>NC_046320.1:71942919-72255810 GCF_009819535.1 Lacerta agilis
TTCCAGCTATGTCCGGAAGATTCTGAACAGATGGCAACCCTAGGCTAAGTAGATCTTCCCAACATTGGATAATCTGCTGCAGTGCAGGCAACTACTGTACCGTCTGCCTCTGGGTCACCTTAGGATTCCCTTCCAGAGTATCTTTCAAGGATTTCCCTCGCTCTCCTTCAGAGTCCAATTCCCTTGAACCCTAGTCAGTAACTGCGCTATATTTCCCATGGATTCTTATGGCTCCCTCCCACGGCCTTACTCGCTTCCTTTGTCCTCCCAGTATGGTGCAAGCAGCAGCCCTGTGACACAAGCCGCTTGCTGATTGGCTGCCTGCCCTGCTCTGCCACCATTCACCATCACAAGCACACCTGTGGCTGAAAGGTAAGGCAGATTGTGATGGCGCTGGCCTGTGAGGCAGCAGTCTTTCACATCCCAGGTCAAACCAAGAGGGTGAAGGTACCAGCAAACTCCTCATCAACACTAGTGTTTAATAGATTATTGTATTTTAACATTCTGTTGGAAGCCTCCCAGAGTGGCTGGGGAAACCCGGCCAGATGGGCAGGGTATAAATAATTGTTGTTGTTCAGTCGTTCAGTCGTGTCCGGCTCTTCGTGACCCCATGGACCAGAGCACGCCAGGCACGCCTATCCTTCACTGCCTCTCGCAGTTTGGCCAGACTCATGTTGGTAGCTTCGAGAACACTGTCCAACCACCTCGTCCTCTGTCGTCCCCTTCTCCTTGTGCCCTCCATCTTTCCCACCATCAGGGTCTTTTCCAGGGAGTCTTCTCTTCTCATGAGGTGGCCAAAGTACTGGAGCCTCAACTTCAGGACCTGTCCTTCCAGTGAGCACTCAGGGCTGATTTCTTTAAGGATGGATAGGTTTGATCTTCTTGCAGTCCATGGGACTCTCAAGCGTCTCCTCCAGCACCATAATTCAAAAGCATCCATTCTAAAAAATCTCACTGCTTTTTAAAACCTGTGTTTTACCACTGAATTGGTACAAACAGCTGTCGGTGGAAAACTGAATTGTTGTGCGCTTGTGACATCGGTGCCGTTGCACAACCTCAGGGCTGTCTAACACCCTCTTTCATTTATGACTGTCTCTGCTGCAGCCTCACAGGAAGAAGACAAGTCAAACACACACACACAAAAAACCCCAAGATTTTAATTTGCTTTATCACGTTCTGCAGGAAGGGAGGAGAGGTGAGCTTCTTCATTTCTGGAAACGTTTTCGTTGATTTTACAACACGGCAATGGCACAAATAGCTTCAACAGTAGGGTGTTATATGCATATATACCAATCACGTGGGGGGGGGGGAACTGAGTTGGAGGAGAGATGAACTTTGGATTTGCTTTATTGAGCTCAGCCAGAAGGGTTGAGAGAAATGAGAGTCTCTTATGAACCAACCCAGACCCTGCAATCGCCATCCGAAGCTCTTCCTCGTGTGCCTCTGCTGCAGGTCTGGAGGGAGGCAACACAAATATGGGCCTTTTTCTGTGGTGGCTCCCCGATTGTAGAAAACATCTGTGACCTTTTAAGTGTGTTTGTGGGGTGGGAGGTTACTGGTTTGTTTTTGTTTTGTTATGTATTCTGTGTTGTCATTTTTATATTTTGAACCACCCTGTGGATTGTATACAAATTTAATTAATAAAATAATAATAATAATAATAATAATAATAATAATAATAATAATAATAATAATAATAAATTATCTGTGTTGTTTTCTGATTTAAGGGTGGGGTAGGCTGTATGCCTGAGCACCGTTCTAATTCCTGGATCTCTCGTGAATTCAGTTCCGGAAATAGCCAGGCTAGCTTCCTGGTGAGATGATGGCCATCTAAGTATGGTCATCTAGTCCAACCCCCTACAATGCAGGAATCTCAGCTCAAGCATCCATGACAGATGGTCATCCAACCTCTGCTTCAAAACCTCCAAGGAAGGAGAGTCCACCGCCTCCTGAAGGAGACTTGCACTGTCAAACAGCTCTTGTTCTTCCAAATGTTTAGTCCTTTTTTATAACTTGAAGCCATGGGTTCAAGGCCTACCCTCTAGAGCAGGAGAAGAAAAAGAAGAAGAGTTTGGATTTGATATCCCGCTTTATCACTACCCTGAGGAGTCTCAAAGCGGCTCACATTCTCCTTTCCCTTCCTCCCCCACAACAAACACTCTGTGAGGTGAGTGGGGCGGAGAGACTTCAGAGAAGTGTGACTAGCCCAAGGTCACCCAGCAGCTGCATGTGGAGGAGTGGAGACGCGAACCCGGTTCCCCAGATTAAGAGTCCACCGCTCTTAACCACTACACCAAGCTTGCTCCATCTTCCAGCCCTTGAGATATTTGAAGATAGCCCTCATATATCTTCTCAGTCTCCTCTTTTCCAGTCTAAACATACCCAACTCCCTCAACTGTTCTTCATAAGGCTTGGTTTCCAGACCCTTGATAATCTTGGTTGCTCTCCTTTGCAGACCTTTTAGTTTGTCAACGTCCTTCTTAAATTGTGGCACCCGGAGCTGGACACTGGGCTCCAGCTGTGGTCTGGCCAAGGCAGAACAGAGTGGGACTATGACTTCCCTTGATCTGGACACTAGACGTCTGCTGATACAACCTAGAATAGCCTTAGATTTTTTTGCTGCTGCATCACACTGTGGGCTCGTGTTCAGCTTGTGGCCCACCAAGACCCCTAGATCCTTTTCACACATACTGCTAGTATGCCAGGTGTCCCTGAGTGCTACTTCCAGCCCTTGTGCCAAGTGAGCAGAGCTGACAAGGGGAACCCCAGCACAAGTTGCAAAGTCACTGTGTTTTTTCACCACAAAGCCTCTCGCTGGCAGCATGACAGTAATAGAAAGGCGCCTGTCTTAGAGGGAGCAGCTAGAGAAGAACGGGCAAGGCTGGTGGCATCCAGAGAAGGATGGCGCAAGAGATCGCCTACGTGAACACAACGAAGTTTGAAGCCGGTGGTAAGGGCACACTTTAGTGACAGGCTCCCTTCCCTTTTAAGAAATTTCTCACATTTTGAGTCGGGGCTTGGTTAAGGGGACTTGGTTGGGGGAGCAAAGGAATTACAGCAGCGGATTAGAGAGTTTTGTGGAGAAGAGGGCTATCAATGGCTACTAACCACAACTGCATCCCCTCCAGCGTTTCTCCAATGAAAATAAGGACGTCCAATGCTATTTTTCTAGGACAAAAGGGGGCTGGAACTCATGGACACCTCTCTCGTTCTCTTTGAATGGCAATGGTGCCCATCTGAGAGGTGCCAGAACTCAGTTCCAGCGAGTTCCAGCTGGGCGAGAAAGCCCTGGGGACATCCTATTCCATCCTATTCTCCGACGAAAATAGGGACGTCCCAAGGAAAAGCAGGGCATTCTGGGATCAAATCAGAAATGCGGAAGGCTTCTGTAAATCTGACATGGTCCCTGGGAAACAGGGACACTTGGGGAGGGGTGCAATGGCTATGTTATCGCTGCGCTCTGGGGCGCAGTAGTGCTTCTGAATACCACGAATTTCTGGGGAGTGCTGCTGTTGCACCCAGGTCCTGCTTGGGGGCTCCCTTTGGGGCATCGTGAGACCAGGATGAATGGGAGCCTTCTGGCCTGATCCATCAGGATCCGTAATGCGCCTTTGTCCAAACACAGTGGGGGGGTGAATATCAAAGCAGGGGGTATTGGGGAGGAGGTCTGTCTGCTCCTCTTTGCCCCTTGCAGTGTTTGAAATTCCCCAGGCACCAGAATATCAGAAGACCCTGCTGGATCAGGCCATCCATCTGGTAAATTTGAGGGGAGTTGCTTTCCTTGTGGTGGACAATTGCCTTACCTGAGCAATTGTTTTTACCGGTGGCAACACAATCCTGCAAGTCAGTTCTGGGTCCGGCGATAGGAATGTAAGGAATCGTAAGGTCATTTGCCGGTGCCCAATGCGAAGTCTGGTGCAAGGCATCTTTTGCAAGAACGGGCTTGGTCAACATCCTGCTTCCTCTCAGCATATCAGTGCCCCAGAGTCTGCAGTGGCTTCCTCTTGCCTGAAGGTTGAATTTAATCCATAATAAGGGGCTGGGAGTGGGGTGGGGTGGGGTGGGGGGCTACACACACACCCACGGTCCTCCTAATGGATGCGATTGCTGGACTCTCATCCATCTCTGCAAAGATGGCCAGAAACGATGGGGTGGAATTCAACATCTGCAATAAAGCTCTTGAGAAATTGCAGAGCTTGCAGAGTTTCACAGAGGAAAATAAATATGCGCTTAACAAACATCCCTCTCTCCTGATTCCCACACCAACTCTTGTACCCCACCCAAACTAGGCATCAGGGGAGACACACTGCAGAACACGCCTGCAAATGGACCAGAGACAAAATGTAAAAATAAGACATTTATATTATGTTATATTTTTGACATTTTTTGTCTTTGGGAAGTTGTATATAATTGCCTGTGTGAGCTGTGTTTCTTTATCTCTCTGTATTCCTTTGTGTTGTGTTTTGCAAAGGGACCAGAGCAGTTTTTCTCTCTCTCTTTTTTTTTAAGTGGGGAATTTATTATTTGTTTCTATTCAAAACTATATACTTATAGACTGCCGATTTGCGTAGCGTAGGACACCGTAAAAGCAGAAGGAAGTGCAATCCCACAATGAACCAGAGCAACTCAATCTCAAATGCATCTCATAAGAGCACATAAGGAGAGCCCTGCAGGATCAGGCCCAATGGGGTCCCCCTAGCCTAGCATCCTGTCCCCAAGCGGACAAGCAGGTGCCCGTGCGAAACCTGCAAGCAGGATCTGAGCACAAGAACACTCTTCCCTCCTTTCACTTCTCATATTAGAATAGAATAGAATAGAATAGAATAGAATAGAATAGAATAGAATAGAATAGAATAGAATAGATGTTTATTTCAGTTACAGGTAGGTAGCCGTGTTGGTCTGCCATGCACACGAAAGCTCATACCAAGAATAAAGTTAGTTGGTCTCTAAGGTGCTACTGGAAGGAATTTTTTTATTTTATTTTGTTTATATATTTCTTGTCATTGTACCCTTGCAGGAAACAACGAAATTCCTCAGTTGCTATATCAACTCAAACAAGGCACTCCACATAATTTAAAAATACTGAAAAGTATCTGAAGAAGTGTGCATGCACACGAAAGCTCATACCAAGAACAAACTTAGTTGGTCTCTAAGGTGCTACTGGAAGAATTTTTTTTATTTTTTATTTTGTTTCGACTATGGCAGACCAACACGGCTACCTACCTGTAACTTAAAAATACTGATAAACACAATACAATAGAGGACAATATAACAAATGAAATAAGATGACTTCAGAGTCCAGAGTTTCCATTTAAGGCCAAAATTGCACTAGGAAAGAAACTGTTCTTGAGACGGCTCGTTCTCGCCTTCATTGTTCTGTATCTCCGTCCCGATGGCAGAAGCTCAAAGAACCGGTGCCCAGGGTGCGATGGGTCTCTTGATATGTCTAATGCCTTTCTGTGGCACCTGATGGTATAGATATGTTCTAAGGTAGAGAGTGAACAGCCAATAATACTCTGTGCAGCTTCCACATAAACAATAAGTGAGCCCGCTCTCAATGGCACAGTGATAGAAGGCAAGCAGCAGCTTTTGCGGAAGATGGTTTTTCCTTAGGATTCTCAAAAAATACAGTCTGTTCTGGGAAGTGTGCATTAGATGGGGGGGGGTAATCGGCTTTAAATGTGAACTAGAATCCTAGACTTGTAGAGTTGGAAGGGACCCTGAGGGTCATCTAGTCCAACCCCCTGCAGTGCAGGAATCTCAACAAGACCATACATGGATTTCTCTCCCCACCCCCCCGCCGCCGCCCCATCCCTATTCTTCTCTGGGGCACCACTCAGTGCTACACAGCCCCTCAGGTTTTTTTCCCCATCGAGTTTTATGTAAACTGCTTTGCTTGTTTTTAATGGTATGGTTCTAACCTGCCCTGCCTGCTGGAGGACAGGTAAGAAACCTTACCTGCCTCAGGGGGTGGTGGTTCCCTGGAGCCTCACATTTAAGAGAAAGCAGGGTGGGGGGGTGAAAATTTAATCTTTCCCACCATCCTCTGCCTCCCTCAGCTTCCTCTCCATCTCGCAAAAGAGACATCTCCACAATCACCATCATGGCGCTACTGGCTCTGCTGCTCCTACTGCTGGCCACCTCGCTCATCGCAATGGCCCTTCTATGTAAGTACAACTACGCGTTTCCACTCTGCCTGATCTCCACGGCTCTCGCACCCTATCCAGAGTCTGACCACTGGTGCATTGGCTTTTTTAGCTGCTCCATTTAGAATTGCATTGGCTTTTTTAGCTGCTGCATCAGCAGTGTGATGCAGCAGTTTAAAAAGCCAATGCAATTCTGGGCTGCATCAATAGGAGTATAGCATCTAGATCAAGGGAAGTAATAGTACCACTGTATTCCGCTCTGGTCAGATCTCACCTGGAATACTGTGTCCAGTTCTGGGCACCACAGTTCAAGAAGGATACTGACAAGCTGGAACGTGTCCAGAGGGAGCAACCAAAAATGGTCAAAGGCCTGGAAACGATGCCTTATGAGGAACGGCTTAGGGAGCTGGGTATGTTTAGCCTGGAGAAGAGAAGGTGAAGGGGTGATATGATAGCCATGTTCAAATATATCAAAGGATGTCATGTAGAGGAGGGAGAAAGGTTGTTTTCTACTGCTCCAGAGAAGCGGACACGGGGCAGTGGATTCAAACTACAAGAAAGAAGATTCCACCTAAACATTAGGAAGAACTTCCTGACAGTGAGAGCTGTTGGACAGTGGGATTTGCTGCCAAGGAGTGTGATGGAGTCTCCTTCTTTGGAGGTCTTGAAGCGGAGGCTTGACAGCCATCTGTCAGGAATGCTTTGATGGTGTTTCCTGCTTGGCAGGGGGTTGGACTGGATGGCCCTTGTGGTCTCTTCCAACTCTATGATTCTTCTTCTTCTTCTTCTTCTTCTTCTTCTTCTTCTTCTTCTTCTTCTTCTTCTTGCCTTCACCAGCACTTTTATTTGGAAGTTAATCCTGCAGCAATGTCAGGGCAGATAAAAGAAAGTTCTTCTTCATGCAGCGCACAGATAAACCATGGAACTCCCTGCCACAGGAGATTGTGATGGGCACCACTTTGGATGGCTTTTAAAAAGGATTGTTAGACAAATCCATGGAGGAGGAGAGGGCTATCGATGGCTCCTGTCCACAATGGCTGTGCTCTACCTCCACAGTCGGAGACAGCAATGCTTCCGAATCCCAGTTGCTGGAAGCCAAAAGAAGGGGGAGTGCTGCTCTTGTGTTTGAATCCTGCTTGCGGGTTTCCCACAGGTCATGCTCTTCTTATGTTCATATGATTTGTAGATTCCCAGAAGGAGAAGAAACTCCAGGAAATCGAAGGAGTGATGGAGAAGATCAGAACCTCCCTGTGGCTGAGCAATATCTCTCTTTCACCAGCGGAAGCATCTGAGAGTAAGCTGCAAAACCCAGAAATGAGGACAACCCTCAGAGATACGTGGGAATGGGAAGGATTTCTATTTTTAATCATTTGTTGTTGTTCAGTCGTTCATTCGTGTCTGACGCTTCGTGACCCCATGTACCAGAGCACGCCAGGCACTCCTGTATTCCACTGCCTCCTGCAGTTTGGTCAGACTCAGGTTAGTAGCTTCGAGAACACTGTCCAACCATCTCGTCCTCTGTCGTCCCCTTCTCCTTGTGCCCTCCATCTTTCCCAACATCAGGGTCTTTTCTAGGGAGTCTTCTCTTCTCATGAGGTGGCCAAAGTACTGGAGCCTCAACTTCAGGATCTGTCCTTCCAGTGAGCACTCAGGGCTGATTTCTTTGAGAATGGATAGGTTTGATCTTCTTGCAGTCCATGGGACTCTCAAAGAATCTCCTCCAGCACCATAATTCAAAAGCATCAATTCTTCGGCGATCAGCCTTCTTTATGGTCCATCTCTCACTTCCGTACATTACTACTGGGAAAACCATAGCTTTAACTATACAGACCTTTGTCGGCAAGGTGATGTCTCTGCTTTTTAAGATGGTGTCTAGGTTTGTCATTGCTTTTCTCCCAAGAAGCAGGCGTCTTCTAATTTCATGACTGCTGTCACCATCTGCAGTGATCATGGAGCCCAAGAAAGTGAAATCTCTCACTGCCTCCATTTCTTCCCCTTCTATTTGCCAGGAGGTGATGGGACAAGTGGCTATGATCTTAGTTTTTTTGATGTTGACCTTCAGACCATATTTTGCACTTTCCTCTTTCACCCTCATTAAAATGTTCTTCAATTCCTCCTCACTTTCTGCCATCAAGGTTGTATCATCAGCATATCTGAAGTTGTTGGTATTTTTTCCGGCAATCTTAATTCCGGTTTGGGATTCATCCAGGCCAGCCTTTCGCATGATGAATTCTGCATATAAGTTAAATAAGCAGGGAGACAATTTACAGCCTTGTCGTAGATGATTTCTACTCTTGGTCATTTAATTTGCAGAATGAAAAGTGTTTGTCCTCACAGCCAAGATAGGAAAGTAGGTTATTGTTGTGCCCTTTTTGCAGCTGGTAAACTGAGGCTTTGATAATAGGCCACACAATGCGCCTATGGCATAAGAAAAAGAGTCTGCTGGATCAGGCCAATGGCCCACCTAGTCCAGCACCCTGTTCTTACAGTGGCCAACCAGATGCCCCTATGGGAAAGCAGCAAACAGGATATGATCACAAGAGGAACACTCTCCTCTCCTGTAGTTTCCAGTTGCAGATTTTAAATGGGATAGGGAACACCTTTTCCTCTTAGTTGGTCTCTAAGGTGCTACTGGAAGGATTTTTTTATTATTATTTTGTTTTGACTATGGCAGACCAACACGGCTACCTACCTTTTACTGGACCCTTTTCCTCTGAGAGTAAAAGGTAAAGGTAAAGGGACCCCTGACCATTAGGTCCAGCCATGTCCGACTCTGGGGTTGCGGCACTCATCTCGCGTTACTGGCCGAGGGAGCCAGCGTACAGCTTCCAGGTCATGTGGCCAGCATGACAAAGCCGCTTCTGGTGAACCAGAGCAGCACACAGAAACGCCGTTTACCTTCCTGCCGGAGTGGTACCTATTTATCTACTTGCACTTTGACATGCTTTCGAACTGCTAGGTGCGCAGGAGCTGAGACCGAGCAACGGGAGCTCACCCCATCATGGGGATTCGAACTGCCGACCTTCTGATTGGCAAGCCCTAGGCTCTGTGCGTAGCTGTCAACTTTTCCCTTTTCTTGCGAGGAATCCTATTCGGAATAAGGGAATTTCCCTTTAAAAAGGGGGGAAAGTTGACAGCTATGGCTCTGTGGTTTAACCCACAGCGCCACCCACGTCCCTTTCTCTGAGAGTACCCTGTGTTGAAACAGAAATTCAACAGGTGCAGCTGCCCCAATCACTGCATTTCAGTGATGTTCTCAGCCAAAGAGAAGTTTCTGAAGAAGTGTGTATCTGAAGAAGTGTGCATGCACACGAAAGCTCATACCAATAACAAACTTAGTGGGTCTCTAAGGTGCTACTGGAAGGATATATTTTATTTTTTATTTTGTTTCTGAGAACGTTACTTTTCTCCTAGTCTCCCATTTCGCAAAGCTCACTTTGGTCTGACACTACACTGAACTCTGCACTTTCAGGTGTTCAGCTGCTCCAAAACATCTCCAAGGCTTTCTCCAAGATCCAAACCCGCCTGGGGAACATCAGTGCGTCAAAAACCGCTGTCCAGAATCGCCACAGTAAGTCGGGGTCGAAATCAGTGACGAAAACCTCTTCCAACCCCAACTTCCCTTCAAGGGGGATCAGCATACCAGACCGTCTCCGGTCCTGGACATAAGCGTTGCCAACTTCTCCTGTAATTGAAACTTATTAGGAGGTGGTGATGCTGATCTGCATGCAATTAAAGGACTTTGCCACATGATTTCTGCATATCAAGATCCAGTTAAAGTTGCAGGAACAAAACCAAGTCCCCACCCCAACTTGAGTTATGGCGATCCTCCTGGCCAGGCCACCTCCCATGAGAATCTGTTCCTCTGTTAAACAGCTCTTAACACCAGAAAGTTATTCCTGATGTTTAGTCAGAATCTCCTTCTTGTAACTTGAAACCATTGGTTCGCGTCCTACCCTCCAGAGCGGGGGAAAAACAAGCTTTTGTAATTCGAGGACCCGACTGAAGTCACCGGGGGTCGTGCCATGGCCCTAGCCACCAACAGGGCGTCGGACAGGATCCACGACCGTCGGATTCCTTTACGGAATACCCAGCAATTGGAGGGTTAGGCGGTGGCCCGAACCTTGCCCTCCGATACCACACTAAACCCAATGCCTAACCGCCAATCTAACAGAGTTGTGACAATTTGCTACGAGGTAGGCGAAAAACCAAGAGGCTGAGCCAATTTGCCAATTGGAGAAAAACTCCTACCAGGCCCCTTGCACAAACAAGACGACCAACCGAAGTCCATAGCAATGTCCAAACCAGAGCCAACCTAAGGGAGGGTGGGCGGGTGATCCGATGAGCAAGCGATGCAGAATGGCAGAGGTCGCTGCCACAGCTGCCCTAAGAGCAGCTAAAACCCCGTCCCTGCGCAAGCCCTATTGGCTGACAGCTAGGGGCGCAGCGCGGCAGCCGGAAAAGGTAAGGCAGGTAAGGGTGGGGGCGAGATGCCCCCACGATGATGCAGGAGCCGGCTCCAGACCACAACCCCTCCCCTCCCGGAGGCTTTTCCATCTTCCCTGTGACAGCCCTTGAGGTATTTTGAAGTATATGGATATTCTGTCCCCTTTCAGCCCCCTCTTTCCCAGGGTAAACATACCTACCTTCTGCAACCGTTCCCCATAAGGTTTGGTTTCAAAAACCCTTGGGCATCTTGGTCGCCTTCCTCTGCTCACCTTCCAAAAATGCTCAAGGAGGCTGCGAAGCAAGGCCAGCGAGGGATGTGGTCTGGAGACAGCCCTGAGAGCCGGACAGAAGAGCCTATAAGGCAGCAAGAGGCAGTGTGGTAGTGTCAGGCTAGGGTTCGAATCCCCAGACACTGGGCGACTCCTGGGCAAGCCACTCGCTCTCAGCCTAGCCTACCTCACAGGGTTGTTGTGAGGATGAGATGGGGCAGAGAACCCTGCACACCACCTTTTGTACACAATTGCTGTGATATACAAGGTGTGACCAGAAAGTTCAGTGAATGGTCACAGAAATCGGACAGCGAGAAATATTTGAACATACAGTCGGCGTTGGAAAGCCACGAAATGCTCACAATTGTGTGCGGAGATGAAGCTGTAACTCGAAAGACAGAGTATGAGTGGTTTAAGCGTTTCTGTGAAGGGCGGCAACCCATCGAAGATGACCCTCGGTCTGGCAGACCGTCAACAAGTAGAACGGCGGCAAATGTCAACAGAGTTTGTGAGTTATTAATGCGGGGTCGGCGTTTGTCCGCCCAAAGAATTGCATATTCTGCGTGGAATCGTTACTGAGTTGTCCAACCCTCCATATTCTCCCGATCTGGCCCCACTGGATTCTGTTTCTTTTTCCAAATCTGAAATCTGCACTGAAAGGGCACAGGTTTTTCCAACATTTCACACATCCAAGCTGCTGTGATGAGGGAACTGAAAGCAGTATGAAAAGAGGACTTCTCCAGAAGTTTCCAACAGTTCTACGAATGTTGTCAACCGTGCATTGCATCAGAGGGGGCCGACTTTGAAGGCCTGTAAGGCATGTATGTTCGAATAATAATAAAAAGCCTATGCAATTCTAGGCTGCATCAATAGGAGTATAGCGTCTAGATCAAGGGAAGTAATAGTACCACTATATTCCGCTCTGGTCAGATCTCACCTGGAATACTGTGTCCAGTTCTGGGCACCACAGTTCAAGAAGGATACTGACAAGCTGGAACGTGTCCAGAGGAGGGCAACCAAAATGGTCAAAGGAAACGATGCCTGATGAGGAACGGCTTAGGGAGCTGGGTATGTTTAGCCTGGAGAAGAGAAGGTTAGGGGTGATATGATAGCCATATTCAAATATATAAAAGGATGTCATGTAGAGGAGGGAGAAAGGTTGTTTTCTGCTGCTCCAGAGAAGCGGACACAGGGCAATGGATTCAAACTACAAGAAAGAAGATTCCACCTAAACATTAGGAAGAACTTCCTGACAGTGAGAGCTGTTGGACAGTGGAATTTGCTGCCAAGGAGTGTGGTGGAGTCTCCTTCTTTGGAGGTCTTTAAGCGGAGGCTTGACAGCCATCTGTCAGGAATGCTTTGATGGTGTTTCCTGCTTGGCAGGGGGTTGGACTGGATGGCCCTTGTGGTCTCTTCCAACTCTATGATTCTATGAATATTTCTCGCTGTCTGATTTCTGTGACCATTCACCGAACTTTCCGGTCACAGCTTGTACAGTGGTACCTCTGGTTACGTACTTAATTTGTTCCGGAGGTCCGTTCTTAACCTGAAACTGTTCTTAACCTGAAGCACCACTTTAGCTAATGGGACCTCCCGCTGCCGCTGTGCCGCCAGAGCACGATCTCTGTTCTTATCCTGAAGCAAATTTCTTAACCTGAAGCGTTATTTCTGGGTTAGCGCAGTATGTGACCTGAAGCGTATGTACCCCGAGGTACCACTGTATATGTAATGAACAAGTAAGAAGGTTCGAGAACTGCAGCTTTTCATGCCTCTGCATGACAAGCTCCATCTTGAGCTGAATGCGGGGAAAGTTGGGTATAAATGCAATACATAAATAATATTTATGCGCGCACACCATGCTTGAACCCCCATCCCTTCTCTAGCACACATCCCTTCCCTTTCTTGAGACGCCCATGCTTCATCCTCGATCAGACGATGCTCAGATCCAGCCCCTCCAATCGGCCTTTCCTGCAGTTCAGGATTGCTGAGACCCACTCCTTCTTTTTCTCCCAAAGGGGACCTCCTGGCATTGCTCTCCAAAGGCTGGAGGTTTTACAACGGCAGCACCTACTTCCTTTCCCAAGAGGCAAAGCCCTGGAAGGAAGCTGAGGACACCTGCAGAGCCCAGGGGGCACACCTGGTCTCCATCACGTCAAAGGAAGAGATGGTGAGCACCCATGCAGGGCCGTCTTACCCATAGGTGCTAGGGGCGCGGGCTCTTCTGCTGCAGGCGGCTCTGTGCCGCGAATTCGGGGGCAACTGAGCCAGCAAGATGCTGAGGTGGCCAGCTGGCTCCGTCCTCCTGTGTGCCTGGGACTGGGCAACCGGGGGGGGGGGGCGCCAGGCAGAACTTTACACCCTGGCGCCACACATGCTAAAGGTGTCCATTAAGGCGAACTAGGCAATTGCCTAGGGTGCCAAATTGGAGGGGGCGCTGGCCAGGCTTGGGGGGGTGGGGGGGCTAGCAGCAGCTTCTCTGCTGTAGCGGAGAGGTGCTGCTTGACCCCTACACCACCCCGGCTCCCGCCAAAGCAGGCTTTGGCGGGGCGGGGAGGACAGGCGAGCAGCAGCTTCTCCGCTACAGCAGAGAAACTGCTGCTTTCCTCTCCACCACCCCCACCTCCCGCTAAAGCAGGCTTTGGCGGGGGGCGGGGGGGCACCAGAAGGTGGTCTGCCTAGGGCGCAAGAAACCCTAGCACCGGTCCTGAAGACAGCCCTGGACACACGCTTCAGAACACCTGGATTTACCTGCTCAGCTAACAAAAACACCAATACCTGGGCTGGCCTGAAACATTTTCCTGGCCCAAGCAGCTGCCTCGCACTGTGCTGCCACCTTCTTCGCTGGCCTCTGCTCCTGCGCCTTTGCCAGCAACTTAGCCTGCCAGTATTACCAGGCCAGTCCCCTTCCTTGGAAAAGCTGCTGCTGCTGCTGCTAGAGACACAAGGGATTGTTTTCTTGGTCAGTTGGCATTCCTAGAGTTGAGGGTCCTTTGCACAGAAGGGGTTAGGCTTAACTCGCTGGTTCCTGAAGTCCTAGCCTGCCTCTGGGAACTGGGTGGGGCTTACTTCTGAGTAAATGTGCACAGGATCAAGCTGCCCAGCTGCAAATCCAAAGGCCACTTGCTGCTGAGCCAGGATTTGAGAATGGTATCCCGTCCCTGAGCCTAGTGTTCCCCCCCCCCTCTCTGTGCAACCCTGGAACACTGTGGTTTGAAACTGTTTTGCAGGAATACCTTGCCAGGGAAGCCAGAAAGCAGCCCTTTTGGATCGGACTCTCTGACCAAAATACAGAAGGCGTTTGGACCTGGGTGGACGGCACAAAGTACAACGAAAAGCTTAGGTGGGTCCGATCAGCTCTTTAAAAAAAGAAAGAAACACAGTGTGTGGCTTTCTGTATTCTTTCATTTCAGGTGCGTCTTCAAAACAGACTTTTTCAGAGAGTCCTCTCTCTGATTTCCTAAAACAAACCAAATTCAGGCAGGGTAATCCCTGACCAATAGGGATCTTTGACTAATAGGGACCCTGGCTAATAGGAACACATCATGCTCCTTCCTCTGGGGTAGTTTGACCACCTTTCGTCACACTCAGCTCTCACCTGTGGCTCCTAGAATGTGTTAGCTTGACAGCGGCCACACTCCAGGAATGGCTTTGACTAGCCGGCTAAACAAGGAGAGGGTAGCTGATGGGTCTGAAGCCCTCAGTGAGTTAGGGACTTCCCCTGCATGCAAAGACAGGCTCTGGGAATTGAGCGGACAAGGCTAATAGTGGGTCCAACGGTCAGGGCCGTCTTAATCATTGAGCCTACTGACGCAAGGCGCCAGGGCGCAATGGCCTGGAGGGCGCCTCCGCCCTGCAGCCCCGCTGGCAGTGCCCGCCAGCAGCACCCTCCGGCTACCCGGCAGAGCACGGGAGCGCGAGCCAGCCGGCCGCACCACACCCTCCAGCTGCCCAGCGGAGTGCGAGCTGCCCGGCCACACCACGCCCTCCAGTCGCCCGGCGGAGCGCAGGAGCACGAGCTGGCCAGCCACGCCACACCCTCCAGCTGCCCGCCGGAGCGTGGGAGCGCGAGTTCACTGGCCGCACCAGGGCACCTGATATGCTTAAGACGGCCCTGCCAATGGTCAAGAAGGCAGTTTCTGCACATGCTGTAGAGCAAGGGTAGGCAACCTAAGGCCCGTGGGCCGGGTGCGGCCCAATCGCCTTCTCAATCCAGCCCATGGATGGCCCGGGAATCAGCGTGTTTTTACATGAGTAGAATGTGTCCTTTTATTTAAAATGCATCTCTGGGTTATTTGTGGGGCATAGGAATTCATTCGTTATTGTCAGGGAACTGGCGCAGCACAAGGTGGTGGAAAGGCGAGGAAGGAGGCACGCAATCTCCGTCGCCCCAAAGGCGTCGAGGGGTGAAACAAAAGGATGGAAGGCGGCGTTTCCGTATACCGAAACTCTTATGTTGGGGTCAGAACCGGAAGGGGCCACTCCCGGATTCTGCCGACGTTTGATACAGACATTAACTTTTTAGCTCTGCGCTGTACATTGTATTGCACAATAAGACTACTAGAGGAAAGGTCGGAGTTTTGCCTGGTTACTCATGAGCAACTAACCGAGGACCTTACACATGGCATTAGTGCCCCAAACACAGCCAAATTCCAACCGTGAAGCCAACGGGGTGTAGTTAAACTGTGGAACTCCCTGAAACAGGAGGCAATGATGGCCACCTATATTTTCAAAATATAGTCTGGACCCCCACATGGTCTGAGGGACCCAAGGCTGAAAAAGGTTGCTGACCCCTCCTGTAGAGGGAAGAGAGGGGCAGGTGGGACTCTCATCCACCTGGGAAGGCAGCCCATCTAGGAGAAGGAAAATGATTCTAAACTTCTGGTGACACCTTCCGGAGAAGATGTTTAATGCTTTTAATGTTTAATAGATGATTGCATTTTAATGTTCTGTTGGAAGCCGCCCAGAGCGGCTGGGGAAACCCAGCCAGATGGGCGGGGTAGAAATAATAAATTAAGATTAATAATCAGAAAAGGCCAAGGGTGAAACTCTACAAAAATCTGGAGTGGAGTGCGCCAACACACCTTATACCGGCAACTGCTGCAGCCAAGCGGGTGCCCAAATTATTGCTCTGCTTTCCTTTGGACCCCATCAGCCAGGCCGAGAGAGGGGTCTTGTCGTCTGGGCAGCCCAGGACCTCCAGACATGTGGCCCAGGCTTGCGTCCTGGGGGGGGGGGTCACTTTGGTGCTGCTAACATAGCGGTCGGACTTCACCTGCAGAGGTGCACTCCATTGTCTCAAGACAGATGGAGGCCAACAAGGGTTCCGTTGCTCTGCATGCATAAAGCTCTGCTTATATATATATATATATATATTTAATTTAAAGCATGCCAGTTATATAATCACAGCCTCTCGCCTTCTTTCCCAGTTTCTGGGCACCGGGGCAACCCGACAACTGGCATGGAGCACCACAACACAAGGAGGACTGTGTTCACTTCACAACGCGCTGGAACGACATCAGCTGCACGTACAACTATAAATGGTTCTGTAAGAAGGTCTTCTCCTGAGCAAGTGCCCCACTCCCTTTCCAGGGGCCACCGAACCCAGTGTTCTGGATCCAGCGGAGGACAGCCAAAGGTCTCCGGAAGCTCTTAAGCAGCTGTCACTCCAGGAGAGGCCTAGCCCCATGACTGCCGGATTTTCTTAGCTGATAGGAAAACTTCAGGAAAACCCTCCGCCCTCTGCCTGAACGCTTCCTTTTCCCCAGACCGAATGTCAGAATTTTAAAAGCCTGGAGGAGGCAAGTCTGCCTTTTGCCAGATGAAAAAGCAGGTCGAGCAATAAATTAGAGAGTTGCCTTTGTACCAAAGTCCCAGGGGGTGGTGCCAACCACTTTGGAAGCCACCGGTCTAGTTTCTCCTCACACGCATGGCCATCTGTCCAGGGTGCTTTAGCCGAGATTCCTGCATTGCAGAGGGTTGGACGAGATGACCCTTGCGGGGGTCCCTTCCATTTCTACGATTCTGCCTCTCTGTCCTCCCCCTTGGCAACCAAGCAGCATGATCGGAGCTCAAGGACCAGTTGCAGCCAGGCAAAATCCCTCAGGGAGGCACGAAGCAGGGCTGGAGGTGAGTGTGGCAGAGTCTCGAGGGCCAGGCAGAAAGGCTCGGAGGGCCGCATTTCCTCACCTGGCCCCACCCTCCCAGCCCCAAGATAGATAGATAATACTTTATTCGGCTATAAGCCCACAAGGTAAAACAAATCAATAAATAAAAACAGCATTTCACATTCTAAAATATCAACTAAAATATTTCAACGCATAATCTCCTTCGCAAAACGTACAAGCTCTAGATGTACCGTATTGTGGCCTTGAAGATAAAGATGGAGCATAGAGTTTACTAGATTTTTAATAGTCATGCAGCATTCCATGAAGTCTTTTGTATGAAAGAACTGAAATCAGGAATCTGGCAACCTGTAATGTTCTATAAGAGTCGATGTCCTGGAGAAGATAAGCTAGATGCAATTCAGGTGGTTTAGCAACAATTTCCAGAATGATCGAACTCAGAATCCTTGATCGGGGAACAATGTATAAAAGGCAATTTAACAAGATATGGTAAAGGGATTCTATTGATTTGTTATCACATGCGCATAAAACAGAGGTTTTACCATTAGAAAATCTATTGCTCAGAACATTTGAGGGGAACACATTAAATCTGGCTCTAACAAATGCGAATCTGTGCGACGCAACCGATAAGGTAGACAGATATCGAGGTCTCTGGGGCATAGATGTAATGCCCAGATTTATCGGAGAACACATACCTCCACCTGTAGTAAGATTTTGTACCCCAGCCCCAAGACCTGATGGTTCTCCATCCCTGATTTATGCCATATGCTTTGAACACTGAAAAACCACAGCTATGCTTTATTATTCGAGGCAATTACAACAGCAAGTCTCCTATCAATTTCTCCTATCAATTTCACCAGTCGGGGCCTGTTTCAAGGGAGCAGAGGGGAAATCAGGACTCGAGTTTTGTGGCAGAGAAGCGGGTCTCCGGTTCCCCATCTCCTCTTCCTCCTCCTGTTTCTTCCCCACCATGCAGTGTGCCGTGTGATGTTGCTGTCGCACAGAGCAGATTTCACCCACCTGCAGCCCCTCTGGGTGCTTGGGACTACAAATCCCATCGTCCTGTGCTGGCAGTGGATGATGGGAACTGTAGTCCCGAGCGCTCGGAGGGGCTGCAGGCAGGTCAAGGCTGGCGTACACAGCATGCAGCAAACCAGCTGACCCACCCACAGCTGCCCACGGCCGTCCAAGCCTCCATCCCTTTGGAGACCTTTCATTTGCCGAGAGCCGCGCTCGCCTCTCTCTCCAGGCCCAGCGCAAACTGGTCGTTCAGGAAGAGCAGCTGCCCGTGCGGCAGGAACTTGTGGAGGACGACCTCCGTCCTGTCGGCCTTGAGGACGACGTCGCTCCCTGAGCTCAGCAGCTTGAGGTGGTCGGCGAGGGTCTTGGCAAGGTGCTTCAAGGTGCTCTCGGCCAGCAGCAGGTTCTCATGGGGGTCGCAGACCAGAGCGAAGCCCAGGCACTGGATGCCCACCCACAGAACGGTCTTATCCTCAGAGAAGGGGTCCCCCACGGGGAGGCGGAAGACCCCCAACGGGGCATCGTGGAGAGAAACGGGTTCGTCGGGGAGTTGGGCTAGGTGCTCGGAGTGAGGCTTCCCGGAAGCCCGCTGGTGGAGTTTGCAGGCTGACTCCACTTGCCTGCAAACGGAGAGGAAGAGGAGATTTGAAGTTTATCGTAGGGAGCTTTCCTCCCATGGAGGAGCTTGCGAAGGTGGCAGCGGGGAGGGAGACGCAGAAAAACAGTGTGCATCAAAAGAGCAGTGCTGGATATATGAAGAGCTCAAAAAATTGATAAAATGTACATTTAAAAAAAGACCAGAAATGTTCCTATTAAGTATCTTGCCAGAAGAAATTGAAAAAACAAAAAGAGTATTATGTATGTACGGCACAACAGCAGCAAGAATGCTTGTGGCTAGAAACTGGAAAAACAAGGCTGTGCCAACAATAGCAGACTGGCAAAACTTAATGTTAGAATATTTGCAATTAGCTAAAACAACGGGTAAAATAAGAAGACAGATGATGCAGGAAGTATGGAAAGAATGGAGGATATTTAAGGAATCTTTATTAGGTAGTGGTATAAATGGAATCCTAACAGCAGACCCAGATTGAACCTTTGAATAAGCAAATAGAAATTGAAAGAAGAAAAATATGAATAATAAAAGGAAATTACAACTGCACATTAAGTCAATATAATATCATGAAATGCAGAGAGGATAATTGGAGGTTTGAGAAGGTGTTAGTACAAGTGTGGATAGTTGTTATGTATGTAAGCATTTATGTCTGATGTTTAAGTAGGCAAGTAGTTATGTTTGAAGATGTAAATATATGTGATGTGTGTGTTTATTTGTGTGATTTTAAACAATAAAGAGACAGAAATTGAGTCCCCCCCCACCCACCCAAAAAAAGAGCAGTGCTGGGTCAGGCCAATGGCCCATCTTGTCCAGCATCCTGTTGGTTGAACAGTGTGGGAAACCAACAAACCACTACCAGTGGCACCTTGGTTCTCAAACTTAATACGTTCTGGAAGTCCGTTCCAAAACCAAAGCGCTCCAAAGCCGAGGCAAAACTGACTCCGCGACCAGGGAGAAGAGTTGACTGAAGAAGACTGGAAGAAATTTTAAATTTATTTGAGTAAGTATTGTAGTATTTAGTGTTGCCTTAGGAATTAGCTATAGGTTTTCACTATTTTTCTTTTTAAGATTTAGGTTCAAGATGTTGTTATGAAGTTTAATGGTTAAGTTACAGGTAGGTGGCCATGTTGCTCCGCCATAGTCAAAACAAAATAAAAAATAAAAAAATTCCTTCCAGTAGCACCTTAGAGACCAACTAAGTTTGTTCTTGGTATGAGCTTTCGTGTGCATGCACACATCTTCAGATACCAATTTAAAAATTAAAATATTTTTTTTATTTTAATGGTTAAGTTATTGATATAATGTAACTGCATGACAATGATATGATTATGAAATTCAACTGGGGTGACCGAGGGAAGTCACCCAAATAATGTGAAAATAATTTAAGAATGTAAGAACTTGTTGTTCTTTCTCTTTTTCTTTTCTTTCTAAAATTATCTTATGTTTAAATGTTTTATGATATCATCTTGGTTATAAATCTTACAACATCAATAAAATTTATTTTTTTAAAAAAAGGAAAGTAATGCAAAACAGATCAATCCGTTCCAGATGTTTTTTTAAAAAAAAAAAACAACCCCTAAAACAGCAATTTAACTCGAATTTTACTATCTAACGAGCCTATTGATCCATGAAAGCAATAACCAATGTACTGTACTATAAAATAAATAAGACAGTATTGTAGATGGTAAAAATTAAAATTATTTTTTTTTCTTACCTGCGCTGATGATAGTCATTGTTTGGATGGGGGGCTTTTATCCATTTCCACAGCCACGCAATCAATCAATCAAACAATCAGTAGCTGAACTGGGTTCCACACAGTCACAAAAACAAATTAACCGAAAAGGCCTCAAAAACAAAAGTGCAAAATCAATAGCAAAAACAAAAGCACCAAACTTAATCCGTTCCGGAAGTCCGTTTGCTACTTCCGAAATGTTCGAAAACCAAGGCACAGCTTCTGATTGGTGCAGGCGTCCTGGAAACAATAGCCGACAGCCACATCGGATGTTCGGCTTCCGAAAATTGTTCGAAAACTGGAACACTTACTTCTGGGTTTTCAGCGCTTGGGAACCAAGGCGTTTGAGAACCGAGGTACCACTGTAGATTGGGGGGGGGGGGTTTGAGAGCTGGGGGGGGGGTTCCCACACCTGTTCAACCAACGCTCCCCTTTGGTTCCAGACACTACATGTGTAAACGAGTCTTAAAATCCCAGAAGTGACGTATTTAACATTAATTCTGGGAGTGTATATTCCATTCTGACCAAACGAAGCCTCCTGCTGTACATTTTCCTCTAGGACAGTGTTTTTCAACCTTTTTTGGGCAAAGGCACACTTGTTTCATGAAAAAAATCACGAGGCACACCACCATTAGAAAATGTTAAAAAAATTAACTCTGTGCCTATATTGACTATATATAAAGTAATTTTTCAATTTTACCCATGGCACACCAGGAACAGTGGTTGAAAAACACTGCTCTAGGAGACTAAGTTAGGTCAGAATCACGTACACACTTCCAGAGCGCAGCATGCGGGTTGTGTTACCTGGCGACGGCCAGGATCTGCTCCTTCTCGCGCAGCCGCCCCTTCTCGCGATCCTGGGGCCCAGCATCTTCCAACCCTTCAGGGCCGAAGACCCTGGAATAGAGCACTCGGCAGCAGCCTGCCTCTTCCCCGGGTCGGCAGCGTAACGTCTGGATGAAGAAGGCGTGGACCATGGCAGGAGGATGGGCGCTGCACAGGGCGGGAGAGAACACAGGATAGCTCAGTCGGTAGAGCAGGAGACTCTTAAATCTCAGGGTCGTGGGTTCGAGTCCTACATTGGGGGGAAAAGATTTCTGCATGGCAGGGGGTTGGACTAGATGACCCTCGGGTTCCTTCCAACTCTATGATTCCAGTCATAGCCCTATGCTCCATGAATTTGCCTCTGAGCTAGGAGGTTTGTTGCAGCAACCTTGGCTAAATATCCACTGACAGGGCACCTTTTCTTCTCCAGGTTCAGAGGCAGAGGCTGGGCGGCCATCTGCTGGGAATTCCTTAGCTGAGATCCCTTCATTGCAGAACTAGACCCCGCTCCCTCCCAGCTCTAACCACTGAGCGGCACTGTCTCTCCCTGCGAAGAGCCGCCCGCGGAACTTTCTGCCACTGGAGCATTGCCAGGCCCCCACCGAAGGCCCCCCCCCGCCCCCACTCACCCGTCTCTCCGGCGGCAGCGGCCAGAGGCTCCCAGACCCTCCGAGAAGCGAAGGCGAAGCTGCAAAACAGCTGCTTCTAAGGGGAGGAATCGGAGAAACTACATTTCCCAGCGTGCCGCGCGGGTTAAAAGTGGGCGCAGCTGCCCGCCGGAACGTTCCGCAATGCACGCTGGGAGATGTAGTTTCGTGGCACAAAGCTCGCCGCCGGGCCTGACTGCCGCTTCCTTTCGCTACATGCGCATGCGCCTGCCTGTTATTCTTTACTACGATTGGCTAAAGGGCTAAAGGAGTCGCGGCTTCACAATTTCCGGATTCATAGAGCGGTGAGCGTCTCCCAAGTGCGAGTGGCAGGCACTTGGCCAATAGGAGGAAAGGGGAGGCTTAAGACCCGGGAGGCGGGGAAAGTCTCCCAGAGGGAGGAGGCGCTGATTGGCCGCGGTTCTGAAAGACAAGGCTGCGCCCTCCAACGATTGGCTAGTCCTTTGTGTTTGAGCCCTTCGATCAGCCATAGGCAAACTCGGCCCTCCAGATGTTTCGGGACTACAACTCCCATCATCCCTAGCTAACAGGCCCATTGCTCAGGGATGATGGGAATTGTAGTCGGAAAACATCTGCAAGGCCGGGTTTGCCTATGCCTGCCTTTGATCTTTTCGTTTTCAAAGCTTTTGGTGGGTTTTGGATGCATTTTTAAGTAAATTCCTCCCCAAAATGAATTCCTGCAAGGGAATAGGTCTGCAGGAGCAGCAGGAGACCCTCCCCTGACCTAGATGGCTTAGAGTCATCCAAATCCCAGCTTTTCCCTCTCTCTCCTGCTTTAATCAAAATTTACCCGTCAGGGAGGGAGGTAATCTGATAAATAATATTTTTTTAATTAAAAAAAAAAAGCTCTGCAGCCAGCAACTGGTTTATGATATCTAAATGACCCCCAGCACCCAGCAATAAAACTGCTAGCACATTTGCAAAGCTAAGCAGGGTCCTGTATGTTTTCAAAGTGGATGGGAGACCGTGTGTTGAGATTCCTGCATTGCAGGGGGTTTGCCTAGATCAGGGGTCTGCAACCTTTAAGACAAAAAGAGCCACTTGGACCCGTTTCTGAAGGGAAAAAAAGAAACTGGGAGCCGCAAAACCACTGCGACATTTAAAACAAATATAACACTGCATTTTATTTTAAAAAATCCGATTTAAATTTTAAAAATCCGATTTAAATAAAAAAAATCCGATTTAAATAAAAAAAATCCATTTATTTTTTTTAAATCATTCATTTTTATCCAACCTGGGGACCACTACCAGGTCACAGCCTGATCCAAGGTGGGTTGCAACAGCATACAAATATTTGATTTGTTGTTGTTTTTTTAAAAAATGAGTCCTCAACTGCACACTTGTGTTAAATGTTTGTCCCATGGCTAATTGAAGACTGCTGGCTTTTACAATAATCTTAGTGTCTTTTACCCTTAATATTCCAGACCAGAGGCTATGCTCACCTCTTCCAACCTCCTCTCTTGCTAAATAAAGCACAGAATTGCACCAGAGAAGCCTGTGATGTTTGTGCTGACTTGCACACAGGTGGCTGTAGTAGTTCATAGTGTTCAAACCTTTTTAGGGGAGTTCCCTGCCCCCTTAATGACAATGGCGATAGATTTAGCACATGAACACAGATCCAAGTTAGGACTCCTCTCTTCCACGCCAACAAGTGCTTTGTCAAGGCTCCCCTAACACACACTCAGGACAGAGGAAAAACTGCAACCTTTTGGGGCGTCATTCTCCTACCCATGTCTCTGTGAGAACCAGCCCTTTATTCTGCCTCCCGTAGTACATCCTCCCCCTTCAAGAAATCATTTCCTTTGGACTTTCGGCCCATCTCCACCCCTATTGCTCCTTGCCCTCGCGAAGGAAGCATTTTCACAAGTTTTCTTTTTGGTGGGCTGTCCGTGCTTCCAAACACCTGGAAGTCACGACAGGGGCTTCTCCCCCACCTAGTAAATTCTGCCTCTGCATAAGTTACTCAGGTTTGGTTTTCTTTACCAGCCCACCCACCCACCCCGGTCGAAGCAGAGCAATAAGTCATTTACCTCAGCAGGGGACAAGCTCAGCTCCAATAATGAAACCCTTCCAAGGAGTGGGGGGGGGTCAAAACTTGTGACAAGCAGGTAGGTGGTTGGAGAGCAGCATCGGAGGGGAAGGGGGGAAGGAAATGAGAGGGGGAGGGGGGAAGGAAGCGAGAGAAAGCTTTCCCAGTTTTTAAGCCGGAGCCTGAAAAGTTGCCAGAGCGTGTGCGGCAAGGAGACTAAAGAAGTGCTATTGTGGGTCGAGTGACCTAGAACTGGGAGAAAAGAAAGCGCCGGAGAACAAGCCCCTCTTTCAGCCGCCGAGGAGGAATCCCCCGGATCTCCTCCAGCCACAGGCTGCCCAACCAAACCGGGGCAAAGCCAAGGCGCCACTCTTTGCGCCGCGCGTTTGGAGAGGCCACAGCCGGAGGGCGCGGCGCAGGCGGCCAACTTGCGCTCCCGCGCTCCGCCCGGCAGCCTAAGCAACACACCTGAGGAAGCAGCGGCAGAGGACTCCCCCTCCCCAGTCCCAGTCCCCCACCCCAAGGGACTCGTTGGGGGGTTGCAAAGCCCCCCGCCCATGGCAGGCAGAGAGCTCGACGGTGGTTTCTGCCCAGCCAGCCCAGCTTTGAGCCCTGGAAGGCGGGGGCGACGTGACTAACCTTGCCTGGTGAGGTCCGGTGGCGGCTCCGCTCGGCGCTGCTGCGGAAGAACGCACAACTACCTTTTCCTCCATGCAGCCTTTTTAAGCAGCCACGTCCCTGCTGTGCGTGCTCGGGCTCCTAGGAGCCTCCAAGCCCCCTCGCAACACATGCACCCATTGGCTCCTGAGACGCGGGTCCCGGGCAAGGGTGAGTCCCGGCCTTGCTACGGGGCGGAGAGAGACGCGCGCCCGCGAGAGCGCGGTCTGAGGCTGCAAGCAGAACCAGGAGTGAAGGAGGCAGCGGCAGGGAAACAGGCGCAGCTTCCTCGACCATTTTTAAAAGGAGGGCTTCCCCCCTCACCCACCACCCGCCGCCCCTGGCCCAGCCCACAGCTGCCTACCTCGTCGCCTCGATGCAGCAGCCAGCAGCAGCTCCACACCAGTAGCAGCAGCCACACCTCTGGAGGGAAACTGCTGCTGTCTGCTGCTGCGCCTGCGCTGGCAGAAACGAGGCACGACGCATGAGCAGAGCAGCACAGCAGCAGCACCCTCAGCCTCCGGAGGGCGGGCCGCTGGCCAGCTGGAGAAGTGGACAGGCGTATCCGCCCCGGAGCCGCGGCAAAGGTGTAAAAGAGCCGCATGCGGCTCTGGAGCCGCAGGTTGCAGACCCCCGGCCTAGATGATCCTCAGGGTCCCTTCCAACTCGACCATTCTATTATTCTAACTCATTTGTGAGATCTAAATGACCCAGGTCACATCCACACACCACACACTGAACACACATAAAGCGCATGGCTTCTCGCAAAGAAGCCTGGGAACTGCAGTCTGCCCTTCAGAAAGCCACAATTCCCAGCACCCTTAGCAAACTGCAGTTCCCAGGATCTTTTGGGTAGAAACCGTGCGCTTTAAAGCTTTGGTGTGGATGTGACCCTATTTGCAAAGGACAGAACAACATTGTCAGTTGTCAGCCAGCAGGGGGAGCTCCAAGACTGGGTTTACAATCTGCAAAACAAAATCAAAAATCAAAAAATCCTTCCAGTAGCACCTTAGAGACCAGCTAAGTTTGTTCTTGGTATACTCATACCAAGAACAAACTTAGTTGGTCTCTAAGGTGCTACTGGAAGGATTTTTTTATTTTTTATTTTTTATTTTGTTTTGACTGTGGCAGACCAACACAGCAACCTACCTGTAACTTTACAATCTGCCACAGTCCTAAATCCAGCATGATTTGAAACTTCAAACGGAGAGCCAACAACACCAAAAAGTAGAATAGAGAGAAGTAAAATACATTCATTGCAATCCACTAAATTCATATTAAACAATTAAAATTCGTAGTATACCCGCACTTGGTTTCAAATTTGGGTTTTAGTTGTCTTCCATCTCTTAACCCCTTATATATTCAAGTAATTTAGTACATAGGGCTGCTTCCTAAACTTTCTTATTCAGTCTCCTCCTGTTACAGGTGTTTTTTTTGTTGTTTTTTTTGTTTTTTTGCTGTGATTATATATATACAGCATAGCTGTGATTCCTGCATTGCAGGAATCACTAGATGGGGACACCGTCCAACTTGATTTGGCAAAAAACAAGAAAACGTTATAACTCAGGCCGTAAGCATTCCAGAACACTATACTTCTATAAAAGCTTCAATCTTTAGTTCATATTAAGTTCCATTCAAAATAGACCTGCTGAAATTACTGGGCCCAAAGCTTGTCATACCCATTGATTTCAATGGGCCTACTCTACTCTGATAAACGTTAGATAAGGATATGCAAAGAGCCCTGTAGCTGGATCAGGCCAAAGAGGGCCCATCTTAATATGAGTCAACAGGGTGATGATGCAGAAGCAAAAATAAGTGAATGCTTTTGCACACACACACACACACACACACACACACACACACAAAAGCAACTTTTTCTTAATAATAATAATAATAATAACAACAACAACAACAACAACAACAATATCCCCTGCATCTCTTATGCTATGATGGAAGCCTGCCTGTTTTGCAACACCATTCCCCGAAAGGCTGCAAAAACCAAAGCAGCGGAAACTAGGAAATTGCAAGGGTTCTTTGAACTCATCCCCCTATCCAGCACAGGAGCAGTTGTGGAAGGTGGCCTTCCTTTCCATTTGCCTGTTGTCAAAGTTCCCCTCCCGAATAAATGCCTCTGTGTGTGCTGCCGCTGCAAGAGGAGGCTCAAAGCAGAAAAGCAAGACCAGGCTTGAAAGTTGTGAATTTTCAGACACTCCCTCGGTTCGCTTCCCACGCTTCTCCTTGCCTGTGGGCCAAGACTCCCAAGTCCAGCTCCTCCCCTTCAGATTAGGGAGCCAAACCAGGGAGGGTGCAGCTTGCCTCTCCTTAACCCTTCTTGCGCTTCTCAGCTAACTCCTGGCAGTTTCCAGAGAGGTTTATTTTAAGGACTGTGCAAAAGAAGACTTTGGTTTTCTCAGGGGGTCAGCAATTACGCATCCTTGGCCACTAGGAGAAAGTCCTCGGGGGTGGGGGGGACAGGAGGAAGCATGGTGTAGTGGTTAGAGTGTTGGACTGGGACAGTGTGGGGACCCTGGGTTCCCGCTAACACATGAAGTTGCTTTGCAGGACGCTTGATCTCCTGGCAGAGTCTACCTCGCAGGGTTGTTGTGAGGGAGAACCACCGTATGGTGCAAAAGGGGGGAGGTGAAATGTACTTAATTATCGAGGGGGGGGAGGGAGGGAGTTGCTCTTTCTTTATCTCCCAAAATTTTGCAGGCGAGATGGAGGGGATGGAGAGGGGTTGACTCAAGGCGTCCTGAAAACGGTGAAGACGGCAAGAGATGAGGGCCAATCCTAGGCTGGTTTATCAAAAGAGGTTCCCTCCAGTCCCCATCTTAAGGAACGAATTCCGCTCCATATCAAGATTGTAGCCCCTTTGAACCCATTTTGCAGGTTTGCCAACTGCTGGTGGTAAGGACAGATTTGTGTGCAAAAAGAACAGAATGGAGTTTTTTTAAAAAGAAAAAAAGTTGGCAACCCTGCTTCTTTCTCTTGTTTGTGTCTTCTGAAACATCGCCTGCCATGCCCCCATCACCCTTCGCTGTTGCCATTCCTTCACTGAATATTTACTCCCTCCACAGGCTTTCCCATTTTTGAATTCTCCGTTATTTGGGGCCGGTGTTCTTTCCAAGGCCTCCTGCTTGAAATCCTGGGGACTGAGTGTGGTTTGCACCTCGGCAAAAAAGTGAATAATAAACATTTTATTTTCGGCGCTGGCCTCAGGAGAAAGAATGGCCAGGCAACAACATGTGCAGAAACAGTATTTCTCAAGCTTGTCGCTGTGTGTATTTGCAAATGAATTCTGACCTGTTCTCTCCACTGTAATAAACCTGACTCCAGTTAAATTACAGAACCCAAACCATTGGGACTCGTCTGCCACACACCTCTTAACCCGTCATGAAATAAAATCGTGCCAAGTGGCCGGGGGGGGGGGGGAATACCAACCACAGGACAGAGAGATCCGAAGCCTTTGCAGGATGGGATTTGTGATTTTAGAGGGGATCCTGTGTTCTCCAGCGTGGGACGGAGGGAAAGGGCCTCTCTCCAGTCACATGAAGGAAGGTCCCATGTGCGAGGTTTCAGGACCAAGTGCGGTGGCTTAGCATAACAGTGATTCACAATTCCGGGAAGACTTGGCACAGAGTCCGGAAGCCCGAGATCTAAAGCTGAGCAGGAAGGGCCTGCCCTCCTCGACGTACTTCTGCAGAAGTCGGCCAAATTCACATTGCAGGGCCACGTGAGAGAGTTTCCCTCAGCCTCACACGTGGCTCGTTGCCCTCCAAAAACAGCCATTATTTAAACCCAAACATCCCCCCACTGCAAAGCAACATCCTTATTTTGTACGACCATGCTTGTTGCTGGCGCTGTCGTTGGTTTTTTTGCTTACTGCTCGTTGGTGTTTTGTGCATATGTGTATGTATATATATATATATATAGAGAGAGAGAGAGAGAGAGAGGTCACAAACACACACATTTATTATTTCCTAAAATGTATACGCCACTTGATTGCCAAAAGGAAACAAACCCAAAGCAGTTTACTACAACGCAATTATTTGTTTAAAAAAATAAAACGATCAAAAAGATGAAAACCAGCCATGAACTGAGACACACACCAGCATTCTAGCCAACTGGGTTGGTTTGCCCAGTGCTATTTTCCTAGAAAAAAAAGTTCCGGAGCTCACCATGTCCTCCTGCCTTCTTCTTTTAGAACGGCAAGGGCGCCTACCTGAGAGGTGCTGGAGCTGAGCTCCGGCTGGGGGGAAAAAAGCCCTGGGTTTGTGTAATCAAAAACGTTTTCAAGGGTGTGGTGAATGAAGGTGCCTGCCTGATCTCAATCGGCAGGGAGTTCCAAAGTGTAGGCCAACAGTCGAGTTCTTACCAACGTGGGGCAGGTATTAGGCGGCACCAGTGACAGGTCCAGTTCTGATGATCAAAGCAGCCAAGTGGTCGTATCTGGGGTAAGGCGAACTCACAGGTAAACTGGCCCCAAGTTGCTAAAGGCTTGTACACTAACAGTTGTAGAATCATAGAATTGGAAGGGACCCTGAGGATCATCTAGTCCAGCCCCCTGCAATGCAGGAATATACAGCTGTCCCATATGGGGATCGAACCTGAAACCTTGGTGTTATCAGTGCCATGCACTATCCCATTGAGCTATCCAGGCTTCTTGTTATATTTATTTATGCCCTGACTTTTGCCCCAACAGGGACTCAAGGCAGCATACAGAACATAGAATCATAGAATCATAGAGTTGGAAGAGACCCCAAGGGCCATCCAGTCCAACCCCCTGCCAAGCAGGAAACACCATCAAAGCATTCCTGACAGATGGCTGTCAAGCCTCCGCTTAAAGACCTCCAAAGAAGGAGACTCCACCACACTCCTTGGTAGCAAATCCCACTGTCCAACAGCTCTTACTGTCAAGAAGTTCTTCCTAATGTTTAGGTGGAATCTTCTTTCTTGCAGTTTGAATCCATTGCCCCGTGTACGCTTCTCTGGAGCAGCAGAAAAACAACCTTTCTCCCTCCTCTATATGACATCCTTTGATATATTTGAACATGGCTATCATACCACCCCTTAACCTTCTCTTCTCCAGGCTAAACATACCCAGCTCCCTAAGCCGTTCCTCATAAGGCATCATTTCCAGGCCTTTGACCATTTTGGTTGCCCTCCTCTGGACACGTTCCAGCTTGTCAGTATCCTTCTTGAACTGTGGTGCCCAGAACTGGACACAGTATTCCAGGTGAGGTCTGACCAGAGCAGAATATAGTGGTACTATTACCTCCCTTGATCTAGATGCTATACTCCTATTGATGCAGCCCAGAATTGCATTGGCTTTTTTAGCTGCTGCATCACACTGTTGACAGATAAAATAATAACAGCTAAAAACAATCACACATGAATAGAATTAAAACTATGGTTTTACACCATGAACCCTAAGTACCCCCGGAATCACACTGCTATTATCTCCTTCTTCTTTAAGATGGGGACCAAGTGCCTTAACTATGGCATGAGAATCTGTTCCAACAGGTCCAGCTTCTCCCATCACAGATTCTCTCTAATGGGAACAGGCAGCAGGTCCGACGATTTAATTCCAGACACCTGCAGACGGAGCTGAGAAAGCGACCCTGAAATCTTGCAGAGCTGCTGCCAGCCTGTGTAGACAAGACAGCAAGGTGGACCAATGGTGGCAGCTTCCTGGGTATCTCTCACCTGTTGCCTTCCGGTGAAAGCACAGATTGTCTGGCTACATTTCTCTGGAAGGCCCATTTCTAAGGCCCTATTCATCACACACACACATATTCATAATAAGAATAATAATTTATTATTTATACCCCGCCCTGTGGGAATACACTTCGTGGGTTCCTTTGAACCCGCGGTTATTTGTTTAATTTAATGATTATTTAAGCACTATTTTATGTGTACTTCCCCACAAAAGTGAAAGTAAAAGTAAGACTCAGTAGGCATTTTGCCACTGAGATCACTCTGCCTAAAATTGTAGTTCCAGAGGTTTTCAAAGTTATCAATGGTCGTTTATTCTGCTTCCCGCCTTTTTGGGGGGCAGCAACAGCGTTCCTATTGGTAAATATATTGGTTATGATGTCACACTTGGTTATCAATAAAAGGCTGCGGCTCCCCGCTTAGGCATGTTAGTCTTATGTTATTTTGGGTTATGTTTAGTTGGGTTAAGTTCAGTTTAGTTTAAGGGTTTTAGGGGCTGAGGGTTGGATGGGTTGGAAGTGCGCGTAGCTTTAGTTAGGGTCTAGCTCGTGGAAGATTTGGCGGTAAAGGTTAGATAGCCTTTAGACCTAGCATAGGTTTAGATTGCGGAAGATTTGGCGGTATAATTTTACAAAATAGGAAATTCTTTCCAGTAGCACCTTAGAGACCAACTGAGTTTGTTCTTGGTATGAGCTTTCGTGTGCATGCACACTTCATACCAAGAACAAACTCAGTTGGTCTCTAAGGTGCTACTGGAAAGAATTTCCTATTTTGTTTCGACTATGGCAGACCAACACGGCTACCCACCTGTAACTGGGTATAGTTTTAGTTAGCCTTAGCATCGTGGAAGATTTGGCGGCGCAGGGACTTTTAGTTTAGGGACTCTTAGAATAGCGGTAGGTCAAAGTCAGTGTAAGAGCCTATGCGGGTCAGCCAAAGCCATAAAAGAAACATTGGTGTCTGTCTTTATTGGGGAAAAGGTTTTGATTTAATTTAAAAAACGTTAGGGCTTTAACTTTGCCTTTAGTTTAGTCGCCTTTGCTTTGGTAACAGTACAGGAGGTCGCAAGTCATTTCAAGTTTAGTTTGGAGGCATCTATTCATTTCCGACTTACTCACACACCTTCAGACTTTGAGGCTTGGCCGGCGCCCGTGCCAATACGCATGTGGAACGCTGGCCGCAGATCCCCCGGCAACTGGTATCCCGTGTGTAGGTGGCCTAGACTTACACACGGGAAGCTCCAGCACCGAATCCCCGCACCGCACATCTGGATCATTTTCCCTAGCTACTCTGGGCTGCTACCTACAACATATTAAAAATACTATAAAACATCAGACATTTAAAACTTCCCGAAACAGGGCTGCCTTCAGATGTCTTCTAAAAGTCAGATAGTTGTTTATTTCCTTGACATCTGATGGGAGGGCGTTCCACCGGGGAGGGGGTGCCACTACCAAGAAGGCCCTCCGCCTGGTTCCCTGTAACCTCACTTCTGGCAGCGAGGGAACTGCCAGAAGGCCCTTGGCGTTGGATCTCAGTGTCCGGGCAGAACGATGGGGGTGGAGACGCTCCTTCGGGTATACAGGACCGAGGCCGTTTAGGCCTTTAAAGGTCAGCACCAACACTTTGAATTGTGCTCGGAAATGTACTGAGAGCCAATGTAGGTCTTTCAGGACCAGTGTGATATGGTCACGGAAGCCACTCCAGGTCACCAGTCTGGGTGCTGCATTCTGGATTAGTTGTAGTTTCCAGGTCACCTTCAAAGGTAGCCCCACGTAGAGCGCATTGCAGTAGTCCAAGTGGGAGATAACCAGAGCATGCACCACTCTGGCGAGACAGTCTGTGGGCAGGGAGGGTCTCAGCCTGCATACCAGATGGAGCTGATAAACAGCTGCCCTGGACACAGAATTGACCTGTGCCTCCATGGACAGCTGTGAGTCCAAAATGACTCCCAGGCTGCGCACCTGCTCCTTAAGGGGCACAGTTACCCCATTCAGGACCAGGGAGTCCCCCACACCCGCCCGCCCCCTGTCCCCCCAAAACAGTACTTCTGTCTTGTTAGGATTCAACCTCAATCTGTTAGCTGCCATTCACCTAGGTTCCAAAGTGTAAACTTTAAAAATGCACACCCAGAGACACGCAGACATTGTATGCCCTCACCTCCCCAGGAAGAAACCAGACTTCCATTTCCAAATCAAACCATTTCAGGTTTGTGTGGGGGGACACAAATATTTCTTTGCATGCGAGGTGGAAATGTCTGCCGAGACAGGCTAATACCTAACCATTTGGCTTGGGCAGGGCATAGACCACACATGCATCTGCCTCCAAACCAGAAGGGTTGAAGGCAGTGGTGGGGCCTCCATTGAAGCCCAGAAGGCCCCACACCCTTCTCCGTTCGTAGCTCCAGACACGCCTGCATTCCAGGCACTCCTCCCTCTCATGAATGGAAAAACCGTCGGAGAAGCAGCGTGTGACTCATTCAGAGGTTGCACAAGTCCGCCGATTGTCATCTGGCGCCCTCCAGATGTTTTGCCCTTCTGCAACTCCCGCCAGGAGGGCGCCAGCTTGGGAGACGGTCAGACGGCACGTGCCGCTGTCTGCGTTTTTATTTTCTTTGCAAATGGCGCAGGTTGGCAAAGGGTCTCTGCCCCCCCCCCCTCCTGCGCCTCAGCCAGACAAAAGCGGTGAGTGAAACCCCTTGCTTAAGGCCTCTTCGATTTACGTACAGGGACAGATGATCTAACATTTTAAAGCAGAACAAGCCTGGCAGGATCCTGACACTCGCACCAGGTGTGTCCAAAAGGAGTGTCGGCTTTCAAAACCAGAGCGGGCGCCCAAGACATTTGGTGGCCTGAGGCCAAGCAAAAAAAGGGAGCATCTCTCTCTCTCTCTCTCTTCCCCTAGCAGTAAAAATACAGCAGCAGTACATTAAATAATGAGCAATTTGCAACTTTCACCTGATACCCAAGTCAGCTACTTCATTCCCTCTGCCTAATGTTAGGGCCAGGACAGGAGACTTTTCTCTGTCTGAGGGCCGTAGATTCCTTCTGGGGCCTCATGCAGCAGTTGGGGGGGGCCATCCTTCAGGGATTCTTCAGTTGTGGTTCCCACGTCGCTGGGGGATAGGACTAGATGTCCTTTGGGGGTCTCTTCCAACTGCGCTATTCTAGGGTTCACGCAAGAGGAACAATGGATTCAGCCCTTAACTTTCTACAGTGAGGCCATATTCCAGACCTGGGGTCAGCAAACTTTTTCAGCAGGGGGCCGGTCCACTGTCCCTCAGACCATGTGGGGGGGGGCCGGACTGTATTTTTTTTGGAGGGGGGATGAACGAATTCCTATGCCCCACAAATAACCCAGAGATGCATTTTAAATAAAAGGACACATTGCACTCATGTAAAAACACCAGGCAGGCCCCACAAATAACCCAGAGATGCATTTTAAATAAAAGGACACATTCTACTCATGTAAAAACACCAGGCAGGCCCCACAAATAACCCAGAGATGCATTTTAAATAAAAGGACACATTGCACTCATGTAAAAACACGCCGATTCCCGGACTGTCCGCGGGCCGGATTGAGAAGGCGATTGGGCCTCATCCAGCCCACGGGCCTTAGGTTGCCTACTCCTGTTCCAGACACACGGGAGCCAAGAGGTTTACACCTGGGCAAGCAATTTCATTCTGACCGGCTTTGGGGGAGGCTGTGCTAGCTAGAGCAGAGAGAGAGAGGAGTTCCACAAAGTTTATTTTAAACTTTCAAAGTTGACGTGACCAGGCTCCCTTCCAAGGCACGTGTTGGAACGGATTCCCAACTTTTGCAGAGCTCACGGCGGATTTTCCCCAAATGCTGCCAGCGAATCGCGCAAGGGGAGGGCTTGGGGCACGTGGTTCTGTTCTGGGTGGGTATAGGCTTTCCGCTTCCCAAAAACGTGAGCCATGTGAACTTCTGCCCGTCTTGGCAGCCGTCGATTGTAGGTTAGGGAAACGCATGCCAAGGAGGCCAGCGGCGGCAACGTGACGCAGTGTTGGCCTTTCAAAGAAAGAGGCCGTTTAATTCCTGCTTTTAAAGTTTAAAAGTTAACCGAGCGCTGCCAGTCGGGATCTGCTGCCTGCGAATGCAGTTTACTGTATTTTTTTAAGGCTGTTTGGAAAATACAGCAGCGCCTTTTCGAACCATCACGAATTCACGGGGGCTTGTTTGTTGATTGCCTTCATAGCTCAGTGAGCTTCATGGGCGAGGGGGGATTCGAACCCAGGACCCCCAGGCCCTAGTGCAGGCTTCCTCAAACTCTGCCCTCCAGATGTTACAGGCCTACAACTCCCATGATCCCTAGCTAGCAGGACCAGTGGTCAGGGATGATGGGAATTGTAGTCTCAAAAACATCTGGAGGGCAGAGTTTGAGGAAGCTACTCTAACCACTGCACAACACTGCCTTTGGACAGGATAGCTTCTGCAAGCTATACAGGATAGCTTCTGCAAGCTATCCTTCTGTATTTTGACTGAATAGTCTCCAGCTAAGCCAAGCTTGCATTTCACCAGGTTTAAGGCTTGCTAGCCTGTGCATTTAACACGGGAGAATGTGCAAAATTTGCTCTTAAAACCCACATTCATAGATTCATCCAAGGCAAAACATATCATTACTCCTCGAAGCCGATTCGAACCTGGCAACCCTCTTTCATGTCTCTGCGGTCTCAGAACTGGACTAAAGAAATGTTATTTGCAGAGAGACGCCTTAGATTTCAAATCCCACTGACACCACGGTTCCTAGTCCTCATGAAAATTTTTATCATTTCTAGGAGGAAAGCTAGGATCCCACATGCACAGACCCAACAATATTAAGGTTTGTGTGTGTGTGTGTGTGTGTTCCTACAGCTTTGAGGGGTAGCCCCCATGCAGTCATCCTATCCCTGCCAGCTATTTTTTGTGGGGGTGAACGTGGCAGTAGCAAAAGTAGGTAGGAGGGCACAGATCCAAAGCCAAGCGCCTTGGGAGATGTGGAAGGGTGACAGGCCAAGCAGGAGACTGTCCTACATAAACCTACATGGTCTACTCTAAGCAATGTGGGCAGTGCAAACAGCCCTTGAGTGGATCAAGAAACCAGTACAGCAAACCCAAATAAAGTGACAGCCTCACGCAGTGGGTTTTTTTCTAGAAAAATATTTGGGGGCACCCTCATTTTCCTACTCATATTGAAATACTGCCCCTCAACGAGGCCAGATTCACAATATGCGTAGGGGCATGCGTACCCCTGCTTCCCCCCCCCCCCAGAAAAAAGCACTAGCCCTGTGGACCAGGGGTAGGCAACCTAAGGCCCTGGGGGCCAGATGTGGCCCAATCGCCTTCTTAATCCGGCCCGTGGACGGTCCGGGAATCAGCATGTTTTCACATGAGTAGAATGTGTCCTTTTATTTAAAATGCACCTCTGGGTTATTTATGGGGCATAGGAATTGATTCATTTTTTAAATCAAAATATAGTCCGGCCCACCACATGGTCTGAGGGACGGTGGACAACCCCCAACCCCAGGCAAGTCGCATTCGCACAGCAGAGAGGAAGTCATGTGATTAGCTGCGGTTCCTGCATTGCAGGGGGCTGGACTAGATGGCGCTTGGGTTCCCTCCCAACCCTGCCGCTCTACGATTCTGTGAATCTCCCGCCGCGGCTCGCCAGGAAAGCTCTGCACAAAAGACCAGCATTTGAGACTTTTTCTGAAACAGCTTCGCAGTTTATTCACTCCCTGATTACACACGGCTGCATTAGGGGTGGGGGCAAAGGGACAAAAAACAACAACTTTTTTTTTCTTTTTACAATGGAAGAAATGTTAAGGGGTACGGAGAGAACACACTGGGTGTTCAAAGCCATCATCATTTCTGCAATATCCGGGACCCCCTCCCCTTCAGGTGAAAACACAAGTTTTAATACACACTTTGATGCCAAACCGGATTCAACAGTTTTATAGATGGTCACCCCAACACAGAGATAAACTCAAGTGTGGGCTTCAGGCTCATGAACCATGAGTATAAATAGATACACACACACACACACACAGGCCCTTTCCTCTGCATCAGAGCAAAGGCTCCGTGGGAACTTCAAGTGCGAGGTAGGGGGGCCCCCCAATTCCCTTTCCCGCCACCCCAGTTCCCCGCAACCCAGGAGGGGAGTCAAGGATGCAGGATTCACAGTAGAAGTGACGTCTCCTAACTTGCAGGGATGAAGCGCCGCCGTGAAGACGCAGGAGACACAGCAACCAGGTCCAGAATTTGGTCGGCCAACCTTCGCGGTGGAACCGCGCGCCATTCCAGGCGTTTGGGAATACAGAGCCCATTCAGCCCCAGCCAGACAAGGCGCATGATGGGTGTTGTAGTCCCAAGGCATCGGGTTAGCAAAGGCTGCAGGGCTTATCACAGTGGTGTTGAGGTGGTTTATTAAGAGACAAGAGCAACACACACGCACACAAGTTGGGGCCACCGACGGGCAGTGAACAGTTCGAAGTCTAGAGTCTCCAAGAACTCGGTGGCACACACAAAAACGCCACGGATCTAACCCTGACCACCTGAGAAAGAGAGATAGAGAGCAAAGGCCTGGCCTCTCACACTACAAATCAGTTAAGTCCTTTTTGTCTAGACGGAAACATGCAGCATTCAGGTGCAGCGCTCTTCCTCTCCCCCCCCCCCCAAAAAATAATCAAGATACAGGACGTTTCTTCAGAGCTCGATGCTTCATAAGTTTCCAGGGCAAGGGGATATTTCCAAGTGCCAAGTACTGCTAAAATTCCTAATGCTGAAGCCCATTAGACTCCTTGTCACCCAGATACTGACAGTTTTTTTGGGGGGGGGGGGGCTGGGGGCTTTTCGTAGAGGACAGTGCCCAAATACTAAAATGCAGTTTTCCCAAAATGCTTCCCTTCCGCTCAGAACTTCTGTGACATTTCTGCCCAGCATCCTGGGATCGCTATAAATAAAGCTGCGCCCAAATTTAAAAGGTATGTCTATATATTTCCCATGCGGTGGAAATATAAAAGAAGACTGGTAGAATGGGTTTGCGGTAAAAACAAAAAAACGAAAGCACTCGTTTTTTTTTTCGTTTTTTTTTTGAAAACACCAACGCAAAATCTACCATTCTTCTGTATCGGAGTTAAACATAAAAAAAGGGTTCAGAAGAGCCTGATAGGAGCGATATATTCCACAACTACATTTTAAAAAAAAACCAACAAGTCGTTCTACTTTCCGATTTCAACCTTGCAAAAACACAGAACGTGGGAATCCGTGCCAACGTATTCCTTCTAAGTGCTCCCCGCCCTTTGCGGTGTGCAACTGAAAAGAAGCTTTCGTTATGGGCAGAGCTGGTAACTTTTGCGGCCGCGCCCCCCCCCCACTTTGGGGTGGAAAAACTAGCTATTAGGGGTGGGAGGAGGCAGATTCCCCAGCAAGGAGCACAGGCTGGTTTACTGTGTTTCTCCTCAATGGTAGTCCTTGGGGTAGGAGAGAGAGGAAAGGACTTGCTTCGAAATCCTCGCCTCCAAGGAGACGGCTCCTGCACAACACACCATGCGTGACCCCGATGTCGCTCCCCACAGAGTTTGTGCGGCAAGATTCCTCGCCGCCCCTATAGTGGACGTTTCCCGATAGCTGCCTAGATTTCCCCCCCCCCTCACCCCCTTGGAGGAAGGCGGCGTCACGAGCCGGAGGGCGCAGATTCTCCCCAGGTTCTCCCGGAGAAAAGGTTTCGCAAGCCGACGATGGAAGCACATTCCCCGGGGTCAGAGAGAAAGTAAAGAGACCCAAACCGCAGAGGGAGATTCACAGCGTTGAGGCAGGTTCCAGCCTGCGGAGGTCTCGCTATTGCAGCAGTTGCTGTTTAGACAGGCAGTTGTGAATTCCCCCAACCCACCCCCCCAAAAAATCAAACCCGAGAATCTGAAGTCTCCAAACGAGCACAGTCGGTGGGAGGGGGGAAAAGAGAAAGAAACGCCGATTGTTTTTCCTGCGCTGCAGAAGTCCACCCTGAATTAAGTGTGCGAGAAAAAACGGCTCGCTCCTTAATTCCTGCAGCGCCGCCCCCCCCCGGCAATATCCCCCCTCCCAACCACTCCCTCCCCGCCTTAGAAGTTCTTGAGGCGGCTATACAGCTCTCGCTTGCTTTTTTCCCCAGCCCAAGTGCGGCTCTTCAGGCGAAAAGAGCGAAGGTCCTCTTTGAAGTCTTTGTGGTGCATCGGACGGTAGTTCTGGGGTTCACAGTGCATCTGGTTTTTTGGGGGGGAGGAAGAGGAGAACAAACAGGGGTTAGTTTATTTTGGGGGTTGCGACAGTCGTAGCACAGCACAATTAAACCACAGAGCCTAGGGCTTGCCGGTCAGAAGGTCGGCAGTTCGAATCCCCGCGACGGGGTGAGCTCCCGTCGTTCGGTCCCAGCTCCTTCCCACCTAGCAGTTCGAAAGAACGTCAAAGTGCAAGTAGATAAATAGGTACCGCTCCGGCGGGAAGGTAAACGGCGTTTCCGTGCGCTGCTCTGGTTCGCCAGAAGCGGCTTAGTCATGCTGGCCACATGACCCGGAAGCTGTACGCCGGCTCCCTCGGCCAGTAATGCGAGATGAGCGCCGCAACCCCAGAGTTGTCTGCGACTGGACCTAACGGTCAGGGGTCCCTTTACCCTTTACCTTACAGTCGTACCTCGGCTCCCGAACGCCTTGCGAGTCAAACGTTCCGGCTCCCAGACAATCAAAAACCGGCGTTCCGGTTTCCGAATGTTCTTTAGGAAGCCGAACATCTGACGGGCTTCCGATGGGCTGCAGGAGCTTACTGCAGCCCACCAGAAGCCGCGCTTTGGAAGTCGAACGTTTCGGAAGTCGAACGGACTTCCGGAACGGGTTTTTCCGAGGCAAGACTGTATTTTGTTAATGTACAAATTATAAAATGCTGCGTCGATTTGTTCATCCTATAACGTGACTTCTGGTTTAACGGGGATGTTTAGCTTATTTTAATAGAATTACAGAGCTGGAAGGGACCCCCAAGGGTCCTCTAGTCCAACCCCCTGCAATGCAGGAATCTGAGCTAAAGCATCCTGGACAAATGGCCATCTACCCTCTGCTTAAAACCCCCCCAAGGAAGGAGAGCCCACCACCTCCCAAGGGAGACCCTTCCACTGCCAAACAGCCCTTACTGTCAGAAAGTCCTTCCTGACGTTTAGTCAGAATCTCCTTTCTTTTAACTTGAAGCCATGGGTTCGAGTCCTACCCTCCAGAGCAGGCCAAAACAAACTTGCTCCCTTTTTCATGCGACAGCCCCTTGAGATATTTGAAGATGACTCTCCTATCTGCTCTCAAGTCTCCTCTTTTCCAGACTAAACATGCCCAGCTCCTTCAACCATTCCTCATAAGGATCGCTTCCCAGAGCCTTCAACGTTTTGGTTGCCCTGCTCTGCACACATTCCAGCTTGTCTAAGCCCATCACGAAAAACTCACTTGATATTGCGGGAAGAATTCTTTATAGCCTCCTTTCAAGACGTACAGCTCAGGATAGTGCAGGGAAGGGTACTCGTTGCTGGCCCGGTCTTTTTCCCTGACAAAACGGCACCTATGGAGGAGAGCGCAAATCTTAAATACGGAGATGCAGGTACACACACACACACACACACACGGGCATCAAAGGACTATAAGGAGATTTCCGCTTCAAGCCCCTAGTCCTTGACATCCTGGTTATTCTGGGAAACTTGGAAAGTTTCTCCATACGCTTAGGCAGTATGGAAGGGGTGTGGCTGCCTGTGTAGGGACCCTTGTTGTTACCACGGCAACGAGAAGAATAAGAAAAACTCCCCAAACTTTGAGCAGCGAAAATCTGCCAAACAAATGGTGGGACCAAAATAACCTATGGAAATGTATGCAAATCTTGTTTTTTTAAACATTATCCCAGTTGCAGAAGTGGGGGGCCCCAGAATAATTTAGAGCTTAACTTGGCTACTGCACAACAACTGTAGTTCCCCCCCCCCCACATTTGTCATGTTTACATATAGTTTTATGACAATTCAGCTTTCGGTAAATTAAGGTGGTTTGGGGTTCTTTTTATATATATATATAAAAGGTCTGTACCATTTCTAAAATCACCTTATTTAGAGGCAAGTTTCCATGTTAAAATAAACTCTTGGGAGCCTCAAAAAAAGCCCCTAGTCCTCAAAGCTCAACATCAAAAAAAAAAAGATCATGGCCACTGGTCCCATCACCTCCTGGCAAATAGAAGGGGAAGAAATGGAGGCAGGGAGAGATTTCACTTTCTTGGGTTCCATGATCACTGCAGATGGTGACAGCAGTCACGAAATTAGAAGACGCCTGCTTCTTGGGAGAAAAGCAATGACAAACCTAGACAGCATCTTAAAAGCAAAGACATCACCTTGCCGACAAAGGTCCGTATAGTTAAAGCTATGGTTTTCCCAGTAGTAATGTACGGAAGTGAGAGCTGGACCATCAAGAAGGCTGATCGCCGAAGAATTGATGCTTTTGAATTATGGTGCAGGAGGAAACTCTTGAGAGTCCCATGGACTGCAAGAAGATCAAACCTATCCATTCTCAAAGAAATCAGCCCTGAGTGCTCACTAGAAGGACAGATCCTGAAGTTGAGGCTCCAGTACTTTGGCCACCTCATGAGAAGAGAGACTCCCTAGAAAAGACCTTGATGTTGGGAAAGATGGAGGGCACAAGGAGAAGGGGACGACAGAGGATGAGATGGTTGGACAGTGTTCTCGAAGTGACTGGCATGAGTTTGGCCAAACTGCGGGAGGCAGTGAAAGATAGGCGTGCCTGGCGTGCTCTGGTCCAGGGGGTCACGAAGAGCCGGACACGACTGAACGATCTGAACAACAACAACAAAGGTCAGAGAAACTGGGAGTGGCTGGGGTTCAGGAGAGGCGGCGGCAGAAGCTACTCACGTCCTGGGTCCTCTCTCGGAGGAGAACTCGCAGTGGAACACAACGATCACCCTCTTTGCCGGGTCAAACGGCACAATGGGCTTCTTGAGAAGGAATCCTCCACATCCTTTTCCAGAGGAAGGTTAACAGCGCCCTGGAGAGAAAGGCAGGGGGTCAGGACAGGATCCACCGAACAGAGCATAGCAAAAAGCACCACCCACCAATTCCCTCCCTTCCACACCTGGTGTGCAAACACACTTTTAAGTGCAGGGATGCAACACTGTTGAAATACGGGGATTCGATCTTGAGAGAACAGAGATTTCTGTAGGTGAGCAAGATTCAGACGTCCCGCCGAAGACTCTCGCTGCCACTTGATGCTAAGTCTCTAACGTGATAAGTTTCCCATTTCGTAGAATCAGAGTCGGAAGGGACCCCCCAGAGGCTATCCAGTCCAACCCCCTGGATAGGAAGACGTCAACAAGCCCTCGGCTAGTCTAATTGTATAGAGTTTGATAGGGGCATGGGTTTTTGTGCTTTGCCAGGATTCTTGAACCTGAAATGCGGTCCAGTTTATGTAAGTCAGCGGCTGAAGAGCTGGACATTGATCTGGGGGACAAGGGGTGAAAGGTCACCACTTCCCAGACTTCTTCTGGTAGCCTTGAAGGCGGGCTCTGCAGGCAACAGGTACAGCCTGCCTCACAGGGGGGTTGCCAGAGCAAAAGAAAGCCTTTTTGCACGTCAAGAGTGCCAAATGCAAGGGCCACAACTGAATTTCATTTAAAAAAAAGAAAAGCACCATCAATATACAGTTTATACAAAAACACTGAGGATACAGGGAGGGAAAACACAATTTGATAAGAGAGTTAGAAATGATGCAAGGTTTCGTTTTCCCTCCAAGTCGGTCATGGGGAGCGAAGGGGGTTGGACTAGATGACCCTTGGTGTCCCTTCCGACTCCACAACTCCAAGATTCCACGAAGGGATGGGGCCACAAACCTCAGGGGTCAGAAGTAATTTTCAGGAGACATACTGGGAGAAAGCAGAGCCAATGGCTTACTCCTTTTTTTAAAAAAACAAGCTTAGTTTGGCCTCTGGGGGTGGCCCCCACCCCACAAACGCCCCCACTGGGAATGACACGTTTCCGGAGGCGGGGCGTCGTGTGGAAGGAGCCACCAGCTCCCAGCGGCAACCCAACCCAACTAAAATACTACAAAAGGTAGCCGCTGGTGTCCTTGTGTCCTGCACAATCCTCCAACCTGAGACGGACGTTGTTTTATTGGCACCAGGAGGTTTCCGAACCAGGCAGGACTTTGGCAGGGCGATCCCCTAGCCCTTTGAGCTGTGCTTGGGACAGGGGAGGTCCTCGAACCCAGGACAGATACGGTCCAGCATCAAACTCTAGCCGGTGACCTCAAGCAGGCAGAGGGCTCACCTTGATGTGGCCTCCTTCGTATTCATAGGGGTATCTGCAGTCCACGATCACACAGTTCTCGATGAGGTTGCTGAACTGACCCGTCAGCACGGCCGCCATCTGTGGGCAAACAACAACAGTAAAATATAAGCCATACGCAGAATCACTTGCATTAATATTAAATTTTTATTTATACTTTTCACGTTTATACATTTCACTAGCTCTACAATCATTTTAACATTTCAAAGTTCCGACTTCCTTCCCCCTCTTTCTGCGGTTCCTTAAATTTATTATCTTCTGCATATCCAAACTCATTTAATTTGCTCGTTTAATTATCTGCTTTAAATATATACTCTTGTGAAACTGCAGGTTGTTACAGTAATCCTGCCGGTGGCTTTTGTCGGCTTTCAATTCATCTGTAAATATTCAATAAACCATTTCCATTCTTTTATATTAAAAAGTGTTTGTCATCTTGATTTCCTATCCTTCCGGGCTTGGCCTCCTTGCTTCACCCAACTGCCCAGAGCAAGCGCCGCTGACAGATTGTGCAACTCCTGCCTGGCAGGGGGGTTGGGCTAGCTGAGCCTCAAGGCCCCTTCCGACTTTCCTTTCCGAGGAATTTCATTGTTCCCACAAGGGGACAATGACAATAAAGATTTATTCTATTCTATTCTATTCTAAGGGTAAAGGGACCCCTGACCATTAGGTCCAGTCGTGTCCGACTCTGGGGTTGCGGCACTCATCTCGCTTTACTGGCCGAGGGAGCCGGCGTACAGCTTCTGGATCATGTGGCCAGCATGACTAAGCCGCTTTCTGGCGAACCAGAGCAGCGCACGGAAACGCCGTTTACCTTCCCGCCGGAGCAGGACCTATTTATCTACTTGCACTTTGACGTGCTTTCGAACTGCTAGGTTGTCAGGAGCAGGGACCGAGCAACGGGAGCTCACCCCGTCGCGGGGATTCGAACCGTCGACCTTCTGATCGGCAAGCCCTGGGCTCTGTGGTTTAACCCACAGTGCCACCCGCGTACGTGGGTAGAGGAGTCTAAAAAGCCCTGGACACATAATGGCCCTCTGCGGTGGCTCATTTACCAGAAGTAATGCGTTTAGTGTTAACTCCGGAAGTGTAGACTCGATTCTGACCAAACTCAAGCTTCCTGTTGTATATTTTTGCTCTAAGATGCTGCGTTTGGTCAGAACCGGGGCGCATCGGTTTCTAGATGTGAATTTCCTCTCCTTCCCCCACTATGGTATTTTTTTGACAAGTTGCAACGGGGCACAAGATTCATGGGGAAAGGCAGGCTGCATGGACTTCAAGGTGGTGGCCCCGACAGCTGCAGAAAGCAGAGCCACCAGTGCCTCCGGAGTCCCTTGTGCGAAAGAGGAAGAAGCGGCCCGGGATATCGGATTCCGAACTTGCTCACCATTTCTGGAGAGATGTACTTGAGGTCCTGGTGCTTGCCTTCCACAGTTTGTAAAACGTACGCCTGGCAAGGAAACAAATTTATTTTTAGTCCTTCTAAAATGCTACAATTTCGTATTGTTTCATGTTTGCACTGGTACTTCGAGCTTTCTTTTTTGGCCAAAAGAGGCATTTTGTTGTGTGAGGAGCCCGCCTGCCCTTAGCTTCCCGGGGGAAAACACGTAGTGAAGGCAAAAACAGCGGGATTTCTTGCCAGTACCTTCGAGAAGTCCCCGATCAGCTGCCGGTGGTCGTTGTCCAAGATGTTTGCGATCTCGCTGGGCAGAGGAGCGAGAGCGAACCAGCGAGGTTTCTAGGGAAAGCGGACGAGAGAGGAACGTTAGGGGTCTATGTCCAGGATGCCAAACCCAGTAAGCCTTCCGAGATCAGAGAGCAGGGAAACCACGGCCCTGTACGGCGCTGGTGGACTGCGGACTCCCATCAGCCCACAAAACATGGTGGGAGTTGTAGATCACTGGCACCCAGAGGGCCGAGGTGGGGACCTTCGCCCGCTAAAACCTGGGCGCAGCAATTGGCTCAAGCAAGCCATTTGGGCAGAAGCTAACTCAGAGTCTCTTCCCAGGTTTTTTTTGGGGGGGGTGTTGTTTTTTTAAATAACAACCGATAATTTATCCATATATTCTACTTTAAAACTTCTTCATGTTTCGTTGCACTCAAGCGCTATACAAATCTTGCCAAACACAATGAACAAATCCACAATAATAAGCGTCCAAAAAGCCGTCGCCATCACCCCCCCCCCCCGAAGCAGCCCCAAGAAATTGTGCGAAAACTCACAAGAAATACGTGGGTAAGACTGAATTATACAGTTGGGCTTGATAGGAAGTCGGATGGGTTTGGGAAATTAGTTGGTATTGTTTCTCTTTGCTTAATTTATGGTTTTTTTTCGTCTCATTCTTTTTTTCTCTGCTTAATGATATGGTATTTTTGTTTATTTTATTTGTATTATTATTGCTGTATTGTACAATCTCAATTACAAGTGTATAGAATTGGAAACCGGTTAGGGGTATCAACAAAACCAAGCAGATACAGTAATTGTTTCTTTTTTAAAAATCGTTTTTGTTTGTTGGAACGCTTATTGTACAATTATGGTAAATAGTGTACACTGTATTTTGTATATTTGGTAACCGAAGTACAATAAAACTCTATGAGAAAGAAAGAAAGAAAGAAAGAAAAGAAAGAAAGAAGAAAGAAGTGGTGACCCATTCGAAAAGTCTGGGCCACAGTAATTGGAAGCAACCTCCAGCATCTTAAGCAAAGCAAACACGTTAAAAAGAAAAATCTGGAAGTTTAAAAGTACATTAAAATATCCCTGCAAAAAGGCCTGGTGAATGAGGAACGTTTATCCTGTTGCCTAAAGATATGCAACGATGGTGTCAGATGGCGAGAGCATTCCACAAGCAGGGAGCCGCCCCTAAAAGGCCCCGTTCCCTTTATTGCCGCCTCCAACTCCCCCCCCCCCGCCACTTTCCCACGTCCTTGTGCATGAATTACCGGCTCTTCTTCCTTCTCTTCGATGGGCGCCGCCAGCCAGACTCTTCCGCCTCTGTTCTTCACCGGCGTCTCTTTGTCCTGGGGCCGGTCCAGCCGCTTAAGGATGGGCCTGATGACAGCGCTGGGCATGGACGGGGAGCGGAAAAGACGGCGGCATTTGCCGGTTCCCAGGGGGCTCTGCTCCAGTTTGGGGGAGAAGAAGGGAAATCGTGACACTCCAACACTGCACGAAAGAGAGACAGGCCTTGGCACGGTACTTTTCATTCACACAGATTTTAAAAGGCAAAGCCATCTCAGAAAATATACTGTTTGTGGAAATATCGCGGGGTCAGGAGGAAAGACCCGAGACAAAGCGTTCTCCTGCATTTCTACGATTCTAGAAATTCTCCACCGCTGTTTCTTAGCAAGAATCAAGGTCCACATGGGGAAGGCTTGAATCAACTCGACTTCCCACTCACAAAAGTGGGGCAAGGTTTTGCCGACCTAGCAATCTCCGGAGGCTTCGAACTACAACTCCCATCAGCCCCTGCCAGCACATAGGAATCCCTGGAACAGGCTAACATGCGGACAGTTTCAACCTCAGCAAATAGCTGGAAGGCCAGGCAGCCGTCCGGCCCTAGCTTATCCAGAGCAGTTTGCAAGAAGCTCCGGGGGTGAGCGGCCCCCTCCCAAACACCCACAGGCAATAGCGCTGTGTACATTGGAGATTAACTCTTTATTTGCAAAAAAGCACACACACAATCTGCACAGGGGTGTCAGGCCTAATGAGCACAGAAACTCATCTCTGGTAGGTCTTCCCCCATGAAGAAGTTTCCGAGACTGACGGTCCCTGCCTCCCCACAGCTGCCTCCTAAGTCCCCAAGCAATCGGAGACTGTGCCTCTCTCTGTGAAGCAACCTCTCCTCCGCCCTCTTCAGGCCTCTCCTGGTTCTCGGAGATTCACATCTACCTCTCTCCTGCTTCTGCCTCCAATTCTGGACTGCTCTCTGCCCCGGTCTCTCCCTGCTCACTGAGCCCCGTTGCTCTTAATCGTCCAACACCCACCACCACTCCCCGGGCTTTGAGCCTTCCTCCCTTGGGGCTTCCCCAGCTGGTTCCTCCCATCATTCCTCCAACCAGTCCGTGACACCTGGACAGGTGTCCCTCTGGACTTCTCTGCCCCAACTTCCCACTGGGGAAGGAGATGGGGATCTCAGGAGAGGAAAGAACAACGGAGAAAGACGGCTGTCAACGCCAGTACCAAGACCTTGGTCACCTACAGAAGAAATTCTATTTTGGAGGGGGGGGGCAGGGGAGAAACAAAGGGGTGTTAACACGGCACGGTCACGTACCAGGCTGGACTCATCTTCCTTCCTCACCAGAGGGGCCATTAGCAAGTTCTCCATACCCAACGGGAAATCTCCATCGCCCTGGAGGAGGGAAGGCAGGACCCGTTTACTGAAGCGGGGCTGGATCAGCAGACCCCCGCCCCACCCCAGGCGCAACAGAGGAACCTCACTTCACGCCCCACCCCAAGCAAGGAAAGTTGGAGGAATAAAGCTTATCTGAACAGCCAAGTGTGTGTGGATGGATGGAAGGCGGCCCAGGTTAAGGGGGGGGGGGAATCCTTGCAAACCCTCACACTCCACAACCCCTTTGGGCCCCGTGCCTGCAAAACAAAGGGCTGTGTGTCCCCGCCGTAAATTTACCGTATTTTTCGCTCCACAAGACGCACTTTTTTCCTCCTAAAAATTAAGGGGAATTATCTGTGCATCTTATGGAGCGAATGGTGGTCCCTGGAGCCGAATTGCCCAGGGGCCAAAAGCAGATAGTGCTTTTTATTTTACAAAGAGAAAAAGGGGTGTTGAAAGGACCCCGCTGAGCGCAAGAGATTGGGAGAGACAGTCCCAGCTCCCTTTCAGCCCCGCCCTCCATTGTTGAATGTGCTGCAGAGGGAGGTGTTTGTTTTTCCCAGCGGCATATACTGGCTGATTAGATTATCTGCCTGGAAAACTGTAGAAATGGCTCCCTTTCCTTTAGAAGCTGCAGAAATGTGAGCTGAACCCCATAAAAATGGGGCTTTTCCTCTTGCTTTTCTCCCTTTGCAAGAAAGCTGCAAAACTTTTAGCTGATGCTCAAAAAAAAAACCCCCCCAAAACCCAGGGCTTTTCCCTTTGCAAAAAAAAACTTTTAGCTGATCCTCAAAAAACAGGGCCCTATGGAGCGAAAAATACGGTAGGTAAGGAAAAGTTGTTGTGGATGCTCAACGCTGGGGGTTTTTTCGCAAAAGGGAAAGAGAGGGCAGGCCGGGAACCCCAAAGAAAACCCAACAGCAATGCGAAAGGAGCAACTGGCTAAATCTAACAAGCAGGCAGCCTCAAAGCAAAGGATTTAAAAACCAAGCAAATAAATCAAAGCAAGCCGATTTTAAAATCTTAGGAAAACCAAAAAATTCTGTGCTAGCTGATTCTGGGCCATTTTTCGATGGCTGCCCCGCATGCGACACAGGAAAGTACTCTTAGCTCTATATACGAATCTGCCGTGCATCCAGTGAGGCTACTGGTTCAAGCTACAAGAGATGTGCCAAGGATTCTTTACTCGTGGTTCCTGCATTTCAGGGGGTTGGGCTAGATGGCCCTTGGGGGTCCCTCCCAACTCTAAACTCCCGCGACTCTCTGTGGTGCAGCTGGGTTGGTGTCAGATTAGAGCCTTGGAGACCGGGTTCGAATCCTCTCTTAAGCCATGAAGCTCACCAGGTTGAGCCGACATCTCTCTGCCTGGCCTACCTGCCGTGGTTGTTGCAAGGATGAAACAGGGAGAGAGAGAACTATGGATGCCACCATACCTTCCTCAGGTTGAGGTTGGAATATGAATGCAATACAGAAAGGCGGTTCTTGCACAGACCCACAGCGCTGTTCCCTTGGGACTTTGTAAGGAATTCTACAAACACCTGCCTGGAGCTGCAAACAGTGACAAGCTCCACACAGGATTCTATCCAGGTCACAAAGACGAGTTCAAAAATCGGCCAGCTGCGTTTAGCACAGCCTTTCCCCTTCTATATGCCTAACAAGCAGACAACTACAACTACAAATTGATAAATTTTGTTATTTCGGAGACACCAAAAAAAAACCAGCAGCGGAAATGGCGGTACAGACCGAGGTTTGCAGAACGAGCTGTGAAAGGTTAAATTGCAAAGCCAACCAGGTTTCTTTGGAAATTTGCACCATTGAAACCTACTCCCAAGTCGGCCTTGCTTGGGATTGCAGTTCAAGCAGACAGAATTTTGCTTTCTTTTGATGCAAGGTAGGATTTTAAAAGCCTTACCTTTGGGTCTTCTTCATCCAGGATTTCCAAAAACCCATCATCATCATCATTATCTTCGTCAACCATGGAGGAGGTCAAGGACGAGCGGCGGAGGTAGAAATGGCTCTCAGACCCAGGGCTCCTGTTCTCTTTCTCTGGGCTGGAATACTGAAAAGGGCAAGGAACAGAGAACCCTCAAGACATTTTGCGTTTATTAAAATCCTTTATGCCCTACGAGAAGGCTCCCAGAGTAGCTTTAAAAATAAATAAATTAATTAAATTCAGTAGCGTTACTCCTGGGTTTGCAATCTTAAAAAGACACGGCACAAGAGGAAAAAGGGACAGGAGGGAGGAGGAAAACATGCGACAGTGAGACATGAAATGGGAGGGGGGCTGAAAAAAGCCACGGTTGGGTGATTGTTTCAAAGCACCTTGCCCCTCCACCTTGTTCATTTTATTATGGTCAAATCCTGTTCTTCATCCAACGCAGAACCCATGGCAGCAGGATGTAACAGAAGATCTCCCACCCAGGGTCTGTCTAAACCAGGGGTCAGCAACCTTTTTCAGCCATGGGCCGGTCCACCGTCCCTCAGAGCATGTGGGGGGCCAGACTATATTTTTTTTTGGGGGGGAAATGTGAACGAATTCCTATGCCCCACAAATAACCCAGAGATGCATTTTAAATAAAAGACACATTCTACTCATGTAAAACACGCCGATTCCTGACCACCCGTGGGTCAGACTGAGAAGGCGATTGGGCCGCTTCTGGCCTATGGGCCTTAGGTTGCCTACCCCTGGTCTAAACCAAGACCTGCTTAGCCCCCGCTATGTGACTTTAATTGACAGTTATCAATTGGCTGCAAAATAAAAAGAAAAAACTGGGGGGGGGGGTTTCCTATGCTCACCACTTCTGCAACAAAACCTGTTCTCCGCCCCCTCCTCCTCATGGTGGGTCTTGAGTGCAATGCTCAACATAGAATCCTAGAGTTGGAAGAGACCCCAAGGGCCATCCAGTCCAACCCCCTGCCAAGCAGGAAACACCATCAAAGCATTCCTGACAGATGGCTGTCAAGCCTCCGCTTCAAGACCTCCAAAGAAGGAGACTCCACCACACTACTTGGTAGCAAATTCCACTGTCCAACAGCTCCCGAGGGCCTTCTGGCAGTTCTCTCACTGTGAGGTTACAGGGAACCCAGGCAGAGGGCCTTCTCGGTGGTGGCACCCGCCCTGTGGAACATGGCAAATGTTCTCCCAAAACGCAGGAACAACTGAAAACCAAAAACCCATCTTGGCTTTAACGCCAAGAATTAGGACCAGGGAAACGAGAGGCGACCAAAAACTGCAGAAAAACAAATAAATGAGTGCGTATTGCTCTTACCCCAAAAAAAGCACTCACCATGAGGTCTGGAGCAGAGTTTGGCCTCTGTGCGAAGAGACCCTTCTTGCCAGCCCCACCAACCGAGAGACACAACCTGCCTGCAGGTCGCAGGGGCTTCTTGAAGACGTCGCCTTCCTGCAGGGGGAGGAAGCAGAGATGCGCTGCAACTTTCGGAAGGACGCGAGGAAGTCGCCCATCCAGCAGCGCTGCGCAGTGGGCGGAGAGGGGGATTGGGGGGGGGCTGCACCAGGAAGGCACGTCCTCAGCACTTACATTTCCCCCGTTGCCTTGGAGGCCAGAGCCTGTCTCGGCCGCCGCTGAGCTGTTGAATTTCTTGCAGTTGGAAATGTTCGTCAGCGTGGGACTCGAACCCAGAAACCGCTCCTGTCAAGCAACAGAAGAAGGGTGAGTTTTGCACTCAGGTTTGGATTCTCATGGGCAACCCCACAGGACAAGCGTCTCCACCCCCATCGTTCAGCCTGGACACTGAGATGCAGCTCCGAGGGCCTTCTGGCAGTTCTCTCACTGCGAGAAGTGAGGTTGCAGGGAACCAGGCAGAGGGCCTTCTCGGTGGTGGCACCTGCCCTGTGGAACGCCCTCCCATCAAATGTCAAGGAAATAAACAACTATCTGACTTTTAGAAGACATCTGAAGGCAACCCTGTTTAGGGAAGTTTTAAAATGTTTGATGTTTTATCGTGTTTTTAATATTCTGTTGGGAGCCGCCCAGAGTGGCTGGGGAAACCCAACCAGATGGGTGGGATATAAATAAACTATTATTATTATTATTATTATTATTATTATTATTATTATTAAATTTTGAAATGCCTACAAATAGCAGGGAATGAATTTCTGCAAGCGCATCCTACATCGCTGCAGTCCCTTGCATTGCAAGGGGTTGGGCTAGAGGACCTTTTGGGTGCCCTCCATCTCTATGATTCTACAATACGGCTGCTGAAAGGAAGGGGCTCAGCCTAGCTGCACGAAGACTCCCTTGCTCCTGAGCATGTACAGCTGGCAAACTTACCGGCAAAGATTGGATTCTTCTGATGGGAACATAATCGCTGCTGCAAGGAAAAAGAGGAAAATCATCATTAGCCACAGACTTGGGTGTGGTGGCCCCTGCCCTCTGGGACTCTCTGCCACTGGAGATTTTTATCCTACTCTGAATCTGCGCCAGGTCTTAAAATTATTTAGGAAGGTTCAAAAATTTGTTTTTTACTTCTGTGTCTATTGTTGATGTTCTATTCTCAAATCACTTTGCAATGTTCCATAAAAAGAGATTCCGGTCTGGAATGGGATAAATAGATATTTGCTCGGGTTCTGCCAAACCTAAGGACTTTCATAGGACTCCCAGACAGGAAAAGCTTTCTCCCGACTGTCCCGCCTCTGGCTGCAGGCAAGGGACTGCGTGTCTGAGCCCTCTCCCTTCAGAGAATCATAAAAATGTAGGGTTGCGGAAGAGACACCAAGGGTCATCTAGCCCAACCCCGAAGCGCACTCTTTCTGGTAAATTCTCCTTCGCATGCGATAGGAATTTCCACAAGGAACATTTCAGCACCTCTCAACAACGCCCCAACAATCCCAAAGGGGAGATCCAGGTACAGCTGACCTCTATTGAACTCTGGAGATAAACACAGCTGCCAATCAGTGCAGGCAATACCAGTGGTGGAGAAACATGCTCCGGCACCGGAGGCGGGGCGTAGGCGGGGCAGGCCAAGATGGAACCCTATCGGGGTCCCGCTGCCCGGGGCACCCCGCCCCTACGCCCCGCCCCGCATGAAGCTGCGCCACTGCTATTGCACTGGGCAATACTGGGTTAGACAGTACAAGGCAGCTTCCTGCATGCAGACCAGGGAAACCTTTGCTGCTCGATTCTGCTGAATGCACAGATGACCCAGTTAGTTCTATCTCCACAACCACCAATAATAATAACAATAATGAGCGGAGACAGAAAAAGCCCGCCCACCCCACCAGCCCCAGGAACCTGGAAATAATAAACCCTGCAACTATGATTAGCGTCTACAAGTCTTGGCGTGCTTAAGTGGTGTGCAGGAGGTTGCAGAGAGGGAAGCAGCTGGTTTCTGAAGCAAGCCAGGGGAGGTTGGGGGGGGGGGTGAAGCCCTCAAGGATGGGGGGGGGGAGAGAAAGGAATCAAGAGGGCTTTCCTGGGTCATTGTGCCACTGTAGGGTGTAAGGCACTTACTTTCTGAAGGCTCTCTGAGATCCGAACACGTTCCTCTCGAACCTGTTGGATGAAGACAGGAAAATCATGCATGTTTCACTCAGTGCCAAGGGCCACCCCCTCCCAATGTGTTCCTGCCAGAGTCCCCGACTGGGGCCAGTGGGACTTGGAGGGCAACAGCCGCCCAAGGGTGCCGTGTGGGCTGCCGTGGGTGCGAATCAGGGCCAGCTACGCCCTAATCCGGGCTGTGTTGCCCCAAATGCAGAGGAGGAGACAGAAATCCTCCCATTCATAAGGAAGGCACACAGCCTAAGACCATCGGAAGAGCCTTGCTGGATCAGGCCAAGGGCCCATCTAGTGCACAATGGCCACGACCCAGGTGCCCCAAAGGGAAATCTGCAAGCAGGATTCGAACACAAGAGCAGCACTCCCACTTCTTGTGGTTTGCAGCAAGTGGGATTCAGGAGCGCTGCTGCCTCTTGACAGTGGAAGCAGAGCCGAGCCGTTGTGGCCATAACCCTCTCCTCCTCCTCCTAATCCAGTTTAGTGGCTATCACTGCTTCCTGTGGCAGGGAGTTCCACAGTTTATCTCCCGGCCGGGCATCATGTCGTAAACCTCTGCCCCCTCGCCTCTTCCTCGCCTGCTCTCTAAATCAAGCAATTCACCATTTTCTTTTTCAAATCTGCACTTCAGAACTAAAAGCACTGAGTTGCCCGTGTCTTGCTTTTTTTTGCCGAGTTCAGAACCCGCTCCTCTATAGCCAGCCATAACACACAATGCCATTTCCCAGCTGCCCTGAGCTGGGCCCCCTTGTGCTGCGGCCACTCGAGAGTTAATAAGCCCGGCGATTTCAGGGTGGTCTTGGCTTGCCGGCTGCTGCCAGCTTTGGGCAAGGAGGGAGGGGGCCTCGGTTCAAGGACCCCCAGGAAAGAGGATCACAAAGATCCCTTTCTGCATGCAGGCGTGGGGCAAACGAGGGCACCCCCATGGCAGCGGGTGCTGCTGCGAATCGGGGCGGGGGCCCTCCCGGGTGCCATCTGCCAGCTACATGGCACAGACCCAACCCCGCTCCCGGCTACCGCTGAACACGCCAAACCACCGCCAGCCTTCTGAGCGAGGTTGTTCCCCTCTGCCGTTGAGCAACATTTGCAACGGAGAATCGGGGGGTTAGGCTTAATTCAGCCAGGGCTGCGAAACAGGAGACACAGAAGGGCCATTCCATGAAAAATGAACCTGATAAGAATGCTAGATGAGCGCTGGACTTTGGTGAGGAAGGTTCCAAACGTGCAGTCTAACAATTTTTTTAAAAAGCTAAAGACAAAAGAAGTTTATTTTATGGACCTTCTTTTCAAAAGTCCACCCACGTAGTCTTCACAGAAGTGTTCAAGTTAAGTTTTCTGATGATTCTCCCACCCGTGACAGCATTTTTTCCTTAATTTTTTATCGTTAAATTCCTTAAACTTAATTCCCGATTGCATAGTTGTAACCAATAAACATTGATTTAAACAAATACGCTGAGTTTATCATTGATTCACCTCCCAACTCACAGAGTTTTTCCATAAATCAAGCTCCGTGTCCTTTTTTTGTCCCACCCCGTGACAACGCTTTAAACATTTAATAAAATTGTCAAAAATATCCATAAAAATAATTTAAAAAAAATAGTAAAATGTTCAGTATCTTATTAAGAACATAGTTTAAATTTTGGTTGTTAATTTTTATGTATATTTACATTGTTACACGTGTGTGAATACCAAAAAACATGGTTAAAGTGTCCCACCCGTGACAATGGAATGGCCCAGAAAGCTGTGCACCGCAGATCACTCACAAGGATGCAAGATGGCCGGATCAGGCCAGTGGCCCATCTGGCCCAGTCACACGGCGGCCGACCAGTTGCCTGTGGGAAACAGGCAAGCAGGATCCGAGCCAAAGAGCAATTCTCCCCTCCTGTGGCTTCCAGCGACTGGGGTCCGGAAGCATCGCTGCCTTCAAATGTTCCTCCCAGACCAACCGGGTGGTGAAATCAGGGGAATATGGAAATCCCATTTGGAGGGAAACTGCCATACCTGAACAAAAGTTTTTACGTGATCTTGCGGGGCAGTCCTAGGTCCAGTGATAGGAAGGCAAGGCAAGGGAAGGTGTATTTCTGCATGGCCCGTGTGGCTAGCTGCCCTCTAACCTGTCTAATCTAGGTTGTTGCAGCTGTCAAGCACGGACTGTGCAGTGACCGTGCCGTGGTCTGGGGCTTTCTTGCTGCGTAATCGCATAGCGTTGCCCTAGATCAGGCTTCCTCAACCTCGGCCCTCCATGTGTAGTTTTGAGACTACAGTGCCCATCATCCCTGACCACTGGTCCTGCTCGCTAGGGGTCGTGGGAGTTGTAGGCCAAAAACATCTGGAAGGCCGAGGTTGAGGAAGCCCGCCCTAGAGGAAGACGCACACAAGTCACCGTGCTTCCAGGAACACCTCATCGGGCTTTGAAATTGGATTCAAAGCCCACCCAATCCCTCGCTGCACCCAAGACAGAAGAGAGACAGCATTGGTTACAGTGTCGGACGAGGGCACGAGTTCAAATCCCGCCGCTCGGCCGTGAGGCTCCCTAGGTGTGACCTCGGGGGGCCCTTCGCTGTCTTATCTCAGCCCAGCCTACCTCGCAGGGGTGTTGTGGGGGGTTAAACAAAGAGGGGAAAGCACGGGTGCCAACTTGAGTTCCTGGGAGGAAAATCTGGGGTATAAATACAGAAAATGAAAACTCTAATAGGAAGGGAACACAACTAGTTTTCCCCCAATGGAAGGCCACTTCTCACAAGCCACCTTGATAGTGGGGGGGGGGGTGCTCTCCAAGGCTTTCCTGCCATCCCGGCCCCCTTTCAACCTGCACACAAGCAAGTCGTAGCCTAGCACTTGTTGTTGTTCAGTCGTGTCCGGCTCTTCGTGACCCCATGGACCAGAGCACGCCAGGCACCCCTATCCTCCACTGCCTCCCCCAGTTTGGTCAGACTCATGTTGGTTGCTTCGAGAACACTGTCCAACCACCTCATCCTCTGTCGCCCCCTTCTCCTTGTGCCCTCCATCTTTCCCAACATCAGGGTCTTCTCCAGGGAGTCTTCTCTTCTCATGAGGTGGCCAAAGTACTGGAGCCTCAGCTTCAGGATCTGTCCTTCCAGTGAGCACTCAGGGCCGATTTCCTTCAGAATGGATAGGTTTGATCTTTTTGCAGTCCATGGGACTCTCAAGACTCTCCTCCAGCACCATAATTCAAAAGCATCAATTCTTCGGCGATCAGCCTTCTTTATGGTCCAGCTCTCACTTCTGTACATTACTACTGGGAAAACCATAGCTTTAACTATACGGACCTTTGTCGGCAAGGTAATGTCTCTGCTTTTGAAGATGCTGTCTAGGTTTGTCATTGCTTTCCTCCCCTAGCCTAGCACAGGGGTCCCCAAACTAAGGCCCGTGGGCCGGATGCGGCCCAATCGCCTTCTAAATGCAGCCCACGGACGGTCCGGGAATCAGCGCGTTTTTACATGAGTAGAATGTGTCCTTTTCATTAAAATGCGTCTCTGGGTTATTTGTGGGGCATAGGAATTCGTTCATTTTTTTTTCCTCCAAAATATAGTCCAGCCCCCCGCAAGGTCTGAGGGACAGTGGACCGGCCCCCTGCTAGAAAAAGTTTGCTGACCCCTGGCCTAGCAGATCCCCCTTTGCGTCTGTTCCCAAGTACAAAAGGCAGCCCTGTTGCATCTCCCAACCCCTTGGAAGATGAATGAATGCCAGAGAGGGAGGCAGAAGTCTGGGAAGGGGGGAGGAGGAGGGGAGGAGCATTTAAGGTCCTTCAACCAGAGACTCCCCAGGAATGCAGCTTTTCTCTTTCAAAAGACCAAGAGGCTGCGGCTCAGAAATTCAGGCAGATGTTCCCTGCTTCAATAAAAAGGGGTGGGGGTGGAGTTCCAACCATCTGTCTCTAATCCCCATTCACCCGCCTTGCAGCTGCCAGGCCAGAAACCCCCCCCCCCACACACACACACACCCAGGGCAGGTGCACACCGTTTGCAAAAGGGGACTTTTAACTTGTTAAAAAGACCGAGCCGAACCCACTTTTTAAAAATCTCCAGCACTTCGGTTGCAAGAAGCAAGAAGCTTCTAACTGCACGATCTCAAAAGGGCACCGTTTTAAACAATATTCTAAAGGGGGAGAAGAGGGCACATTTTGCACAACAAAAAAAGTACGCCAACGCTGCATTCGTTGCCAGGTTTTGAGGGGGAAACAGATGAGCTTGCCTTAATTCCAAAAACCCCCCAGTATTTGGGAAGGTTCCATTGTCACAGATGTACTGGGCCTGGTTTCAGTTACAAACCCCCCCCCCCTCTTAAAATGCTGGCTTGATTCAGCTTGCCCTTCGAGGGTCCAGGGGTCTCCGCCTGCCTTCAGCCCCTCCAACCAATGGGGAGGGGGAGTTTTAACCAGTTCCTAAAATGTTGGCAAACTGATCAGCTGCACCAACAGATTAAAAGCTGCAGTGCTTTCAGCATGGCCCAGCCTTCTGTGGTTCAGAAGGGGGGGGGGGAGAAACTGAAGGAAAAAAGACCCCCAAAGGACAAACATTCCCCCGCCCAGGCCCAATGAGTCCCTGGCATACCGGGGGTTCAAGTAAAATTTAAAAAATGCTCATCCGTGGGGCATGAGATGGAAGCTGCAATTCGCTGTGGCTTCCCAACACACACACTTTTTATTAAGTGTCTTAAATTGTCATGGTTGGTTTTTTAATTTTATCTCTCTCTTTTTGCAAACTGCTTTCAAACCGCCTTGAGGTGGGCGTGTTGTTGTTGTTTTTTCCAATCCAGCGGTGTGCGAATTTTACGAAATAAATAGATAAGGCAAGAGCAGGCAGCCTTTTGAAAGCAAAGCAAACTTCTGAAAGCAAACTCTCGTCGGAGTCATCTTGGCCGGCAGCTTTGCGGAGTCTTTCCTGTTAGACTCTGAAGACATCGACAACAGGAAACTGTCAGGATTGTGGTTAAGACCTTCACCCATCAAGTGGCAAGAACTAGGTGGGGGTCCACCCACGCAGCCCCACACCTTTTTGGAGGGGAGGTTTCATAAATACCGGTTGGGGAAGAAGTTCTTATTTTCCAACCACTGAACCATCTTTCGGCAGGGGCATGCCCAAAAAATTATTGCTTTCCGCTGGCAAAGGTGGGCGGGGAACACTCTTAATTCTCCCACAGAGACTGGTTTTTCTCATGGCTGCTGAGCGATGGGAGAGGCCTGTTTTCTCACAAGACCACACCTGTCAACCCCTCTTGGCTCGCTGGAGGCAAGGGAGGCCTGGCCCTACCTGACTATGTAAGTGCATCTGCAGGGGGCTGGACTAGATGACTCTAGGGACCTCACCCAACTCTACGGCCGCTGGTCTCCGGCATCACCTCCACAGCAGCAAGAACTGGAAGAGCGAGGCTGCCTCTCTCTTCTGCAGAAACCACGCAGGCAGTGAGTCGAGCAGCTGCCGCTCGTGACTGGCGCGGAAGAAGCTGGAACTGTAGAGTGGGACGGGACCCCCAAGGGTCATCTAGCACAACCCCCTGCATTGCAGGAATCACTCGCTTTGCGTGCAGCGCCACAGTGCCAGCCCGCCAGGTGGAGATGCCAGTTGCCAACCTGGCATCCAGAGATCTCCGCATGGGTGCAATTGCACTCTGCGACGGTTGCAAAATTGGCCTGGCGCCTGGGGGATTTCTGCCGAGAGCCTGGAAGCCGGAGCTTCAATTTACAACTCAAATTAATAAATTCAGGCCCCTGCAACTGAGATGCCGAGCTGCAAGGACAGGAAGAGTCCAGTTCTGATCTTGCCACTGGATCTCTTTAAAGTCGTGGCTTTCGGCTGGGCACCAGGTCTCCAAAGCACCCCCATCTGCAATACAGGGATAATGCTGGCCTACCCAGAAGGGCTGTTGTACGGCCAACATAATGCATTGCACACCCTACGCATTTGGTATCGATTTCACACACCTGCACACAGATTCTCTGCTTATGCTACCGGAGGCCATGCAAGCAAGACATAATGGGCTGCGTTTCATGCACCCCTAGGCACAGAACAACATTCTGGCGCACCCTGGAATGCCGGTGCGATATGGGAAATGGATTAGTCACAGGGGATGCAAACTTCCGGGGAATGCCAGCATTTCAAAGTACTGAAATCTGGGCACTTCAAATACATTCGAGGAGAGAACAAAGGACGTGCCAATCCACAAGCAGTAAACGGATTAAGGGGGCCAGAAAAAAACATCCTGAGCTTTGAAAGAGAAAAAGCCACCTGAGAACAACCAAGCCATAAACCTGCCACACACACACACACACCCCACCAGCAAACCTGAAACCAGCCACCTCACCCTCTCCAGATAAATGCAAGAAGGTTCGTGCAACCAATCTTTTTAGGTTTCTGCCACCAGGTCTGAAACTGGTTTGGAGCCCAGCATAGCTCCTGCTGAAGAACTTCAGGAGATGTATGCCGGGTGCAAATCCACACCAGAGCGGGCAGAGCCCAGATTACGGAGAACAGGAACGGAATTCACACTTCTTGAGAATGGCACGGGTTTCAAATTAGGGGAAGCGGCCACGTTCTCGCCCCCGGGGGTTGGAAAAAGACACACAGGCAACCTGCACTGAATTCAAGAACCCAGAAACCTGCCAGTGGTCCTTTCTTCGACCAGGCCACCTCATCATCCTTGCACATCTTCTGCAGGTCACCATTTGGGGGGGGGGGTTGTATCTGGATAACGGTGGAGAGGGCCCTCGTTTTGTTTTCCTGCAAACACAGTTCCACCAAGGGCATCGAGAACTCTTATCCAGACACACGAAGACCCTTTCCACCAGAAAAAGGTCAGGAACCACAACTCCCCAGCTGGCCACCATGAGCCTTTAGGAATTGCCACATTTGCAGGGAAGAAAAGTCTGCAGGATCAGGCCAGTGGCGCATCCTGTTCCCACATTAGCCAACCAGATGCCTTGTGGGAAACCAGCAAGCAGGTTTGGAACACAAGAGCAACACTTTCCTTCTGCGGTTTCCAGCAACTGGCATTATTATTATTTAATAATAATAATAATAATAATAATAATAATCATCTACCCGTAGATCTCATGGTGGTTCACAACATAAAATCACAATATATAAAAGAAGAATACATAACAGAAGCAAAACCAAAGGCAACCCAATAATCTCCCCTTCCACAACACAATTCTTGAGCTATTTTTTGCTGTTGTTTCTTGGGAAAAGCCCCTGGGCTAGCAAAATTTCCGTGTCCTAAAACTACGCGTCACCAAACTGCATCAAAAGACAGAGCCTCAGGACTAAACACTTTTTCATGCTCCATCTAAGCACTACCGTTACAGCAGAAGACTGGTAATAATAGCTACCCCCGGGTACACCCCCAACCCTCCCCACTAGGGCTAGGAGCCACTGGCAAACATTTCTAGAATCCTCATTTAAAGCCTTTCTGCTGGGGGCTGAAACCACACAACCAACACCTCCCCACCCTCCAAGGATCAGCAAAAAAATTACAACTTACACATCTTCCAAGATCTCCAGGTCTGGCTCCATTGGGGAATCCGGGCCCATGCCTGCGTAAACGACGACAAAAAGACGCTCCCATGACGAAAGAGAAATTTGAGGAGCATAGCTTTGGCCGACCAGGATGGGAGGGAGCCCCCCACAGCCCCCATGGCTTTTGAGGTCTTCCGCGGGGCTCCTCTCTTCCAACATTTGATACGGAAATTATGGGGGGGGGGTCACCTAAGCAAAGTCTCCTCCTGAGTAAACTCATTTGGGGTATGGAGTGATGCCCTTAAGGGGACCCATCTCTCTGCCATGATCCAGTAGGCGAGAGACCACGTACACAGGGAAATGCCTCAGCAGGTAATCTCTGGGTGTTTCAGGCTAATATCCCTCAACCAGAATCCCATTGTTCTCTCCCAGATAAGTGCTCAAGGTATCCTTGCCAATACTTAACACCCATTCACACTTCTCAGGGCTATCTCCCTGATATTGCTCTGTTTCCCCCATATGCTAATCTTGTCTTTCCTGTTTTTCCTATATGCAAATCATGTATAACCCTTCCCTTTTGTGAGGTAGTGATGATGTAGTGATGATGTTTCCAAACTGTATTCTGGGATATGATAGGAGTTTTAAAAGTGCTTGTAACACTGTTCTGGGTGTGCAGTTTGACTGTAACCTATTGCGCAATAAACCCTGTCTTGTCCTTGCTCCAGTGGCTGGACTTCTTTTATTTAACTCCGCAGAAACCAGTGGGCCTATCCCTAAGGGCCAGGTGGCTGGGCAGTTCCACACCTGGGATTTTTTCCATAACAGTTGGTGCCGAAAGCCGGGACTTGCGGTTCTCCCATGTTGCTGACTGGGGGCCCTGAAATCTTCAGCCGGCACCAGGCCATTTGCCTGGGAAGATCTTTTGGACCCCCGGCCATCTTCAGGGGCGGTAATTTGCAAGTCTCTAAGGAGCCAGCCGGGGAGCAAAGACAAGATCCAGCCGGCTTATTCATTGATCCCGGGATCCCAGCGCAGGACGCGTGAGTATAGGTTAAAGGGAAAAACCCAGTGCACTGGTGGGAGAGGGGTGGTGACTCCTGGCAACGAATTCTCTGCCCTCTTACCTGTTATTACTTCTTGCCTTTCTCTTGGTCCAGACCACAAAGCCTGTGGACCTTTGCTCAACTCGACAGGGGAGTTCTGAGCTCTATTACTTTCTCTCAAATTCTCTGGCCAGCCGCACCGAGACTGGGCCCGAACGTAAGACGGGGAGGACGGCCTAAACAACCACCTCCCTGCAAACGGGTGTCCTGTCGACAGAAGGGGTTGGAAGGACTGTCTTCTATCCAGGGGCCACCCGATCTGGCACCACATTGAGTGGGCGTTCAGTAGGGTGTCCCCCCTTTTCTCAAGTTTGTGACAATAGGTAGGAGGTTGCCAGGAGGGAGAGCTTGGCCTGAGGGGCAGGACAAGGCAGAGTGGTAGATTGCACCCCTGGGAAAAGGAATAAGGAAGAAGAGGTCTGGGGAGGGAACCAGACGGTTGTTGAGGTGTACACGGAAGTTTAGTTGATAGGTTTAGTTGTTAAGTTTTCTTTTACATGTTACATGTTGTCTGTTATGTGTATGTGAGTCTGTTGTGTCTCTGTCATTTTGTTTTCCTTATGTAATTTCAGTGATCTTAAAAGGGCCAGAGAAAACCAGAAACAATTACAAAAATCCAGTCTGAGAGCATGTATGTTAGAGATCTTAAGAGAGTTGTGTTTTAAAACTGGCCATCAGACTGCCCTTCTTAAGTGTGCATAATTTAAAACTGCAAGCTTGCTTCAAATTTTTAGTTTAAAGAAACTATTTGGACCTGATCAACTTAAACATGATATGTTTTAACCCTCGATTAGGAGCCACCCAGAGTGGCTGGGGAGACTCAGCCAGATGGGTGGGATGTAAATAATAACTTATTATTATTATTGAATATAAAACTGAGGTGTGAGCAAATATTTATTATTCAAGAGAGGCTCCAAAAGTGTCTCTCCAAGTGGTAGGAAAATCCCCTGAAGGGGTTTGACTGTGTTCTGAGAGGGGGATTCCCCCCCTTCCTTTTGCAACTAAACAGGAAAGAAATCTGTACCTAATGAGAAATGTTTAGTTGCAACGTAAGTTTATGAGAGCTAGTCTACTATTGTGTTCTAGTCTACTTTGGAATGTGCTGTGAATTTAGCCTAATGTTTCTGCTGCAGACAGCCAAGTTGAGTATAACTGCTCTCGCAAGCTAAACTGCAGCGCCTGTAATTTCATTAAGCCTTAGGTAGGTTCCCCTTTGAGAGAGAAATGTGGTTGCTGTTGTTCTGAGGAATTGTTATGACTACATGCCTATGAGAATATGGTGTTCCTTCTAGGAAAAGTGTTATTAAGGGTAGAAGCTTCCATAGCCAGCAATTGTCTATCTGAGTCCAGTTTTAACTTTGATTTGGTTGGACAGAAGGGTTATTGTAAGGCTCCCAATATCAGTCTGTAAGATCAGCCAGGATTAACTAGCCCTTTTCTTGGAAAATGCCCCTTCAGTTTCTGTCTCTTTCTGGTCCCCAAATCGGAGTTTGCCCAGGTTCTCCTTTTGAGTTTGTCAGCCTTAGAAATTGGCCATAGCTTCTTAAGGGTGCACAGTTTAAAAAAAAAAAAAAAATGTGAGGGCTTGATCAACCCAAAAACATGGCAAATATTGGAATGGGTGGAAGTGGTGTGTAAAGATTTGTTGTTTTAAAGAGACTGTAGAAGGCCATTTCCCCCCCCCTCCAAAGAGTAAAAGAGGGTGCAATACACAATTTTCCTGCTGCAGAAGTCTTAAGTTTTACAAGATAAACTGCAGTGTCTGATTTTCATCAGCCTTAAGCCTTAAAACAACAACAACAACAACAACAACAACAACGAGGTAGTACAAAACTTGTGAACCCTGTAATTTAGGGGGTTGGACTGGATGACCTCAGGGTCCTTCTTTCAACTCCCACTTTATAGCTATGTGGAAGGCCATGTGTCTGCAAGCATTGTAGGGTAATTTTTAAATCCTGGTGTGGTGGTGGGTTGAAATTCAGCCCAGCTTTCCGAGTTAAGAGGAGAGTGTTGTGTTTTGTTTTTTTTAAAGGAGTGATTATCTAAGTTTTACCATTTCACCTATTATTTAAGTTTTAAAGTTTAAGCACACACATACAAAATTGACCTTCCCTATAAGAGCCATTTTCCCATACATGAGGGGGGCAGAGAGTTTAGTCTGCCTTGGCTAAAATCACTGAGAATATTTGAATTTTATGAATTCTGACTCTCTGGCCATTTTTACTCATATATAAGGGAGCAGGTATTCTGCTAAATGACCAGAGGGGGTGCACACAAAATAATGATAGCCCACATTTAATAGAGATCTGTACCCCGAAACCTGTAGATAAAGGAGGCATAGCTCCCAATTTATTTTGCCTGGGGTATGAGATGTTTATTTGATACCGTAAACATGATTAATTAGTGCTGAGACTTCATTATTAGGAATTTAATTTGACCAAACTTAGCTAGGTTTGTCTGAATGCTGAAGTTCTAATTATTTAAAGTTTAAGATTTATAAGCCCATTTCCTAAGCAGTGAGAAACAGGAAATGTGTCAGAAAATGTCTTAGGACGAAACCCTAGAAAAATGGATTTAAACTGACCAAACCGAAATTTAATTTGACCAATTTCATTGCTGTTTGGTTAGGGGTGTGAATTGCTAGGTTTCTGTTTAAAAATCCCACCCTGCTCTTTAAAAATCTACTCTTCACGCTTACCTTCCTTTATTCAAGGTAATTTAGCCAATGGATACAATTCTTTCAAATGGTACAATAGGTTTCTAAATCATGAACTCTGTACATGCACAGAGGCTACTGACAAAGTTTAGCCCTGCAGGGAGATTGCTGCAGAAGCCACCTGAAGAACAAGAACAGAATTAAGTATTCGGGCTTTAAAATCCTAACATGCCAAATTCTTTCAATAGGTAAAAATGAGTGCTCTCTCAGGAGCACTATTCTTTCTTTTCTTTTCTTTTCTTTTTTGAAAAAGGGGGGGATTAAGTACTGAACCATTGCAAGTTAGGAGGTTGCCATTCCAAATCTAACATGCAAAATTCTTTCCACAGGTAAATATCCCAGCACTCTAGTTCATCTCTTTAGTAGTTTTTTCCCCTTCTGTTTTGTTTTGTATGTATGTATGCCTATGCATTTTATCCACAGCACATCCTGACAGATTTTCACAGGCAATAATTTTCCTTTTACATCAGGATACTGAGATCCAGGGTGCAGAAAAAAAAAAAATTGCAGTTCTTTCAGAACCTTAAATGCAAATTCTATTTCTGAGTGGGGATGTTAAGGAATGGGGGAGGGGCACCTAAAGGTAAATTGCCGTCTTCTTTTTATTCTACCACTGATTTGCACCTTTGGTCAAATGCTTCCTCTGAAATCCACTCAGGTGATAAGACTATGCAAAACGAAGGTTCTATTGTTCTTTCCCAGTAGGTACTCACTCTTTGCATTTGACTCCAAGCATTCTCTCTTATGTTAATCTGCTATAACCCTTTCCTCTCTTCATAACAAGTTTGAATCCCTGCTAATAATCCCTGCTATGTTAGTTTACTTCCCTATATTTTTAGGCTACAAATAATCTGCTTTTCATTTATTAAATTAGTTCTCCATTATGTCTATGAAATTGATCTAAGCACAACCAAGTATTCTTTTATTGGTGTTATTTTTGCTATTAACATTCTAGCTGATGTTGTCACATAAACAAACATTTTTTTTGTTTCATTTGGGAACCATTGTTAGAAATTGTGTTTTTTATCATTTATTTTTGGTTCCTCATAGGTCATTTTTTTATTTTGGGGACATGTCATTTGTTGCATCTCCTAAACTTATGGTTGATATTTATTTATTTATTTTTGACTAACTTGGATGGGGTCAGGTACCATCTATAAGTTTGTTTGTTTTTCCTTCATAAAGTTCTTTTTTATCAGATAGCACATTGTTTAATGTGGATCTAATTTTTAATTTTGTTTCCTTTTAATATTTTTACCTTTTGAAAAAAAAGAATCCAAACAAACTAAGTAGGTACTAACAGTAATTATATAGAAATATGATGATAATATTGAAATAATTAAAATGCTTAATGCATCAAGATTTTTTTGTTTGCAGTTTCCCAGGAGGACTCCGGGAGATTTTTTTATTTTTATTTTTTTTTTGCTTTTACTTATTCCCTTGATAACTATGTCCTTAAGCCCCCAAACCCTACCCCTTACAGGATATCCCTTCTACAGACGTTAATGCAGACCCAATGATGGAAAACCCTCAGCCCAATTCCATGTGACCACAAGACTAGCTACCTCCTGCAACAGCAGCAGCAACAACAGCAACAAGACTTCAGAGTTTTCAGAGTGGCCACAGCAATCTCCTTCCAAAGGACATAAGACTGAGGGGGGTTTGGGGGAATTAACAAAGGGGGGAGTTGAATTGTAAGGACATTTTTCTTTTGACCTCAAGATTCTGTCTCAAAATCACATGAGTTCCTCAAAGACATCCAACTGCTGTGGAATTAATAATTGAATGTTGTGTATAATGTGTTATTATGTAGGAATGCTGAAATGTGTCTGATAGTGTGTTCCTTTTGTGTTTAATTGTTTTGTTTTTATGTTTAATGTATAGTATATTGCATGCATTTTATGTTTCAATAGATCAGGCTATTGCATAGTCATGTATTTAGGTTAGACCAATTTATGACCACATTCCTTGTCTCACATGGTATTCCAACCTTCCCTACACATTTTAGATTGTTTTAGGTCATTTTATCAAGAAGAAACTTCAAGATCAAAACAGAACCCCAGATACATGAAGGTGTTTATGCTTTGATTTAGCAGGAATGGTTCCCTATAGGTTAAATTATTAATTTGGACCACTGCCTTTTTAGAATGGTTTTTCACAGTTTGGTTTGGAAAGTGAGAACCAGGGGCATATGTAAATTCTAATTGGACTTTGTTTGAATTGGACAAAGTGTATCCAAGGTGCCATTGGCTTTTGTCCCCTTAAATAGCAAGAGCGCAGGCCCACCCCTTTGAGAGCAGGACCAAAGCCACAGAGGCCCCACAGTTGGTCAGGGTGCGGCATTTCTCTCCAGGGAGTGTCACACCTAACCACATGGGGTAAAAAAGGCTTTAGGTCAAGTCAATGCAAGCCCTTACACCAGGGATGCATGTTGATGGGTGTTGCTGTGGCATCAAGAGACCAGAGGACAGCTAGCTTTGACACCTGGGAACACAACACACACAAAAAAAGAGAAAAAACAAAACAAACTGCATTTTCAGTCACAGGCGGACCTTTCTGGTAAATAAGCATAAACCACTATTGGAAATGATTCTCCCAAAGTGCTAGAATAGTAATTTAGTAACAAAATGTAGCATATGTTATTTTTACGTAATATCCTATGTCTCGCTAGGTACACTGATACACTTCCAAAGAGCCTTAAGAGGCGTGACATGCAAGTCCCTTTCAGGTTACATACACCCACACCTGGGAGGTTGGATGCCATGATAATATTTAGTGTATATAACATGCAGGACGAAAGGGGGGTGGGAAATATGTCTATCTCTGAACTGTAGTTCAGTGCGGAGAAAGGATTTGCGGTTCTTTCAGAACCTGATGCAAATCTATCTCCGAAGGGGGGAATGATACGGAAATTATGGGGGGGGGGTCACCTAAGCAAAGTCTCCTCCTGAGTAAACTCATTTGGGGTATGGAGTGATGCCCTTAAGGGGACCCATCTCTCTGCCATGATCCAGTAGGCGAGAGACCACGTACACAGGGAAATGCCTCAGCAGGTAATCTCTGGGTGTTTCAGGCTAATATCCCTCAACCAGAATCCCATTGTTCTCTCCCAGATAAGTGCTCAAGGTATCCTTGCCAATACTTAACACCCATTCACACTTCTCAGGGCTATCTCCCTGATATTGCTCTGTTTCCCCCATATGCTAATCTTGTCTTTCCTGTTTTTCCTATATGCAAATCATGTATAACCCTTCCCTTTTGTGAGGTAGTGATGATGTAGTGATGATGTTTCCAAACTGTATTCTGGGATATGATAGGAGTTTTAAAAGTGCTTGTAACACTGTTCTGGGTGTGCAGTTTGACTGTAACCTATTGCGCAATAAACCCTGTCTTGTCCTTGCTCCAGTGGCTGGACTTCTTTTATTTAACTCCGCAGAAACCAGTGGGCCTATCCCTAAGGGCCAGGTGGCTGGGCAGTTCCACACCTGGGATTTTTTCCATAACACATTACACTCCGCTAAGAAGGAGCCTGACAAAACTAGGCGTTTCTCGGGAAACGCTCCAAAGAGGCTCCAGAAGGCACATTAGGCTTGGGGAGCTTATGGGATAATGGCACGGGGAACGAGAGAGATGGCATGTATTTTGGGCTGCCATGCAAAGATTTAGGGCTTGGAAAGGAGAGGGGCATTTATTGCGTTCCAGGTGCACGGAGACTCTGGACTTCCAGAACTGAAATTCCCAGCCTCCCCCCCCCAAAAAAAAAATTCTGGACACCGCCCCCTTAAGCTCCATAAACTGAGCCCCAGTGCCCCCTACCCTATAAAAAGCATCCTTCAGAACTGCGGCTTGCACAACCCACTAAAGAAAATGGATCAAACTGTTTAGTTTGATTAATGCAACAAAAGGGATGGATTGGGTCCAGCGAGGACAGTCTGATAGTCAGTTCACACCCCCACCTTTTACTGTGCCCCCCAGATCAGGGGTCAGCAACCTTTTTCAGCCGTGGCCCGGTCCACCATCCCACAGACCTTGCTGGGGGGGGCGGACTATTTTTTGGGGGGGGGGATAGAAACAAATTCCTATGCCCCACCAAGAACCCAGAGATGCATTTTAAATAAAAGGACACATTCTACTCATGTAAAAACACGCCGAATCCCGGACCGTCCGTGGGCCGGATTTAGAAGGCGATTGGGCCGCATCCGGCCCACGGGCGTTAGGTTGCCTACCCCTGCCCTAGATAACCCCCCCCCACCGACATTTTGACCCTTGTGCAAGCGGATGGAGGCTGATGAGGTCTGAGTTCAGCCACCCTGCGAAGGCCACACATTCTCCTGATCCCGGATCATACAGAATCTGTGATCCTGGATCACAGATCGTCTGCTTTTGGCCATGCCAACCCCTGGTCTGCAACTGCAGGATGGCACCTCCTAGGAGACTCTCAGATGCTTTTGGGAATGCCCTGCTTTTACAGATTAAAGCTTTGCCGATACGGTTGTGGTGGCAGGAAATCAGCAAGAAGTTTCTCCGGTCAGGCTTCCCCAAACTGGCGCCCTCCGGGAATCTTTGGACTACAACTCCCATCAGCACCAGGCGCTGCGGACAATGGTCAGGGGTGGTGGGAGTTTTAGTCCCATGCTTAACTGGAGGACCAGCGCTTAGCTGCCTTTGCTCTCCAGGAGATCAGAAGAGCTCGGCTGCACCCAAAGACCCATTATTACCGGCAATGGAAGGGGGCCTATTAGAATTAACAGGCTTAGCCGAGATGGCGGAATCAACATGTTTAATCAGAGAAAAGAGACGAACATCCCATAAAAGCCGCCACTCAGAACCGCTCTTCCCAGAGAGTAAGAACCACTCCTTTTTTGTTTTTGTTTGCTACTAAGACATGCATTTTTATGGTTTTGGGCCATTCCATGAAAAATGAGCCTGAAACGAATGCTAGAGGAGCGCTGGACTTTGGTGAGGAAGATTCCAAACGTGAAGTCTAACCATTTTTTTAAAAGCTAAAGACAAAAGACGTTTATTTTATGGACCTTCTTTTCCAAAGTCCACCCACGTAGTCTTCACAGAAGTGTTCAAGTTAAAAGTTTTCTGATGATTGTCCCACCCGTGACAGCATTTTTTCCTTAATTTTTTATTGTTAAATTTCTTAAACTTAATTCCTGATTGCATAGTTGTCACCAATAAACATTGATTTAAACAGATATGCTGAGTTTATCGTTGATTCACCTCCCAACTCAGTTTTTCCATCAATCAAACTTATCTCAAGCTCCATGTCCTTTTTTTGTCCCACCCGTGACAACACTTTTAACATTTAATAAAATTGTCAAAAATATCCATAAAAATAATAAAAAATTAGTAAAATGTTCAGTATCTTATTAAGAACATAGTTTAAATTTTGGTTGTTAGTTTTTATGTATATTTACATTGTTACACATGTGTGAATACCAAAAAACATGGTCAAAGTGTCCCACCCGTGACAATGGAATGGCCCTTTTATATTGTAAACCTCCTTGTGATCATCAGATGAAAGGAGGCACAAAATAATAATAATTATCATTATTCATAATGCTTTGCAGGGGGTCCCTTCCTACTTTACGATTCTATGATCCAGCCCAGAACCATTTTTGAAGATCCATTACAGGGCTGGAAGACAATTCAGCAGGGGCTGTCCTCCTAATCCCATCTCTCCCCACACATTGAGCAGGCAGGTTGTTTTTTTTCCCTTAACACCCCCTTGACCTAGTTTAGTGAAGCACAGGAGCCCCCTTTGGGGGAGGCAGTTGGCAGCTGCCTCCAACCACCGACCTGAATCTCCCGATTCCTGCGAGGACTCGGAGGAGACGGAATCCTGCGAAGACCACTCTTTCTTGAAGTCCAGGCCCAGACGCTTCCTTCTCTTGGGTGTCTCACAATCACTGCAAACCGGGAAGAGAAAAGACCAGTGGTTAAGAACCTTGGAATGTAATATTATTAATTATTGATTATTATTTTAATGGTAATAATAGTGGCACCCCACCCATCTGACTGCCCCCCCCCCCGCCACTCTGGGAGGCTTCCAACCTATATAAAAGCACGATAAAACATCAAATATTAAAAGCATAGCTTCTGTTTTGTTTAAATCACGGTGTCCCTCCAAGGCAGCCATCTCCACATCTTCAGACTACAGCTCCCATCCTGCTCTCTGGGGCGCTGATGGGCGCTAAGGTTCCCGGTTGGGGGTGGCAGCTGGCCCAGGGGAAAGCCATAGTTCCTGCTCTTCATTTCATCTGCACAACCACCCTGCGAGGTTGGCCATGCCGGCCACATGACCCGGAAAGCCGCCTGTGGACAAACGCCGGCTCCCTCGGCCTGAAAGCGAGATGAGCGCCGCAACCCCAGAGTCGCCTTTGGCTGCACTTAACCGTCCAGGGGTCCTTTCAAGCCACTCTCTCAGCCCAAGATCAGCGTTAGATCTGAACCCAGAGCTTCCCATCTTAAAGTCTATGATGTGCTGCCATCGTGCCCCTTTCAACTAACTTCCCTGTTTTACTTTTTTTTATTAAAAAGAAAGGATCGGGGGGGGGGGAAGAGTTTTGTGAAACAGAGAAAGCTTGCTCACTCCTTTGCAACTTCCCGTTTAAAAACTAAGGAGAGACCGACGGCTTGCTGGTTCCAGGTTGTCACAGCTCCGCTCGACCTTGGGGGGCGCACCAAGTTTCAGGCCTCTAGGCGACATACAGAGTGCCAGGCACCTTATCATGAGGCCACACACAGCGAGATGCCAGCCCAGAGCTGCTCAATGATTAACTTACTACAGGGCAGGTCGGCTAACATGATGGGAGAGGCTGCTGGGCAAAGCTTAACTGCAGGCCCAGAGATAAAATAATATATCTCGCACCCATTTCCTCTCTCTCCACCCAGCTGCAAAAAAAAATAAATGTTCTTGCCAAAACCCCCGAGGGAGTGGGTGAAAACGCAGAGAGCCCAGGAGAAGCGAAGTGGCTGGGCTAAGGTCTTGCCCGAGACCCCATCAGCCTGTCTTTGTGCTTTCAGTCCAATGCTGTGTCTTATTTCCGTGCAGGCAAAAAAGTGGCTTTTGTGTCCTCTGCGACTGAGACGCTTATCTAGGAGAGTTTTCTCCCATGGACAGTAGGGGTTTCTCTACCCACTAAGCGGTGGTTCCCCCCCCCCACTCCCCCCAAATGTGTTCAGATTGCAAACTGGGCATTTCCAGCTCTCTAAGCACCCAATTCACTGAGCAGAAAAACAGGTTTGTAGAAATGGAAGGGGCCACAGGGGGTCATCTAGTCCAACCCCCCGGCAACGCAGTACTCGAACTCACGACCCTGAGATCACAAGTCTCATGCTGTACCGACAGAGCTATCCCCAGTGTGCACTCCACCAGAGCCCTCCCCCTGGGAGATACTCCTAACCTTGCAAAGCTGCTTCTGTCGCTGGACTACAAATCCCATCATTCCCTGACTGCTGGGCCCGCTAGCTAGACATGATGGGATTTGTAGTGCCAACGACAGCTGGGGAGACCGAGCCAGATGGACCCGAAAGGCCTGATTCACAGTCAAAGCAGTTTCCTGTACTCCAAAAAAACAGAAGGTCTTGCCAACCCCACACAGTACCTCCTAGCAAAGAAATTCAGGATTACAGCCTCAGTATTACTAGCAGGGCTGCAGGCAGCTCTTGCCAGAAGCCTCCCCCCACCCCCCACCCCCCGGAGAATCCTGTGGTTTAATTATAAACACAGCCATGCAGTCCCAGTTTCACCAGAGCCGATTTTTCTGCAAAGCCTTTTGCTTCTACCAGGCAAGAGCAAAAAAAAAAAAGTCCTGTGTGCCCCCCCCATATGAAAGGCATGCAAACATTATTTGCTCTGCTGAACACCCTGACAAGGGAGGGAGGGGAAACCACACACAGGCATTATTTCTTCTTTTCGAACAGAAGTGACATTGTGCAGGCAGCCCTGAGAGGCAGGAAAGAGACTCTAGAAGAGGGGAGGGAAGAGGAAGAGGTTAGAACAAAGGGGGGGAGAGGGGGGGAAGGAAAGAAGAATGCATGCTTGCAACCACTGGAGGAGGACAAAAGAGAGCGTTTAAAAAGCAACCTAAGAAGGCAGGTTTACATGGACTTCACTCTATGCCCTGGGTTTAACAAACCGAACTCAGGTTTCGATTAAATCCCCATTCGATTTTCCTACATCTGCACAGCTCCAACCCATTCCTAGGGGCCTCCCTCCCAAATATGCATGCTTAGGATTGCGGCCTCATGCGCATTTTTTCAAAAAGGAAACTCCCTTTCGAAAGGCTCAGGGCTACCTATTGCTTGCAGCCCAGCCTCAGAGGAAGCAGTTCTGCTCTCCAAAGCTTGCCAAGACGGAGGCAAGATGGTTGCATGGAGGGGGGGTTGCATGGAGGGGGGGAGGGCCCCTGACCAACCACAGCCTCCCCCCCCCAATAACCCCCCTCACCTACCCAGACCCCCATCTTGCACATGATTATTCAGCAGGGCACCCACACATTAGCCACAGAAAAATCCCGCAAGAGGCAAATGGAAAAAAAGCAATGGATATCGTTTCTGGTGCATGCATGCAGATCCTAAAGGCTGTGTGGCATAGTGCCGGAGGGCAAAGTTTGGCCATGCCTGGCTTAGAACGTGTTGGCACAAACACACTTCCCAAGGAATGAGCCCCACTGTGCAGGGAGAAAAATATCTATATCCCCCCATGTGGGGTAATTAATAAAAGACTTCTGCATTGCAGGGGGTTGGGATAGATGAGCTTTGGGGGTCTCCTTCCAACTCTACAATTCTGTAACTTTGCTGGATCGCTAGATCCAAAGCGTGGGGCTAAACACTCTCGTGCAAGAGAGCCCCAGCAGAGTTTAGAAATCACAAAATGGGCAGCGAAAGTGAAGCTCTTTGGAATGTGGGTTTTTTAGACCTTTTTAATATCCTGTTTGCACCGAACACAGCAGGCCTTATTTCCAAGTAAGCATGCTCTGGCTCCTTCCAGAAGAAAAGCGCCCTGAAATTCAACAAGCGCATGGACCACACAGCTCCGCAGCATCAGGTGCGCTCAGATGTACCATGGGCAACCCTGAACTGGGGAAACAGGGAGTGCGCAAGTCTGCAAACACTCTAAAGTGCTTCTTGCAGGCTTCCTGGAGAAATGGATGCAAGGCTAGACGGGCCTGTGGTCTGGATCCTGCTGTGTTACTCTTAAATTTGGGGAGGGGGGGGGGACAGAACGAAAGGAAGGCAGGGCAGAACAAAGACCCTGTGCACTGCAGTGGGGCTGGGCTGGAGGACCTCCGGAAACCCCCTTGCAATTCTACAATCCTAGGACGACCCAAAGGAAAACTGATCAGCGTTTAGGGTATGGCAGCAGAGCACCTTCCAGGTGTTGCTAGATTCCAAAGGCCGACACCCCCCCCCCCAAAAAAATTAATAATCCCAGGCCTGATCCTGCTGCATCAGGAGAGAGAATGAAAGGAAAGGAAACTCAAGAAGATTTAGTTCCTTTGCAATTCCTGAGTAGCAGTGGGGGCTGTGCTAAGAGACCCCTGGGAGGCCACAATCCTATATGGCCACCTCAAGGGGGGGGGGGGCGGCGGTTTGTTTGCTTTTTGTCATTATTCTCCATTTTGAGTTTCTATCTTGTTTGGGTTTGTTTTAATTTTTTTTATTTTTGCAGCGCGGATGAATATACAAATTTAATTTTTTTTTTAAAATGGAGATCAAGGGGGAACCAACCAGTGCTTAGGCTGGGGTAAAGCAGGAATGGGGGGGGCTCTTCCAGATGTGGCTGTCCTATCGCTCCCTCCCCCAGCATAATCCCAGGCCGTGCAGCTGGGAGTCGCGCAACATCTGGAAAGGCGCCTCCGGCCTCTCTTTCCCGACCAGCCAGCCCCTGGGGGGGGGGGTTCCTGCAGCTCCACAGGGACCCCGATTCCTCCTCCACCCCACGCGTGTCCCCCCCGGCCTTCCTGATCCCGTTAATGCTCCCTTTGTCCGGCGCCCACGCGGCCCCCGGCGCCCCCCATCCTGCGAAGCAGCTGCTCGCTCTTTTCACCCAAGACAGATGGGGGGGCAGGAAGGGGGGTCACAGCCTCTTGCTTTTTTTTCCACGCGCAAACGCACAAAAGAAACCCCTGCGATGTTGCAAAGGCGCGCACGTGGCCCCCCCCCGTTAAAAAAAAAAACACGGTCCCGCGAACTACCCTTCCCACGTGAAATGAAATCATGCACGCCTGCAAAGACTGCACGTGAGGATCGGACTGCACGTGAGGATCGTGGCACGCACCCCCCCACCCCCCAAAAAATAAGGGATTTCCTTTTAGGCCCGGTCTGTTTCTATACGACCCCGCGGCAAATGCTGCGTGTACAAAACGACATAGAAAGCACACACACCCGCGGACATGCCCGATCCGCCCCCCATTTTCTCCCCCAAGGCGCTAGTCCTCGTGGTCTCACCTGCCCAGGCCGGTCAGCTTGTCCATATTGAGCGCCAAGGTGGTGACCGGGGACATCGCGGCGGCGCCGTCGTTGTTGTCCGGGAAAAGGGGCTTCGGGGCGAAGGCGAGGAAGCCGAGGGTCTTCCTGGATCTCCGGGCTTCGCGGCAGGCCTGGGGGGATCCCGCGGGTACCCCGGAGGTCTCCATCTGGGGCTGCTGGGGGGGGGCAAGGCGAGAGGCTGCAGGGGCTCCGCGTTTCTTCCTCTAGGGCAAAGCGCCGTTTGCCGCCGGGCAGCCGCAAAAATCAAAGGAGGAATCCGATCCGAGGGAATGGCACGCTCCGGCTGCGAAGACACGTGTCGTCGGGGCGCGTTCCCACCAGCATGCATCCAGGCTGAAGTGCTCCTTGGTGAAAGCGAAGCGGGAATCAATAACCCGGGGGGGCTTTTTTCCTTTTTCAAAAGGACAGGGCGAAGGAGGAGAGATGCTCGTCGTTGCACAAGAGGAGGAGGAGGAGGAGGAGGCAGGGATGCGCGGCGCCCCGAGGGGGGGTTTTATACGCGGCTGGGAGGCGGGACGGAGGCGAGGAAGCTCCGCCCGGCGACGCGGCTGCCTCCGCGGATGCTCCGCCCGCATCCCTCGCCGCGCCGCTCGCATATTCGAAAAATAACAGAGCCAAGGAGAGAATGCTTGGCAGCCAATGGCAGCGGCGCGGGAAGAAAGGGGCCGGAGGAGGAATTTGCAGAGGGGGGGGGGGGGCACCTCGCGAAAAGTGCACGATGCGCGTGCATGTGTGAGCCTGGAATAAGGGCGAGTGAGGGAAGGGGGGCATGATCGCATGCATGCCCTCCAACCGCGCCGGGTTTAAGTATAAACTGAACAAGCTACAGTTTAGGGCCCCGCTCTCTTGGGGGGGGGGAGCCCCAAAAAAATTAAAGGAAAAGAAAAACTGGATGTACATTTCCAAAATATAAGATAAGAAACAAACTACTTTGATAATAGACATATTTTGTTACGCGCAAATGGCTTTAGGTACCTATCATGTGCATATAGCAGGCACGTCCAACAGGTAGATCACTGGCTCCCCCCAAAAAAGCTCAACAACTTTGGCTCCTCTAAAAAAAAAGTCAACATTTGCACCCCAAAGAACGGGGCTTTCCTATCCCCTAAAAAAAGCCCTTCCTCCTTCCTAAAAAAAAGACCTCTCCCTCATCACAGTTGATGAGGAATATGAAGACTAGCAGCACAGTCAGTCCTCCGGGAATGTGCAAGAGACTTTGGAAGGGACAGCACATGGAAGAATCCCAACCAAGCCTAAGAGGAGGCGTGTAGTGGTGATAGGGGATTCCCTACTGAGGGGTACAGAAGCAGTGATCTGTGGGGCTGACAGGATGTCTCTAGATGTGTGCTGTCTCCCCGGGGCCAAGATCCAAGATGTAACAGAACGGCTGCAAGGAATCATAAAACCCACTGACAAATACCCCTTCCTTTTGGTCCATGTGGGAACCAATGACAATGCAAGCCATAGCCTCCAGAAGATCAAAAGTGATTATGAGGCTCTGGGCAGGAAGTTGAAGCAATTAAATGCACAAATCGCCATCTCATCTGTCCTCCCAGTTGAACGGCGTGGCCCAGGGAGAGAGAGAAAAATAGGGGAAGTGAACAACTGGCTTCGCAAATGGTGCAAACAGGAACGGTTTGGATTCTTAGATCACGGTCTGCAGTTTCTTGAAGATGGACTTCTGGCAAGTGATGGGCTGCACCTCACAAAGGTTGGGAGGAATGTTTTCGCCAACAATCTCAAAAACCTCATCAGGAGGGCTTTAAACTGACTTATGTGGGGGAGGGAGACAGTAGTTCTGAAGGTAGGAGTCTATCAAGTACTGAAGATGATCATCCAAATGTCAAGGACCAAATGGAGGAAACAGCACACAGACCTAGTGGTGGGAGGAAAATATCCTTAAATAAGAGCCATGGGGGAATGATCAATGGTCTTCAATGTCTGTATACTAATGCACAGAGCATGGGAAATAAACAAGATGAACTTGAGCTCTTGGTACAGAAAACTAAATATGACATAATAGGCATCACTGAAACCTGGTGGGATGAGTCTCATGATTGGAATGCAGCAATAGAGGGATACAATTTTTTCAGAGAAATAGACCAAACAGGAAAGGAGGAGGAGTAGCGTTATATGTCAGGGATGTGTATACCTGTGAAGAGATCCAGGATTTGAAACTTCAAAGCCAAGTTGAGAGTATCTGGGTCAAAATTAAGGGAGAGAAAAATAACAGTGATCTCATTGTGGGAGTTTACTATAGACCCCCAAGCCAAACTGAGGACACAGATGATACCTTCCTGGAACTGATGGCCAAGCATTCAAAAGGAAGTGAGATAGTAGTAATGGGGGATTTCAACTACCCTGATATTTGTTGGATGTCAAACTCAGCCAAGAGCATAAGGCCGAACAGATTCCTCACTGGCCTTGCAGACAATTTCATTGTCCAGAAAGTGGAAGAAGCAACAAGAGGATCAGCCATTTTAGATCTGGTCCTAACCAACAGTGATGACCTGGTTAGTGGGGTAGAAGTGGCAGGATCATTAGGTGGGAGTGACCATGCTCTACTGGAGTTTATTATACAGCGGAAAGGAGCAACCAAGCATACTAAGACTCAAATTCTAGACTTTAAGAAAGCCGACTTCAGAAAACTTAGGGAAATGCTGGGTGAAATCCCATGGACAAAAATACTAAAAGGGAAGGGAGTTCATGATGGTTGGGAGCTTGTTTGTTTGTTGTTGTTGTTGTTCAGTCGTTCAGTCATGTCCAACTCTTCGTGACCCCATGGACCAGAGCACGCCAGGCACGCCTGTCCTTCACTGCCTCTCGCAGTTTGGCCAAACTCATGTTAGTAGCTTCGAGAACACTGTCCAACCATCTCATCCTCTGTCGTCCCCTTCTCCTTGTGCCCTCCATCTTTCCCAACATCAGGGTCTTTTCCAGGGATTCTTCCCTTCTCATGAGGTGGCCAAAGTACTGGAGCCTCAACTTCAGGATCTTGTTAAAAGGGAGGTATTAAAAGCACCACTTCAGGCAATACCAGTGAGACGGAAAGATGGAATGTGCCTAAAGAAGCCAGGGTGGCTATCTAAAGAACCTTTAATTGAGTTAAGATTTAAAAGGGATATGTACAAAAAATGGAAAAAGGGGGAAATCACCAGAGAGGAATTCAAACAAATAGCCAGCACGTGTAGAGACAAAGTCAGAAAAGCTAAAGCACAGAATGAACTCAGGCTTGCTAGAGAGGTTAAAAGCAACAAAAAGGGCTTTTATGGGTATGTCCGTAGCAAAAGGAAGAACAAGGAAACAGTGGGGTCACTTAGAGGAGAAGATGGTGAAATGCGAACAGGGGACAGAGAAAGGGCAGAACTCCTCAATGCCTTCTTTGCCTCAGTCTTCTCCAAGAAAGAAAACAATGCCCAACCTGAAGAACATGGAGCAGATGATTCAGCAGGGGAAACACAGCCCAGAATAAGTAAGGAGGTAGTACAGAAATACTTGGCTAGTTTAGATGTATTCAAGTCTCCAGGTCCAGATGAACTACACCCAAGAGTATTAAAAGAACTGGCAGAGGTGATTTCAGAACCACTGGCAGTAATCTTTGAGAATTCCTGGAGAACAGGCGAAGTCCCAGCAGACTGGAGGAGGGCAAATGTTGTCCCTATTTTCAAAAAGGGGGAAAGAGAAGACCCAAACAATTACCGCCCAGTCAGCCTGACATCAATACCAGGAAAGATTCTAGAGCAGATCATTAAGCAAACGGTCTGTGAGCACCTAGAAAGGAACGCTGTGATCACTAAAAGTCAGCATGCGTTTCTGAAAAATAAGTCATGTCAGACCAATCTGCTCTCATTTTTTGACAGAATTACAAGCCTGGTAGATGAAGGGAACGCTGTGGATGTAGCCTATCTTGATTTCAGCAAGGCCTTTGACAAGGTGCCCCATGATATTCTCATAAAGAAGCTGGTAAAATGTGGGCAAGACAATGCTACCATTCAGTGGATTTGTAACTGGCTGACTGACCGAACCCAAAGGGTACTCATCAATGGCTCCTCTTCATCCTGGAGAGAAGTGACTAGTGGGGTGCCACAGGGTTCTGTCTTGGGCCCAGTCTTATTCAACATCTTCATCAATGACTTGGATGATGGGCTTGAGGGTATCCTGATCAAGTTTGCAGATGACACCAAATTGGGAGGGGTGGCTAATACCCCAGAGGACAGGATCACACTTCAAAATGACCTTAACAGATTAGACAACTGGGCCAAAGCAAACAAAATGAATTTTAACAGGGAGAAATGTAAAGTACTACACTTGGGCAAAAAAAATGAAAGGCACAAATACAGGATGGGTGACACCTGGCTTGAGAGCAGTACATGTGAAAAGGATCTAGGAGTCTTGGTAGACCATAAACTTGACATGAGTCAACAGTGTGATGCAGCAGCTAAAAAAGGCAATGCAATTCTGGGCTGCATCAATAGGAGTATAGCATCTAGATCAAGGGAGGTAATAGTACCACTATATTCTGCTCTGGTCAGAACTCACCTGGAATACTGTGTCCAGTTCTGGGCACCACAGTTCAAGAAGGATACTGACAAGCTGGAACGTGTCCAGAAGAGGGCAACCAAAATGGTCAAAGGCCTGGAAACAATGCCTTATGAGGAATGGCTTAGGGAGCTGGGTATGTTTAGCCTGGAGAAGAGAAGGTTAAGGGGTGATCTGATAGCCATGTTCAAATATATAAAAGGATGTCATATAGAGGAGGGAGAAAGGTTGTTTTCTGCTGCTCCAGAGAAGAGGACACAGGGCAATGGATTCAAACTACATGAAAGAAGATTCCACCTAAAGGAAGGTGTCTCTTTCTGTTGTCCCTTGAATTGCCCTCCTGTGTTTCATGAGACACTCAGGTATTGCTCTATCCCAGATATTATTTTCCCATACGTTCAGGGGTATTTAAGTCTGGTTCTTCCATTGTTGAGCTACTGTGTTGCGGTCAATAAAAAGCCATTCGTACCTCTGGTTACATCCGCTGCGGCTTGCGTTTTTTCCGGGTTGCGAACGTGGCACACCTGGAAGTGTTTACTTCCGGGTTTCGCCGTGCATGCATGCACAGAAGCGTGCAATATCGCCACTCGGGATGCGGACTCTTTGGGGTGCAAACGGCACCCCGGAATGGATCGTGTCTGCAACCCGAGGAAGCACTGTAATTCTCTGTGGTACAGAAAAGTTGGCATATTTTGAAGAGCAAAAAAGAGGACACATTTGCTGACATGTTAGGAAATTGTCTTAATCCAGGATGTTTGAGGGATGTTTCAAGTCCCATTAAACTCAGTGGAATTTACTTGTGAGGAAACATGTTTATGAGCAGGTGATTTGATGAAAAGCTTTTTTAGATTCACAGAGCAATCTGTTTTTTTTATAGAGAATTTATTATATTTCAAAATTAACAAAAAGAAAAAGACAAAATACAAAAATACAAAATACAAACACTACAAATCCAAAAAATAAAAACTACACTTAACTAAACAACTAAAAACTAAAAACACCAAAAATACAACAAATAAATCCTAAGCATCCTTAAACTTATTTAATTCTTACTTAATGGACTTCCTCCCATCTTCTATGCTGCGTTCATTACAAATTTACTTTAGTAACTTTATAACAACTTTAAATCATCATTCACAATTAATCTATACCTTATTTATCTATCATCTTATTTCTAACTTTAACAACTTATATCATTCCTATACACCTTAGCAATTCTAACAATTATATCCTACTTTATCTAAACATAATCTATGCTGTTGCCAATAGTTCAACTGATTTCCAGTTCAAATCTCTATCTTTTCTTTTTTCATATAGTCTCTGAATTTCTTCCAATCTTCTTGCACCACTTCCTCCCTCTGGTCTCGGAGTTTCGCAGTCAGTTTAGCGAGTTCCATGTATTCAATCAACTTCTGCCATTCTTCCACTGTCGGTAGATTTTCACTTTTCCAATTCTTCGCTATTAAAATCCTAGGAGCTGTTGTGGCATACATAAAAAATGTTTATCTCTATTGGGAATCTCATGGTTGACCATGCCCAGCAGAAAGGCCTCTGGTTCTTAATAAATGTGTTTTTCAACACTTTTTTGAGCTCGTTGTAGATTTTCTCCCAGAATTCCTTTACCTTTGGTCACGTCCACCCACATATGATAAAGGTACCTTCTACTTTTTTACATTTCCAGCATTCATTACTCACTCCATGATACATCTTAGCTAGTTTCACAGGTGTCAAATACCATCTATACATCATTTTCATAATGTTTTCTCTCAATGCATTACACGCAGTATATCTGATACCTTGGTTCCAGAGTCTTTCCCAATCCTCCAACATAATATTATGTCCCACATCTTTTGCCCAGCCAAGCATAACTGATTTAACCATTTCATCTTTTGTATGCCACTCTAGCAACAAATTATACATTCTGGAAAGATTCTTACTATTCAGTTCAATAAGTTCTGTTTCCAACTTAGACTTCTCAGTTTGAAAACCTAGTTTTCTATCTATCTTAAAGACTTCATTAATCTGATAATACTGCAACCAGTCTGTCATCACCTCCTTCAATTGTTCATAACTTTTCAATTTAAAGATCTGACCATCTTGTTCCAAAATATCAGCATACTTTGGCCATTTCGCAGACATATTGGGTCTCTTATACGCCTTCGCTTCCACTGGAGACAGCCATCTGGGGGTTTTTCTCTCCAACAAATCTTTGTTTCGTATCCAACCTGATACAAGGCATTCCTGATATATGATTTTAAAAGCTTTGTGGGCCTTCACCTTATCATACCACAGGTAAGCATGCCAGCCAAATACATTGTCATGTCCTTCCAAATCTAAAACATCAGTGTCTTCCAACTTAAACCAATCATTTAACCAACAAAAGGCAGCCGCTTCGAAATATATTCTCAAGTCCAGCAGGGAGAATCCACCTCTTTCTTTTGAATCAGTCAGTATTTTATATTTAATTCTAGGTTTCTTCCCCTGCCAAATAAATTTCGATAAGTCTTTTTGCCACCTTTTGAAACAGTCCATTTTGTCTATAATTGGAAGCACTTGAAATAAAAACAAAATCTTTGGTAATACATTCATCTTAATGGCTGCTATTCTGCCCATCAAAGTTAACTTTAATCTTGTCCATATCTCCAAGTCTTTCTTAATCTCTTTCCACAATTTTTCATAATTGTCCTTGAACAGGTTTAGATTCTTTGGAGTTAAATTCACCCCCAAATACTTTACCTTGTTAACAAAACTAAGTCCAGTTTGATCTTGTAATTTCTGCGTCTGCAATGGTGACATGTTTTTTGTCAAAACCTTTGTCTTTGTTTTATTCAACTTAAATCCTGCTACTCTTCCAAAAGAGTCTATTATCTCTGCTTTAGGTACACTGCTTTCCGGATCTTGTAGGGATAAAACCAAATCATCAGTGTAGGCTCTCAGTTTATATTCTTTCTCTCCCACCCTAATTCCTTTAATTTGCTTTTCTTTTCTAATCATTTCCAGCAATACCTCCAGGACCGTAATGAAAAGTAATGGGGAGATAGGGCACCCTTGTCTTGTTCCTTTTTCAATCCTAATTTCCTCGCACATCACATTGTTAATAAGGATCTTTGCTCTTTGCTCTTTGTAAATGGCATTTATGCCATTTAAAAATCTTTGGTCGACCTCCATTTTTTCCAAATTCTTCTTCATGAAAGTCCAAGATATATTGTCAAAGGCCTTTTCAGCGTCAATAAACATCAAAGCTGCTTCAGTATTTATCTTCTTTTCTAATCTTTCCAGTATATCCACAATAATTCTTGTATTTCTATTAATGTGTCTTCCAGGTAAAAAAACCTGCTTGATCCTTGTGGATATACTCTTTCAGCACTCTTTTTAACCGTGTGGCCATGACATTTGCAAAAATTTTGTAATCCGTATTCAAAAGCGATATAGGTCTATAATTCTTCATTTGTGTTTTATCTGAATCTGGTTTTAAAATCAATGTGATATACGCATCCTTCCACGAATCTGGTGCCCTACCTCCATCCAGTAGTCCATTGCAAATATCCTTCAGTGGCTGTATCAGCCAATCTTTCAAAGTCTTATAATATTTTGCAGTTAATCCATCTGGTCCTGTGTGGGGCCTTTCCAATCTTCATGTTATTTATTGCATCTTCCAACTCTTGAATCATAATAGGGTGGTTAAGAATTGTCAATTTTTCTTCTGGGACCTTCTGCAAACCATTTTTTCTCCAAGAATTGCTTAATAACTTCCTCCTCTACTTTTCCTCCTTGTACAATTGCTTATAAAATTTCTGAAAATATTTTCTGATCTCTTCCGGGTTCTCCACATTTTTGTCATTAACCTTTAGGTTGGTTCCAGTTACCCTGGACACCTTCCACCAGACATTCAATGACTTCACCCACCATCAACCTAACAATGAACCAATCTATGCAAGAAATACACTTTTTGGACACTACTATAAAAATACAGGATGGACACATAGACACCACCTTATACCGTAAACCAAACTGACCGACAAACATATCTACATGCTTCCAGCTACCATCCCAAACATACCAAACAATCCATTGTATATAGCCAGGCCCTACGTTACAGCCGCATCTGTTCCAACTCTACAGACAGAGACTCTCACCTAAGAGATCTTCAGCAAACCTTTTTAGAACTAGAATATCCACCTGATGAAGTTAACAACAGATCAACAGAGCCAGACTGATACCCAGAGAGAACTTGCTGCAAGACAGACCCAAAAAAGAAAATAACAGAACACCACTAGTAATCACATACAACTCCCAAATTAAAACAGTACAACGCATCATCAGAGATCTACAACCTCTCCTAGACAATGACAGTTCTCTTTCTCAATCTCTGGGAGGAAGACCTTCATCGCCTACAGGCAGCCACCCAATCTCAAACAGCTCCTCACCCACAATAATACAACCACAGGACTCAACATGGACACTGGTACCAGAGCCTGCAATAAACCCAGATGCCAACTTTGCTGCCACATAAACCCGGACAACACCATTACTGGTCCCAACAACATCAAACATACCATCTCAGGACTATTTAATTGCTCATCTTCCAACATTGTGTATGCAATCAATGCCAACAGTGCCCTTCAGCTCTCTATATTGGACAAACAAGCCAAACCCTACGCCAAAGAATAAATGGACATAAATCTGATATCAGGAATCACAAGACAGAGAAACCAGTAGGAGAACACTTCAGTCTCCCAGGACATTCTATAAAAGATCTCAAAGTAGCTGTCTTAATACAAAGAAATTTCAGAAATAGACTGGAAAGAGAAGTGGCTGAATTGCAACTAATCACCAAACTTGGAACCATGGAGAAACCTGGTCTGAACAAAGACATTGGATTCTTATCTCATTATACTTAACAAAGCTATCTTTAGCCATCTCACCCCTTGCCTTTCCCTGCAAGACTAATTGCAGGCGTTAAGAGTTGTCAACAGGTTTTCCACACCTATCAGCTGATCACCCATTCCCACCACCCTCTGAGTAATACCCCTCCCACTCCCTCACTATATTAAGGATCTGGTGACTTCTGTTTCAGTGTATCTGAAGAAGTGTGCATGCACACGAAAGCTCATACCAAGAACAAACTCAGTTGGTCTCTAAGGTGCTACTGGAAAGAATTTTCTATTTTGTTTCGACTTTAGGTTGGTGATGGTATTCAATTTTTGTCTCTTCTTCAATTGCCAAGCTAACAACTTTCCACATTTGTTCGCTGATTCAAAAGTCCTTTGTTTCATCATTTTAATTTTCCATTCAATTTCGTGATTTAATAACTTAGCATATTGGGACTGCAGGATTTTAATTTCTTTCTGAATTTATTGGTTTTTTGGGTGTCCTCTCAATTTGTTCTCATGCAAATTAATTTGCTTCAGTATTCTCTCTTTTTCCAAATTTTGTTCCTTCTTTTTCTTAGCTTTTTCACTTATGAGGAGACCTCTCATCACTGCTTTACTTGCGTCCCAAATAAATTTTTTTCCACTTGGGTATTCAAATTAAACTGAAAATATTCTTTCATTTTTGCAACAGCTTTTTGAACAACCTTAGAGTCTCTCAACAGTCCATCATCCATTCTCCATCTAAAAGAACCCTTGGAGGAGACCATCAAATCCAATTGTACCGCATTATGATCCGAGCAAGACTTGGGGCAAATCACAGCCTTCTGTATTTTAGGGGCCAACCCTCTGGAAATCCAGATATAATCCAAACGGGACTACGACATTTGAGAATCAGTATAATATGTTGCCTCAGTGTCAGTTGGATTCTTTAATCTCCAAGAATCTACTAAGTCCAAATTATCCACCATCTGAAAAAAGGTTTTTGGCAGTTTCCCTTCATTAGTAATTTTAGACCTTTGAGATCTGTCCATAAGAGTGGAAACTGCACCATTAAAATCCCTGAGGCAAACAAAATTGTAATCTAAATAGTCCAGTAATATATCATGTATTCTTTTGTAGAAGTTGGCCTTCGCATCATTTGGTGCATACAGTCCCAGAACTAGAAATTTTTCGCCTTGTACGTTAATTTCAATTGCAATATATCTCCCTTCTTCATCCTTGAACAATTGCCTTGGATTGTATTTTTCTTTGGCATAAATTACTACTCCTCTCTTCTTGACTTTGTCTGACGAAATAAATTCTTGGCCTAATCTTTTGTTTTGTAAAATCCGTCTATGTTGTCGCACTACGTGGGTCTCCTGTAAACAAACTATGTCCAATTTTTTCTGCTCCAACGCATGGTATACTCTGCGTCTCTTCGGCCTCTTGTTCAGCCCATGGACATTCCAAGTTAACAATTTCAATGCCATCTTATTTTCCAACACCTCCTACTGCGCCTTGTTCTTCTTCCGACGATTCAATCCGAACCACCTCCACCAGCTGGCAGTACTCTCGCAGGGTCCAATGACGATCCTTTGAAATCAGCTGCGTATTTATCCAGAAACTTCTTCTTGTCTTCTACAGATCTGATTCTCACTCTTCTCTCTTTATATTTAAATGTCAGGCCCTGTGGAAACTCCCAGCTGAATGGAATTCTTCTGGAACGTAGCTCTGTTGATAGGTCATTGTAATTAAATCTCAAATTTAAAAAGTACCTTGGGATGTCTTTATAAATGATCACGGACTTCTCTTGGACCACCAGGTTCTTCTTCTAATGTAAATCAAGGATCTGGTCTCTCTGGATACGATTCTGGAACACCACCATACAATCGTTGACTCTCTTTGAACTCTTTTTCCCTTTGGTTCCAAATCTGTAGGCCTTAACAATAAAAATTTCCAAATCACCTTCCTCCAGCTGCCAGAAAGTGGAAAATTCCTTAATAATATAATCCTTCAGGCTTTCTTGCTCCAACTCTGGCAAATTCCTCAATCTCAGGTTAGCCTCCCTCGCTTGAAGTTGTAAGAAGGCGAGAGATTCTTGGACGTCTCTTTGTTGTGTTTCAATCTTCTGAATTTTATCAGGGTCTACGTTCTCCAATCTATATTCTACAGTCCTAATTTTTTCTTTGAAATCGTCTGAGTCTTTCTTAAGTACCTTCACCTCTTCTCCAATCTTTCCAATCGCTGCAGTATTTTCCTTGACCATCCTATCGATGGCCAAAATTGACTTTTCCAGCCGATCAGAAGAGTCCCTCACCTCTAGTTGCAATTTTTCTACAGTAGCACATGTCTGCGGTGCTGTAAATTGCTTCTGCGCATGCCCAGATGCCGAAAATCACGCCTGCGCAGAAGCGATTTTCAGCGTCTGGAAGAAGAAGAAGAAGAAGAAGAAGAAGAAGAAGAAGAAGAAGAAGAAGAAGAAGAAGAAGAGTTTGGATTTGATATCCCATTTTATCACTACCCGAAGGAGTCTCAAAGCAGCCAACATTCTCCTTTCCCTTCCTCCCCCACAACAAACTCTCTGTGAGGTGAGTGGGACTGAAAGACTTCAAAGAAGTGCGACTAGCCCAAGGTCACCCAGCAGCTGCATGTGGAGGAGCGGAGACACGAACCCGGTTCCCCAGATTACGAGTCTACCTCTCTTAACCACTACATCACACTGGACATGCGCAGATGCAGTTTCTGGTATCTGCGTGTGCACAGATGCCATTTCCGGCACCACTCGGCGAGTCCCCGCACTGTGCTGCTCTGCTTTAACCTGACCCAATTTGTTAGAACTGGGCAGAAGAGAAACCCAAACAGGATTTGGAGAAAGAAGTAACACCCTCTAGAGAAGTGCCTTTGCCTATTTGGATGGTCTATTTCATGTATGCATAAAAAACAATTCTATTTTTTAAAAAATAGGTTTTCACATAATACTTGTTAAGAACATCATATATTGTTGTTGTTTAGTCATTTAGTCATGTCCTTCTCTTCATGACCCCATGGACCAGAGCATGCCAGGCACTCATGTCTTCCACTGCCTCCTGCAGTTTGGTCAGACTCATATATTACCATTCATATTTTTCTGTGGCTTCCCATATTGCTTGATAAGATGTTATATCTTCACTCTCTGAACTGCTCATTTGTTTCTAACATTACACAAAGTATAAAATATAAACCTGAAGGTAATGCATTCTTGTTCTTCTGTTGCTCAAAATAATTTCATTCTGAATCAAAAGCTCAGACCCTGAGGGAACTCCCAACACGTTGTTTTCTCAAAGCATCTGCTAGGAATTTGTAGTTTTCCTTTTATTTAGGAGTCTAGTTAGGATTTCCTTCACTTGTAATCCTTTGTAATCCTTTGGATGTCAATCTGTAGGTTGGTCTGAGTTTGCAAAAATTTTGCCCTGTGTGGTTCTTGAGAATTGAACTAAGCAGTCTCCTGGAACTTTCCTTGCTCTTGCAGATGCTGATTTAATTCTGTGTGCCCACTCAATTTGTTTCTCCATCTCATCTTCCTTGATTTCCAGAAATTTCTCCAATTCTTTAATTAGTAGAAGTTTAAAATCTTCCTCTCTTAATTCTGGAATCGATCAACATCTCAAATATATTTCCCTTGGATGCATCTCTAGGAGAGCAACCGGGTCAGCAAATATTTCTGTGTTCTGCTGTATTCCAGTCATCTGTTCTTGAGTTTATGTGATTTGTTCCTGCGTCTCTTTCAATTGCTTTCATGTCTCTGAGTTTTCATTGAACAGTAGTTTTTGTTTGCTTTTTGGTTTCTTCCAGCAACCTAGGTTTTTAAGACAGATCACTTATTTCTTTGGCGTGATCCCTTAAATCCCTTGGTTTAGTGATACTCTCATTACTGTCAAAATATCACTTAAATCTCCTTCTTGTTGAGGCTGGTTACTGCCATTTTGTACATTTATCACTGTGTGTCAGTGTTGTATTATTTTTACTTCAATTTATCTCACAATTTTCAAGCGCTTGTTGCTAGTTTCCTACCATTTGATGCCACTGTTGTATTATTTATAGCTCACTCACTGGATCATCCCCTTATTGTGATGAGTGGGATTGCAATTCCTATGACCCTTGTGAGTGAAGCTGTCAGGAGTCTCGTACTCCCAACAGGGTCACCAAGGCAGTAAGGTCAAATGGAAGGACCTAGACAAAGAATGATCCAAGAAGTTCTCAATGGCAGGACAGGAGGAAGATAACAAGCGGTATGTTACAATGGCTGTGAATGCAGATGATGGCTGGAGCAGATTGTAATCTACCAGTCATCATGAAACTCATGCCATCAGAATAGAGCCTTACTGCAAAAACTATGTGTTGGTCAATGTGCACTGATATACACACATAAAACAAATTCACGCACAGGCGTCTTCCAAGACGCATCCAAGAAACCCAAAAAATTACATGGCTATCATTAAATGGTAATGGGGGCAGGACCATGAAATCTGGAAGCCCCAGATCCTTCCTTTTTTTTAAAGGTCTTTCCCCTCTGCCTGTGCCTTTCCTCTATATGGAATTTTATTTTTCAATGCATCTGTCAGTAATTTATAGTTATTTGGTTTTCTAAGTAATCTACTAGGAATTTCCTTCAAAATGATTATATTTTGTTCTATTTGTAATCTTTTTGGTAATTTGTTTGCAATATTGTGCCGTTTATTGCACGTGAATTGAAAACTACCATGCAATCTCTTGCTAGTTTTTTGGCTTATGCAAAACTTGATTTTATCTTAAATATTTTATCTTTCTCCAGAAGATAAATTCTCCAAAAATTCTTCCGAATCCCTTTCCATTCCGACAACTCCATGGTTAATTTAAGTCTTATATCTTCTTATGATTCTTCTGGAATTCCCCAGAAGCGAAGATTTGTTCCTTCTGGTGCATTTCCAGAACAGCTATTGCATTCCAAGCTGATTCCTGGGAAGCCCTCACTTCTGCTGATTCCTCCTTTAATTTTTCATGGTCCTTTTTTAGGTCTTTCCCCTCTGCTTCTGCCTGTTTTGTCTTTTCTTTTAAGGGCCTGTACTGTTATTCCCGTCAGTTCTTTAATTTGTCCTGTTATATCCAATAATGTCCATAATCATAACTGCGATATCAGTTTTTGGTTCTAATTCCTGGGCCGAAACCCTTCTCCCCTGTACTGGAGTTGTTGTAGTAGTTCCAGTCTGGACCAGTGCTTTTCTTGCAGCCATTTTTTGATATTTATAATTCAGTAATTTAATTCTATTAATTGACACAATCTATCACAATTAAAACACAGATTTTACTGAAACAAACAAACAAAAAATCCTTCCAGTAGCACCTGAGAGACCAACTACGTTTGTAATTGGTATGAGCTTTCGTGTGCATGGAATTTTTTATTTTTTTTATTTTGTTTCGAGTACGACAGACCAACACGGCTACCTACCTGTAAACAGATCTTACCAATATATATTTTTCTATAACCACTAGGTGTCACACATCCTCTTTTGGCATAAAGAAGAAGACAGCCATGGGTTCTCCAATACAACTACAAATACCCACTAACAGATGTCCCTCTCCCCCTCTCCTCCCCTTCTCCTCTATTTCTCCTTGTTTAAAAACACTTCTTCATGGCCGCCTGATGTGGCAAGGCCAATTGAAGGAAACATATTATACTTATACTAGTGGTTTAAGCCCGTTAAAATAACGGGCGCTAGAACATATGTGGAGGGGGCTGGCGCCCCACCCCCACCCCCTGCCAAAGCCTGCTTTAGCGGGAGGTTGGGGGGTGGAGGAGAGGCAAGCATCGGCTTCTCCGCTTTAGCGGAGAAGCCCTGCAGGCCCGCCCCGCCCCCGCCCCCTGCCAAAGCCTGCTTTAGCGGGAGGTCGGGGGTGGAGGAGAGGCAAGCATCGGTTTCTCCGCTTTAGCGGAGAAGCCCTGCTTGCCCGCCCCGCCCCCCTGCCAAACCCTGCTTTAGCGGGAGGTCGGGGGGTAGAGGAGAGGTAAGCATCGGTTTCTCCGCTTTAGCCCCCACCCCCTGCCAAAGCCTGCTTTAGCGGGAGGTCGGGGGTGGAGGAGAGGCAAGCATCGGTTTCTCTCTTATGGCGCGCCGGCCTTCCATTTCAACCGCCCCGCTTGAACTGCTGATGCTGCTCGTGGCCCATGTCTCTCCATCCAATCCCTGGTGTCCCTGGGGCACATGCGCAGTAGCGCAAACCCAGAGACACACGGACTGGACGCAGAGACACTTGCATTTTATATATATATATATATATCTAGATACATAGTGCCTTATTCCTGTATTGATTATCCATTTTACAATATGTACTCTGTTTAAAAAATCATAATGCTGCGTGCTGAACCTTTCACTGTGTTGTGAAAAAGCTGCAAGCTCATTTAGCTGCCTTAGCAATTTCAAAAGTGGAACATTCTATATAGAAACCCAGGTGAGGGTGACATGATGTCTTGCAAGCAGGATATGAAACTTGGGTGCTCTCCATCAAATATTCCAGGATGTCTGATAAAGGGGGGATTTACACAATGACTATCAAAAGGGAAGGGATGTGGGTGGCGCTGTGGGTTAAACCACAGAGCCTAGGGCTTGCTGATCAGAAGGTGGGCGGTTCGAATCCCCGCAACGGGGTGAGCTCCCGTTGCTGAGTCCCTGCTCCTGCCCACCTAGCAGTTCGAAAGCACTTCAAGGTGCAAGCAGATAAATAGGTACAACTCCAGCAGGAAGGTAAACAGTGTTTCCTTGCGCTGGTCTGGTTTGCCAGAAGCAGCTTAGTCATGCTGGCCACATGACCCAGAAGCTGTACGCCTGCTCCCTCGGCCAGTAACGCAAGACGAGCGCCACAACCACAGAGTTGGACACAACTGGACCTAATGGTCAGGGGTCCCTTTACCTTTACCTTATCAAAGGGGAAAATTTTGCTTGCTTTGCTGATAATGCCAAATATACGGAAACTACTAATGAACAATGCCTAATAAGGAATATGTAACCTGAATATGTAACTCTGCTTACTTAACTTATATGCAGAATTCATCATGTGAAAGGCTGGACTGGATCAATCCCAAACCGGAATTAAGATTGCTGGAAGAAATATCAACAACCTCAGATATGCTGATGACACAACCTTGATGGCAAAAAGTGAGGAGGAATTAAAGAACCTTTTAATGAGCGTGAAAGAGGAGAGCGCAAAATATGGTCTGAAGCTCAACATCAAAAAAACTAAGATCATGGCCACTGGTCCCATCACCTCCTGGCAAATAGAAGGGGAAGAAATGGAGGCAGTGAGAGATTTCACTTTCTTGGGCTCCATGATCACTGCAGATGGTGACAGCAGTCATGAAATTAAAAGACGCCTGCTTCTTGGGAGGAAAGCAATGACAAACCTAGACAGCATCTTCAAAAGCAGAGACATCACCTTGCCGACAAAGGTCCGTATAGTTAAAGCTATGGTTTTCCCAGTAGTAATGTACGGAAGTGAGAGCTGGACCCTAAAGAAGGCTGATTGCCAAAGAATTGATGCTTTTGAATTATGGTGCTGGAGGAGACTCTTGAGAGTCCCATGGACTGCAAGAAGATCAAACCTTTCCATTGTTGTTCCCATGGCGATAATTGAATACGTTTACCTATATCCATAGCCCATTTCATCATTACCTCTTTTACTTATTCATCCTTAACCTCCCCTTCAAAATAAAATTTCATATATTTTAGAAACTACCTTTGTCTTATTTTGTAATAATTCATGATCTAATATTGAAATTTCACTTGCAAAACCATTTTTCTGCTTCGAACACCTCATTTAGTTGGTGGTACTGAATCCACCCTGTTAGGGGATGGACTTCCTTTTTAACATCTCAGCAGATCGCCAGATCAGTCCAAATTAGTTCAAAGAATTTCTTCAGCTTTGCAGTTTTTTTGGAAAAGTAAACACTGTCAGCTGGAGCTTTAGGCTTTTCAATGTTGTGTTGTGTTGGAGCACTTACTCGGCAACTCTATCATATCTCCCCCCCCAGCTCCTTTCAAAGCAGCAGCAGCAGCAGAATAAGAGTTTGGATTTGATATCCCATTTTATCACTACCCAAAGGAGGCTCAAAGGGGCTAACAATCTCCTTTCCCTTCCTCCCCCGCAACAAACACCCTGCGAGGTAAGTGAGGCTAAGAGACTTCAGAGAAGTGTGACTAGCCCAAGGTCACCCAGCAGCTGCATGTGGAGGAGCGGAGACGCGAACCCGGTTCACCAGATTACAAGTCCACTGCTCTTAACCACTACACCACACCAGGGGAGTGAGAGAGAGCTCACATTTCAGGTTGCAGGACCCTGAAGGGTCTAAAGAGATCTCTTTAGTTTTTTTAGGGGTGCTCATTGCCTTAGCACTTCCCCTACCACCTCACGAAGATTGAATCTGTCAGAATTATCAGGCTTGTGCTCTGTCTGCCATTCCCATGGCACCCAGAAGTCCAGACCCATGGTTTCAAGTTACAAGAAAGGAGATTCCAACTAAACATCTTTCTGACAATAGGAGCGGTTCAACAGTGGAAAAGCCCCCCCCCCGGAGGTTGTGGACTCCTTCAATGGAGCTTTTTAAGCAGAGGTTAGAGGGCAATCTGTCATGGAGGCTTCAGTTTGAGATTCCTGCATTGCAGAGGGTTGGACTAGATGACCCTCTGAGTCCCTTCCAATTCTACAATCCTATGATTCCAGCTCTCTCTTTTTTAAAAAAATAATATTTATTATAAGATTTTACAATTTAAAACAAATTACAAAACATGATTAAATTTTCCCTACCCCCCTTTCTCTCACCAAGGGGAGCAAAAAGATCAAGCCCCCCTCTCACTGGAGCAATTACCAATTCTTTTCCAATTTAACCAATTAACTTGCACAAATCATCTTTTAAGAGACTTCCTCAATCCCCCCCGTTGAATCCCAAATTAAAACCTAATTCACAGTTATCCAAATTCATTCCCCATACTACCTTATACAATCTAACATTCTTCCTTAACACCTTTACAAATATTTATTCATCTGACATATTTTACTTTTAAATTTAACATATCCTCTGCCTCACAAATAATTCCGAACTCTTCCATAGCCTAATTTAAATTTTCCCTAGATAGACCAATTTTGTTTAATTAATTTTTGCTCTTCTCCACCCCTTTCCTCCCTCCAGTCCCCAAAATTTTGGCTGTTAATTCATAACCTTAACCATTACCACATCCATCTGTCAAAACCATGAAAAGAGAAAATATCCATACAAATATGCATTTTTTCTAGCCCACCCCAACCCTCTCAAAATCCTGAACCCAAGAGTCCTGGGAAACTGACTTCTGCTTCTGTCTTATCTCTTGTGTCCTTGAGACATTGTCAACATTGTCAAGGCTCTGTACAGCCTTCAATAGTTCCTTTGTTCGCTTCTTCTTCTGTGCTGCAGTTTTCCCATTTTTCCTTCTTTTTCCATTGTCCCTTTTCCCATTGTTCCTTCCTTTTTGTGGGCTAACTCCCATTGGTTTTTTATCCTGGATTTTCTCTTCTTCTGTATACTCATATGTTATGTCCTCAAAACTTCCATCATCAGTCTCTGATCCATTGTCCTGCAAAGCCAAGTCCGAAGGTTCCACCTTCTGGTTCATCTGGTTGACTTTTACTATTAACTGGTGCAAAAGTTCCAAAGTCTTTGTCTGAAATTCCTGTAAACATTTTCTTTTAAACATGTCCAAAGTTTAAAAAGCAGCTTATGCAGTCAAAACGTATTTCTTCGCTGCAAATGCAGCCATCGTAAATTTAATCATGCCAAGCCTTTCAGGACCACCAGAAAGAAAGAGTACTATTTTTTTTGAAAGCCAGTTCCAATCACAATAAATCCACAGCTCATCTCTCCCTTCCCTGGGGGAACCAGTTTCAGAAATCTTCTTAGTTTCAAAGTTAGGCAACAGCTTCGGATTCAAAGTTACACTGTTTCCTTTTGTTTCAACGCTCAGGAACTGACCTCCGTTTTTAAATTCCTAGCAAACCAAATTCTAAAGCCACTCCCCCCTATTTTTCAAGCAGTACGACCGAGGTTGAGGCGAGGGGGCTGTGGATCGTCCAAATTGATGCCAAATCTTGGAGAAATTGGACGCTCTCTCTGTCAGCAGCCGCTACTTCACGGTGCGGAGGCAGCAGACGATCCACAGCCCCCTCGCCTCAACCTCGCTCGTCACAGCAGCCCTTATTAGGGCTTACCGGAGAGCAAGGGAGGCACTCCAGGGGACCCGCCGGATCCCACGTCTCCAGGACAATCCTCCTGGAGTTTCTTGGGGGGTCGCAGCGCAGTTGTGACTCCCCCTTCCCCTGCAGCGTCGGAGAAACCTCGGAACTGAGGTTTCTCCCGACTGTCCAGAATGGCGTTCAACCAGAAGTCCCCTATGATTCCAGCTCTCAAGCATGTGCTAAAGCTACATGACAGGATGGAATCCCAACAGAAGTTCTGAAAGCCGGCTTCAGTTCTTCCCTCATGAAACACCTCCACAACCTCCTCTTTCAGTGTTAGGAACAAGGATCCATGGCACAAGGCACAAGTATCATATATACCACCAAGATGATATCCTTTTATGAATAATTGTCAGAAGTGGAGAACCCTCTCCTCCTCTGATAGCATCAAAGACAAGAACAAACAAGTTTGTATTTATTTATTTTATTCAGTTATCTGGTTGCAAGACAAAGAATCCACGTCTCCATGCAAAGGAGATGTTGCCTACTCTGAAGACCACCTCTTCCATCCCCAACAGCATCCTGAGTACCTACAGAAAGTCCTGGGAATCACAATCCTCTGCATTCTCTGTTCCTGAATACAGAGTGACTGATGAGCCCTTGGAGAAGGAGGATCTCCCAAACTTTCCAGGGAGGTCTCTGCAGTCTGCTCTCTCACTCCCCCCTCCTCCACCACTATCTTGTAACTAGGCATTTCTTCATTCAGCTATAATTCAGCTCTGTCTTCTTCTCCTCTTGAAACTGCTGGAGGAAGGGGGCAAACCTTCCTGCTCTCCCTCCTCTTCTGAGAGGAGGCGAACCGACTGAGTGGACACTTCCGAGTCTTCCTGTTCAGTTCATTCCCTGACAATAAAGAATTAAAATATCAGTTCTCCTTGGCTGGGTATACAGGACAGATTGAAGCAACCACAACCACTTCTAGCCATCAATCATGCAAGACGTGCCAGGAGAGGCCCCAGCTAGACTCCTGGGGTGCTACTCCTCAAGACAGACCAAGTTATTCACACCTTGTAAAGGTGTGATTCAGGACAACAGAATCATAGAATCATATAATCATAGAGTTGGAAGAGACCACAAGGGCCATCCAGTCCAACCCCCTGCCTAGCAGGAAACACCATCAAAGCATTCCTGACAGATGGCTGTCAAGCCTCTGCTTAAAGACCTCCAAAGGAGGAGACTCCACCACACTCCTTGGTAGTAAATTCCACTGCCGAACAGCTCTCACTGTCAGGAAGTTCTTCCTAATGTTTAGGTGGAATCTTCTTTCTTGTAGTTTGAATCCATTGCCCCGTGTCCGCTTCTCTGGAGCAGCAGAAAACAACCTTTCACCCTCCTCTATATGACATCCTTTGATATATTTGAACATGGCTATCATATCACCCCTTAACCTTCTCTTCTCCAGGCTAAATATACCCAGCTCCCTAAGCCGTTCCTCATAAGGCATTGTTTCCAGGCCTTTGACCATTTTGGTTGCCCTCTTCTGGACACGTTCCAGCTTGTCAGTATCCTTCTTGAACTGTGGTGCCCAGAACTGGACACAGTATTCCAGGTGAGGTCGGACCAGAGCAGAATACAGTGGTACTATTACCTCCCTTGATCTAGACGCTATACTCCTATTGATGCAGTCCAGAATTGCATTGGCTTTTTTAGCTGCTGCATCACACTGTTGACTCATGTCAAGTTTGTGGTCTACCAAGACTCCTAGATCCTTTTCACATGTACTGCTCTCAAGCCAGGTGTCACCCATCCTGTATTTGTGCCTTTCATTTTTTTTGCCCAAGTGTAGTACTTTACATTTCTCCTTGTTAAAATTCATCTTGTTTGCTTTGGCCCAGTTGTCTAATCTGTTAAGGTCATTTTGAAGTGTGATCCTGTCCTCTGGGGTATTAGCCACCCCTCCCAATTTGGTGTCATCTGCAAACTTGATCAGGATGCCTTCAAGCCCATCATCCAAGTCATTGATGAAGATGTTGAATAAGACTGGGCCCAAGACAGAACCCTGTGGCACCCCACTAGTCACTTCTCTCCAGGATGAAGAGGAGCCATTGATGAGTACCCTTGGGGTTCGGTCAGTCAGCCAGTTACAAATCCACTGAATGGTAGCATTGTCTAGCCCGCATTTTACCAGCTTCTTTACAAGAATATCATGGGGCACCTTGTCAAAGGCCTTGCTGAAATCAAGGTAAGCTATATCCACAGCATTCCCTTCATCTACCAGGTTTGTAATTCTGTCAAAAAAATGAGATCAGGTTAGTCTGACATGACTTATTTTTCAGAAACCCATGCTGACTTTTAGTTATCACAGTGTTCCTTTCTAGGTGCTCACAGACCGTTTACTTAATGATCTGCTCTAGAGCATGGGCGTACCCAGGGGGCAGGCGGGGCAGCTCCCCCCCCCCGTAGAAGCCAGCAGGCCCCCGCCCGAAGCAAAAATGATCGGCGCCGGGTGAGAGGAGTCGCAGCCTGGGCTGCCAGGAAGAAGTGGGGCAGGAGGAAAAGGGTGGAGAAGGAGGGGAGGCAGTGGAGAAGGAGGAGGCTGCTGTCCCCGCCGCCCGGGTTCCTCCCTTTGCCCCCCCTTGCCCAAGGCAGCTCCTGTCCCAGAGGTGAAGGACGAGCACCTGTCGTGCGCTCACAGTGGCGGGCTTCGGTGGGGACGACTCTGCTCACTGTGCTGCCGCTGCTGCGTCAGGCTTCACTCTTCCCTCTCGCGCCTCCCTCAGCCTCCCTCCCCGCCCGCCCGTCTCTCTCTCTCTCTCTCTCTCTCTCTCGCTTTTGCCCCTCCCTCAGGCGCCTGCGTGCCTTTGCCCTTTCCCTTTCTCGCCCTTTTTCTCTCCCCTCACTACGCATATTCCCTTCCTTTTGCGCTGCCGGTCTCCTTCAGCCTCCTCCTGATTCTCATTCGCTTTCTGTCCCTTTCCCTTCCTCCTTTCCTGCTCCTCTTTGCATCCTTTCCATTTCTTCCACATCAGCCCCAGATATATTTCCTTCAGCCTTCTCCACTCCACCCTTCATATATGTGAAGTAATTATTTTATCTGTGATGAATCTTCCAGCATTGTTCTAGTGTCATGAAAGAGGGATGAAAACTTTTCTCTACCCACTTTCTCCATGTCATGCATAATTTTATAAAACTGCAACCCAGATCAGGATTCTGCAATCCTCCAGATGTTGTTGGATCCCAGCTTCCATCAGCCCCAGCCAGTGTGGCCAGTGATTAGGGATAATGGGTGCTGGAGTCCAACAACATATGGGTGGGGTGCAGCTCTGCATGGCTGAGAGCAGGAAGAGAGCTGGGCTGAGCTGGCTCAGCGCCATTTGCAGCAGCCGTCCTTGCCCGAGCCTGCTGCCAGCTGTTTCAGGTAATCTGTGCGTTTTTCCTTTATTTTTGTAATAATGGATGTGGATGGGGTCTGGATTGAAACGAAAGTTTTGAACAAGGTTTCCTCAAACCCAAGAAAAATGATATTAGTATAAGACATGTAACTAGAATACTTTTTTTTTAAGCAAATCAGTCTTGCCCCCAGCCAAGTTCTGAAGAAATAATGGAGAGCAGTTCAATGTGTTTGTTGCCCAATGTTAGCTCTATATGAGAGCAAGGGCGCTAGAATTTCCCAGTGATGAAGCCAAAGTTGTATTTGTGATTAGTCTGCTAGAAGGAGACACCAGGCGCTGGGTGGCCCCCATTCTCATTGCCTGGCATGTGTGGCTGCCCTTATGTGCCTTGTAAGGTAGCGGCCATGGAGATCAGAAGGGTCAGTGGGGCATCAGACACACAGAGTAAGGAAACAAATATTGGTATGCATTGCAAATAAACACATTTAACAGAAAACAGGCTATGTTTGGACGCTTCCATTCTTTATTTTCGTGGCCATCTACGTTTGAGCTTGCAGAATCAGGTTTTTCAAGGTGTTTTTGAGGGCTGATGCCATAGAGTCCCATAATCTAGATGGCAGAGTGTGGATTGTGCATTAAAACAGCAGGGTGGGGTGATCTCTTGGTTTTGCTTTTATGTAGAGATCATGGGATCAAGTTTCGTTCATCTTAAAATGTCTTCTTAGAGCCAAGGATCTCTTGGCACCTTCTTGCATATATACCGTTTAGCTTTCTCACAGATGTCTGGTACCCAGCAATAAGAACCCCAGCATGTAGTGTGCATGTAAACACAGTCCTGCCTCGCAACATTCAATGGCACACCTCTTTTCCAGAAACTGAAAAGAAAAGAAAGAGCAGCACTTTTTTTGGATGTCTACTTCTTCACCCGCTCCCCGTGCCTTCTACCATTAAAAAGATGTTCAGCTTTTTCTCTCTTAACATCCACTCACAATTGTGATGGATTTTTCTCCCCATATTTTAGAATTCTAACAACTGTGGGTCAAGACTGTCTATTTTCTTTTCACATGAAGTGATTTCTCATAGGAAACTGCAAAAAAGTGAGGGTGTCACTTTGGAAGGCTCAGTGGTACACACAAGAACGTTCAGTCAATTTAGTTTGGGCAGTATCCAGTGGAGTTCTTCTGCTATTGCCAGGATTTCCATTTCTGCAACAGAACTTCCCCTCTCTCCTCCCCATATGCACCCACATCCTCCTCAGATCTGCTCTGTACCATTGTGGGTGTTGGATAGAGAGTTTTGGGAGAGAGATCCTTACTCTCTCGAGGCAAAGTTAGCACAGTAGTGATTTTTCTGAGCAAATTAAATCCTTCAAAGATTTGCATCCACCTTCATCCACTTCATCTCACATCCATCACCCACCCCATGCATGAGGATAGCAATGACACTATACAGCAAACAAAAATAGCTAAGTCTGCAACTAAAATACAAAATGTAATCTATAACCACAAGACCATTATAGGGTTGATTGAAATGGTTGGTGGTTCTAATCCCCACGGCGGGGTGAGCTCCCGTTGCTCAGTGCCTGCTCCTGCCAACCTAGCATTTCGAGAGCACGTCAAAGTGCAATTAGATAAATAGGTACCACTCTGGTGGGAAGGTAAATGGCATTTCCGTGCACTGCTCTGATTCGCCAGAAGCGGCTTAGTCATGCTGGCCACATGACCCAGAAGTTGTACGCCGGCTCCCTCGGCCAGTAAAACGAGATGAGCGCCGCAACCCCAGAGTCGTCCGCGACTGGACCTAATAGTCAGGGGTCCCTTTACCTTTACCTTTTACAATCGAAATATAAAATATAATCTATAACCAAAAAACTATTATAGAGTTGATTGAAATGATATGATATATCTCACATATATCTCTTATCTAAATTTTACATGATCATTCTAAGCATAGCTGTCAACATTTCCCCTTTTTTAAAGGGAAATTCCCTTATTCCGAATAGGATTCCTCGCAAGAAAAGGGAAAAGTTGACAGCTGTGGTTCTAAGTATAGTGTAATCAATTATCAATAGTTGATAAAGATATCTGGCCCTCGCTTATCGTCACTTTTGATGAGGCCTTGCATTTTCCAGTGTCCATTGTTTATTGAATCAAGTCCCACTACACAGCCTTAAAATTCTGTGATAAATGTATTCTAGAACTCCCCCATTTTTAACTCTCCATGAATCTATTAAATTGATATTAGTTATAATGGTGTAAAGGTAAAGGTAAAGGGATTAGATGACTCTTGGGGGTCTCATCCAACTCTAAATTTCTATGTGTCTATGTTTCAAATTTCTATCCAAGAGAGTGAGATTCATCTACCCTTTCTAACACACTTACTTCACCTGTGTCTATTATTTTAGGTTTTAAATTGCTGGTTATTCAGATTGTTTAACAGATAACTGTAGAAATATTTTCCTAAAGAGGGTGTTTCTCAGCTTTAGGTTCTTGCAAGTCCTTTTGAAGCTGGGCTAAGCAGCAAAAACCATTTAAAAGCATGCCTTCAGCTACATTCACTAGTGAGAAGCAGCAGTCACTCACCTGGACAAAGATATAGAGGAGTATATATGTAGATCTTTGGTAGTAGAGAAAAGTGCATGGCAAAATATATTTGGAGAGGGAAAGGATCAATTATGTAAACAGAATCTGCAACTATTTGGAATGCATGACATTAGCAAATGTTGCTTCAAAAACTTACCTGGTTTTGCTCGTTGGTTTCGTCCCCGACAGCCATTTCCACGAAATACCGTCTCTAACGAGTCCAAGCCAATAGTCTTTACCACCGGCTTTTACCTTCCTCGCCACAAAGTCCTAGGGTAGGTGTGGGGAGAAAGAAAAAACAGAAAATCTTCATAGGAATGAGGAGCAAGGCACTTCTCTCAAAGCCTTTCTAGACAATGTCCCTTTCTCTGAGCTACGATAGCCTTTTACAAACATTCAACAGGCATAAAACAAACACATTTCAAAAGCCGCCGGTGTCACCTTTGAAGGCCAAATCCATATTTTTGGGGAAAGCAGTGATCAAAACTATACATAGTATTCCAAGTGTGATTGCATCAAGCACCAAGAATAATATTGTAATGAGGATGTGCTATTGTCCCCCTCATCCAACTTATGATGATGCTGATGATGGAATCAAAGAGGAAATGTTGTAGTGAAGGGTAACTTCACCTGCACCCACCGAGACTGGCTACATATGTGTTCCAGTCATGACACGAAGTTAAAATTTCCAGATACTGTAAATGACTGTGCTATAAAACAGTTCATCTTGGAACCATCCAGCGGGACAGTGACCCTGTGTGGCAAATACTCCAATTTCTGTATCCATTTTTGTTTGCTGGTTCCAGAGCTACTGGAATCAGTCTGGTTATGGCATGTTTGGTGGGTTGATGAGGGGGTCTCACCCATGTCTGTGCCCTGCAGCACCCCAGTAGTCCCTCTACCTGGGCTAAGGGGCTGGGAGAGGGATATACCTTGCAAGCTCCTCTAGAATCATCTGCATGATACCCTCATGCCAGAGGGTTAGGGTGCTGAGGGAAGCCTTTTTTCTAAGCACTCAGTACATCTCAAAGAGCAGTGGAAGAATTTACAGACAATCCAAGAGATAGATACCTCTTGAAGTAGCTACTCCTCCTCCTTCAAGACCTCCTTCCTGACTACCAGCTTCATTCCATTAAAGCTCAGCAGCTCCAAGAAACCTTAGTTAGTCCCAGATGGTAGCAGCTGCTCCCTGCTCCACCCACCCCTCGGCTTGATTGTTGGAGTTGCTGTATTGCCTGCATACAGGTGGATAGGACTTTCCGCTTTGACTCAAGGAGATCCCCTACCTTTTCTATACTTGGCTTTGATGCTCACCTGTTCAGCAATGGTTTCTATAGAAATGAGCATGGCACCTTTCTTCTCACATATTCTTCTGGAATTAAACCATGATGCCATCTCTTCAGAAAACCAATAGAGCGCCATTGCATAATGAATCCAACCATCATCCAGGTTTTTAGAAATGATGTCTTTGAGTCAGCCAGGTATGGAGGGAGAAGAGAACAAGAAAACAAGATAGGGGAACCACCTTGTATGTCTGTGAAGATTTAAATTATTTCTAAAACAAAATAAAAAATTCCTACTAGTAGCACCTTAGAGACCAACTAAGTTTGTTCTTGGTAAGAACAAACTTAGTTGGTCGCTAAGGTGCTACTCCCCTTCATGGATCACTGCCTTGTCGTGGCGAAGGGGCTTGAATTACTCAGGGAAGCTATGGACAGGTCAAGATGGACAGGTCATAGTGGAGAGTTTGGACCAAACGTGATCCACCTGGAGGAGGAACTGGCAAGCCACTCCAGTATCCCTGCCAAGAATACTCCATGGACAAAGACAACAGGCATATAAAAGATATGACGCTGGAAGATGAGCCCCTCAGGTCGGAAGGCGTCCAACATGCTACTGGGGAAGAGCGGAGGACAAGTACAAGTAGATTCAGAGCTGATGAAGTGGCTGGGCCAAGCCGAAAGGTCGCTCAGTTGCGGATATGCCTGGAAGCGAAAGGAAAGTCCAATGCTGTAAAGAAAAGTATTGCATAGGAACCTGGAATGTAAGAACCATGAACCTTGGTAAGCTGGATGTGGTCAAAAATGAGATGGCAAGAATAAACATTGACATCCTAGGCATCAGTGAACTAAAATGGACGGGAATGGGCGAATTCAGTTCGGATGACTATCACATCTACTACTGTTGGCAGGAATCCCGTAAAAGAAATGGAGTGGCCCTCATAGTCAACAAAAGAGTGGCGAAAGCTGTACTGGGATGCAATTTCAAAAATGATAGAATGATCTCGATACGAATCCAAGGCAGACCTTTTAACATCACAGTAATCCAAGTTTATGCACCAACTACCAGTGCTGAAGAAACTGAAATTGACCAATTCTATGAAGACTTACAACACCTTATAGAAATGACACCAAAGAAGGATGATCTTCTCATTATAGGGGATTGGAATGCTAAAGTAGGGAGTCAAGAGATAAAAGGAACAACTGGCAAGTTTGGCCTTGGAGTTCAAAATAATAATAATAATAATAATAATAATAATAATAATAATAATAATAATAATTTATTATTTATACCCCGCCCATCTGGCCGGGTCTCCCCAGCCACTCTGGGTGGCCTCCAACAAATACCAAAATACAATACAAGTCACAGTTTAAAAACTTCCCTAAACAGGGCTGCCTTTAGGTATTTTCTGAATGTCAGGTAGTTGTTTATTCCCTTGACTTCTGATGGGAGGGCGTTCCACAGGGCGGGCGCCACTACCGAGAAGGCCCTCTGCCTGGTTCCCTGTAGTTTTGCTTCTCGCAGTGAGGGAACCGACAGAAGGCCCTCGGCGCTGGATCTCAGTGTCCGGGCTGAATGATGGGGGTGGAGACGCTCCTTCAGGTATACAGGACCGAGGCCGTTTAGGGCTTTAAAGGTCAGCACCAACACTTTGAATTGTGCTCGGAAACGTACTGGGAGCCAATGCAGATCTCTCAGGACCGGTGTTATGTGGTCCCGGCGGCCACTCCCAGTCACCAGTCTAGCTGCCGCATTCTGGAGTCACCTTCAAAGGTAGCCCCACGTAGAGCGCATTGCAGTAATCCAAGCGGGAGATAACCAGAGCATGCACCACTCTGGCAAGACAGTCTGCGGGCAGGTAGGGTCTCAGCCTGCGTACCAGATGGAGCTGGTAGACAGCCGCCCTGGACACAGAATTAACCTGCGCTTCCATGGACAGCTGTGAGTCCAAAATGACTCCCAGGCTGCGCACCTGGTCCTTCAGGGGCACAGTTACCCCATTCAGGACCAGGGAGTCCCCCACACCCGCCCGCCTCCTGTCCCCCAAAAACAGTACTTCTGTCTTGTCAGGATTCAACCTCAATCTGTTAGCCGCCATCCATCCTCCAACAGGATGCAGGGCAAAGGCTAATAGAGTTCTGTCAGGAGAACAGGCTGGTCATCACAAACACTCTTTTCCATCAACACAAGAGACGACGCTACACATGGATATCACCAGATGCGCAACATCGAAATCAGATTGATTATATTCTCTGCAGCCAAGGATGGAGAAGCTCTATACATTCAGCAAAAACAAGGCCTGGAGCTGACTGTGGCTCTGATCATCAGCTTCTTATAGCAAAATTCCAGCTTAAACTGAAGAAAGTAGGAAAAACCACTGGGCCAGTAAGATTAAATCTAAATCAAATCCCTTATGAATACACAGTTGCAGTGAAGAACAGGTTTAAGGACCTAGATTTGGTGGATAGAGTGCCTGAAGAACTGTGGATGGAGGCTCGTAACATTATACAGGAGGCAGCAACGAAAACCATCGCAATGAAAAAGAAATGCAAGACAGCAAAGTGGCTGTCCAATGAGGCCTTACAAATAGCGGGGGAGAGAAGGCAAGCAAAATGCGAGGGAGATAGTGAAAGATACAGGAAATTGAATGCAGCTTTCCAAAGAATAGCAAGGAGAGACAAGAGGGCCTTTCTAAATGAGCAATGGAGGAAAATAACAGAATGTGAAAAACCAGAGATCTGTTCAAGAAAATTGGAGATATGAAAGGAACATTTCGTACAAAGATTACCACAATTAAGGACAAAAGTGGAAAGGACCTAACAGAAGCAGAAGACATCAAGAAGAGGTGGCAAGAATACACAGAGGAATTATACCAGAAAGATATGGAGGTCTCATACACCCCAGGTAATGTGGTTGCTGACCTTGAGCCAGACATCCTGGAGAGTGAAGTCAAATGGGCCTTAGAAAGCCTTGCTAACAACACTTCCGGTTTGGTGCCGGTCAATGGCGGACGGGAGCTGAAGAGCTCCGGTTCTCCAAGGGGCTTTAGGGGTTACCGTGCCTGCGCCGCGGGCCCCTTAAAGCCACGGGAAGAGCGTCCCGTGGACCTGCGTCTTGTGGGCTCCAGACGTGTCGCCCCCGCTCTCGGTAGACCCTCGTAAGGGGGAAAACCGAGCGAGCGGGGCAACGGCACGGAGCTGAAGAGACAGCTGCCCCTGGAGAACAAAGCAGCGATCCCGTCAGATCCGAGCACCCAGCACTTCCTTCCTAGAAACTTCAAAAGAACTCTGTAAGTAAAATTTAGCTACTTGGATTGGAAATTTTTGAAGACTTAAGACTTACAGTGAAAGACTTTAAAGGAAGCCCGCTCTCTTTGAACTGCTTAACAGAGCAGGGTACCGGTAAAAGAGCTAAGCCGCGAATAACGGAAAAAAGTTTACTAGTTCTGCCGAACTTTTTAAAAGTGGTTTAAAAGTTGCTTGGACTGTTGGTAAAGACTTATTATTAAGAATTATGATAAAAGAAGACACCGCTCGCCCTCTGGATTAGGATTCCGGGTCGGAAGCGGGCTGCGTTACATTGTTGCCATTTATTTTAGTGACTGTTTACCAGAGGAGACATTTTAACTTCTTTTGTAGCCGGCTGCAGCCAGTTTTGCTTAGAGGATTTGGTGGCTACACTGCAAGGAATGATACAATTACTGCCTTGGACTGCTTAAAAATTTACTGTTCTTGACTTTTGACTTTGGAAGGAACTGAAACTTTTTAAACTTGTGATTTCTTTGCCTATATTATGGATGGTTGGAACTACTTGGGACTCCTGGCTCAGCAGTCTCTTTGTTCTCGGGACTGAACTGCTGGCCACCTGGTGTTTACTTTTGGGACTGTTGGCTTTCTGCTGTGAATGTCTGGGACAATTACAAAAACTGAGGTGACCTTGAGACTCCAGCTGCAGGGTGCCCAAGAAATGCAAGATAGCACTAGAGCTAAAACAACTCAAAGGGAAAGTTCTTTTTCTTTAACAACACAGGAGCAAATGGCTGCAGCCATTGAAAAACTAACTGCAAGTATTGCGGAAGTGACAGAAGGCCTGAAAAAAGTATCTGAGGAGGTGAAGCAAACGCACACAACAGTAAACTCTGCAACAGACAAACTTCAAGCTGAAATTAAGGATTCCACCCAAAGATTGGAGAGATCCATTGGAGCAATTGAGGAAAACGTAAGGAAAAACAGAGAAGAAATTAATAAAATTGGTCAAGAGGTGACAGTCTTAAAGAAGGATTCAGAGGAATTTAAAGTAGTCAAGGAAAAAATAAAAACGGTGGAGGAGAAATTGGACAATATTGATTTGGAGAAAATAGAAAGGATTGGAACACAACAGAGAAGTATAGAAGAATCTCTTGCTTTTCTTCAACTCCGCCAGAGAGAGGGGAACATCCGCCTAAGAGGTCTTCCAGAATTGGAAGGTGACAGCTTAAAAGCTTTTATAGTGAATCAATTTTCAACATTTTGGCATTTGGAAGAGGAAGACGTCTCAGCCCTCATAGTGAAGGCCTTCAGGTTTGGACCCAGAGGATCCAGAGGAAAGAAAAGCACTAAGACAGTCAGTGACTGTCTGATTGTGTTGAACAACAGATACGACAGAGACTACTTTCTGGATCTACATTACAAGAATAACCTGGTGGTGCAGCAGAACAAAGTCATTCTTTATAAAGATATCCCCAAATTTTTCCTGGACAAAAGAGTGTCGTATAACGACTTAACAACAGAGCTAAGAAGAAGAAATATCCCCTTCAGTTGGGAATTCCCGGAAGGCCTTGCATTTACGTTCAAAGAAAAGAAGATAAGGATAAAATCCCCGGCTGAAAAGCAAAAATTTCTGGACAAATACTTGGAAGATTTTAAAGGTTCAGCACTTGATCCAGCTTTTTTCTATCGACTTCCAGGAACATTTCCACCGCCAGGGGTACCAGGACCAAGTGAAAAAGACCCGGAAGAAGGCAAAAAAGCAGAGGCATCTGGAGGAGGAGAGTAAAAAAGCAAAGGAAAATGGCGCTCAAACTGATGACGTGGAATGTTCGGGGATTGAACCAGAGACCAAAGAGACGCAGAGTTTTTTATAGTTTGGAGAAGAAGAATTTGGACATAATATGCTTACAGGAGACCCATATAGTTCGACGACATAGAAGAATATTACAAAACAAAAAACTAGGCCAAGAATTCATATCATCGGATAAAGTCAAGAAGAGAGGAGTCATAATTTATGTAAAGGAAAAATACAGCCCAAGACAGTTATTTAAAGATGAAGAAGGGAGATACATCGCTGTTGAAATTAAAGTACAAGGCGAATTTTTTTTGATTCTGGGACTTTATGCACCAAATGATGGAAAGTCAATTTTTTACAAAAACATACATGATCTGCTGTTGGATTATTTGGACTATAAAATAGTTTGCCTCGGAGATTTTAATGGAGCAGTTTCCACATTAATGGACAGATCGCAAAGAGCTAAATTAACAAATGATGGGAAACTTCCAAAGACTTTTTTTGAAATGGTGGATAATTTGAACTTGGTGGATGCTTGGAGGTTAAGAAACCCCACCGAAACAGAGGCAACTTATTTCAGTGAACCTCAGCAGTCATGGTCGAGAATAGATTATATCTGGGTTTCGAATGAATTGGCACCGAAAATACAAAAAGCAGAAATCGGCCCAAAGACATATTCGGACCATAACCCTGTACAAGTGAATTTAAAAATGGTTTCCAAGGATTCTTTCAGATGGAGAATGGATGATGCTTTGATGAGAGACACCAAGCTGGTAGAAAGAGCAGCAAAAAAGATGAAAGAGTATTTTCAAATCAACTTAAATACAGAAGTAGAAAAGAGGATAGTTTGGGATGCAAGTAAGGCGGTAATGAGAGGGTTCCTCATAAGTGAAAAAGCAAAAAAGAAGAAACAACAAAATGCGGAAATGGAAAGACTGTTGAAACTGATTAAAGTTAAAGAAAAAGAACTAAGAGGACACCCCAAATGTTTAAAAATCCAAAAAGAAATTAAATACTTGCAATCCCAATATGCAAAAATTATGAACCAAGATATTGAATGGAAAATTAAAATGATGAAGCAGAGGACCTTCAAATCGGCAAATAAATGTGGAAAATTACTAGCTTGGCAGTTGAAGAAAAGACAGAAAGCAAATGTCATCAACAACTTAGTAGTAAATGGAAAAAATGTGGAGAATCCAGAGGAAATTAGATGGTGTTTTCAAGGATTTTATAAACAATTGTACAGGGAGGAGAAGATAGAAGAATCAGAGATAGACCGATTTCTGGAAAAAAATGGATTGCAAAAAGTCCCAGAGGATAAACTAACAATGCTCAACCACCCGATATCGACACAAGAGATAGAGGAGGCAATTAACAACATGCAGGTAGGGAAGGCCCCAGGACCAGATGGATTAACTGCAAAGTACTATAAGACTTTGAAAGACTGGCTATCACAGCCCCTGAAAGAAGTTTGCAATAAAATACTAGAAGGAGATAGGGCACCAGAGACATGGAAAGAAGCCTTTATCACACTGATTCCAAAACCAGAGACAGATAAAACTCTAATGAAAAATTATCGTCCAATCTCACTTCTAAATGTGGATTATAAAATTTTTGTGAACGTCATGGCTACAAGATTAAAAAGAGTGCTGAAAGATTATATCCATAAAGACCAAGCAGGTTTTTTACCAGGAAGACAAATAAATAACAATACAAGAATTATTGTGGATATTTTAGAAAAACTGGAAAAAAAACATAAATACAGATGCAGCACTAATGTTTATAGATGCGGAAAAAGCCTTTGACAATATCTCTTGGACATTTATGAAGAAGAATTTGGAAAAGATGGCAGTTGGACAAAGATTCTTAAATGGCATTAACGCCATCTATACAGAACAAAAAGCAAAAATTATAATAAACAGTGTGATATCAGAGGAAATTAGAGTTGAGAAAGGAACAAGACAAGGGTGCCCTATCTCCCCTTTATTATTCATTACGGTCCTGGAGGTTCTTCTAAACATGATACGAACAGAGAGGCAGATCAAAGGAATAAGGGTGGGGGGGAAGGAGTACAAATCACGCGCCTTCGCAGATGATCTGATGCTATCCCTACAAGAACCTGAAAGCAGTGTCCCCAAAGCATTAGAATTAATTGAATCATTTGGACATGTAGCCGGCTTCAAATTAAATAAACAGAAGACCAAAGTATTGACTAAAAACATGAAACCAGAGCAAATACAAAAACTACAAGAGGGCACTGGCCTCAATTTTGTTAAGAAAGTAAAATATCTAGGTATCAATCTCACTGCAAAAAATCTGAATCTATACAAGGACAATTATGAAAAATTGTGGATGGAGATAAAGAAAGACTTGGAAATATGGACAAGACTGAAACTCTCATTGATGGGTAGAATAGCCGCCATTAAGATGAATGTCTTACCAAGGATGTTGTTTTTGTTTCAAGCCATTCCAATTTTGGATAAACTGGACTGTTTTAAGACATGGCAAAAGGATCTCTCGAAATTTATATGGCAGGGAAAAAAGCCGAGAATTAAATTTAAGATCTTAACTGACTCTAAAGAGAGAGGAGGCTTTTCCCTGCCAGACCTAAAGATTTACTTTGAAGCAGCGGCCTTTTGCTGGTTAAAAGATTGGTTTAAATTAGAAAATACCGATGTATTGGATTTGGAAGGCTTTGACAATATGTTTGGGTGGCACACTTATCTTTGGTATGACAAGGTGAAAGTCCACAAGACTTTTAAGAACCATATAGTGAGAAAAGCCCTGTATCAGGTTTGGATGAGGTATAAAGATTTGTTAGAGAGAAAGACTCCTAGATGGATTTCCCCAGTGGAGGCCAAGGCCTATAAGAGACCGAATATGCCTATAAGATGGTTAAGATATGCTGATATATTGCAGCAAGAAGGTGAATCGTTTAAGTTGAAAAGCTATGACCAAGTGAAAGGCGAAGTCGCCGACTGGCTGCAATATCATCAAATATATGAGATTTTTAAAGCAGACAAGAAGATTGGTTTTCAAACGGATAAATCAAAACTGGAAACAGAATTGATTGAAGTGAACTCTAAAAACCTTTCCAGGATGTATAACTTGTTGCTAGAGTGGCATACTAAAGATGAATTGGTTAAATCGACAATGATAGATTGGGCGAAAGATGTGGGTCATAATATTATGTTAGATGACTGGGAGAGATTGTGGAAAGAAGGTATCAATTTTACGGCATGCAATAGTTTAAGAGAAAACATTATGAAAATGATTTATAGATGGTATCTGACACCAGTTAAGATAGCTAAAATGAATCCTAAAATGACAAATGTGTGTTGGAAATGTAAATCTATGGAAGGTACCTTTTACCATATGTGGTGGTCATGTCCAGGGGTAAATGCTTTCTGGGACAAGATTTATAATGAACTCAAGAAGGTAATGAAAATTACCTTTAGCAAGAAACCAGAGGCATTTCTCTTGAGCATGACCAATGAAGAGATACCCAGGCAGGATAGAGTGTTTTTTATGTATGCCACAACAGCTGCTAGAATATTACTTGCAAGAAACTGGAAAGGTGAAGAGAACCCGTCAGTGGAAGAATGGCAGATGAAGTTAATGCAATATATGGAACTCGCCGAGCTGACCGTGAGAATCCGAGGCCAGAGCGAGGAGAAGGTGTCACAGGATTGGAAGAAATTTAAGGATTATTTAGTAAATAATGTAAAATTGAATATTTGAGCAGAATTAGTTAATAGAATTGGCTTTAGCTTGTTAATGTTAGATAAAATTGTTTAGAAGAAGTTTTGTAGCGAATGATTTAATTGTTTAAGAATATCTTAAGATATTGAGTTTAAGTGATGATTTATATTTGATCAATCAAATCTAAAGAGTACTAAGAGATATGGTAAATGTTAATGGGAAAAGATATAAAGGATTGGAGAAGATCAGTCTACATCCTAATCCTAAAGAAGGGCAGTGCCAAAGAATGTTCCAACTATCGCACAATTGCACTCATTTCACATGCTAGCAAGGTTATGCTTAAAATTCTACAAGGCAGGCTTAAGCAGTATGTGGACCGAGAACTCCCAGAAGTGCAAGCTGGATTTCGAAGGGGCAGAGGAACCAGAGACCAAATTGCAAACATGCGCTGGATTATGGAGAAAGCTAGAGAGTTCCAGAAAAACATCTACTTCTGCTTCATCGACTACGCAAAAGCATTTGACTTTGTCGACTACAGCAAACAATGGCAAGTTCTTAAAGAAATGGGAGTGCCGGATCACCTCATTTGTCTCCTGAGAAATCTGTATGTGGGAGGGGAATCTAGAGTGTGTGTTCCTGGCATTGGACAATTGGGACAGATGAGGGATTCTGCTAGTTTACTACCCACTTTGCTGCCCAGCAGTCTCCCTGCCTGAGTTGACAGGATGGATCCAGTGGGGCTCCATATGCCTCTGGAGGATTTTCCAGCTGATCTGAAAGTGGGTGGTGCTCCTGCCAAGCTTTGGCCAAGCTGTGGAACAACTGAATGATGATGATGATGATGATGATGACAGTGGCGACAATACTTGATAATATGCTGCCCATCTAACTGGGTTTTCCTCAGCCTCTCTTGGCGAATTCCAGCAAAATAAAACACAATTGGAGTCCAACCATTAAAAACTTCCCTGAACAGATGTCTTCTGAAAGTCAGATAGTTGCTTTCTTCCTTAACACCTTGGCTTGGGCCATTGACACAATTGGCCCTGAGCACCCTCTCCCGCTTCATGGAGCCTGTTTGGCCCCCTGGTGAACTGCAGAGGTTTGGGTGGAAAAAAAGAAGCTGGGAGATAGCTTGAATGCGAGAGGAGGAAAAATCCAGTTGAATGCAATGGACTACTGGTGAGGGCTCATCCTCGAGCCTACCAAGTGACAGTAAAGCTACAGTGTGGTGTAGGGGTTAAGAGCGGGAGAGTCATAATCTGGTGAACCAGGTTCGCCTCTCCGCTCCTCCACATACAGCTGCTGGGTGACCTTGGGCTAGTAACACTTCTTTTAGCTGACCTGCAAAGGAGGGCAGCTCTCTGCTCTGGCTCTAAGAGTTTTCAGCTAGAGGAGGGGCTTTCAGCTGGTGCAGACTCAGGGCAGGTTCACGCTGCACTATAATTCTTCAGCATCGTAGGGTATCTTACCAATTTCCTTTTGTAGTTCATCATTTTTGTTGTCAAGATACTGCATTTCCTCTGATTTGTTATAAGCAACAGCGAGTATTTGGAAGTCTGAAAGATTTGAAACAGTTTAAGGCAGGAATATCTGAAATAACAATCTGCAAATATTAAGAAACCATTTTCAAACATTTTGGAACACTCAAGCCTAAAACAGGAAGCAGAGCTCCAGGGTGGGGTTCTTATGAATATGAGGGCAGACTTGATTCTCTGTGGCTGAGATCACCAATGGAAAACCTCGGAAGACCCCTGGAGCTGGATCAGACCAAAGACCCATTCAATCCACTATCCTATTCTCATATTAAAAGTGACTCATGAAGTATCTCTTATGTTCCCCTCCTATGTCCTCCTTTTCTGCTGGGAATCACAGGGTCACAAACCAATTCCTTCCTCGAGTCCCACAGTAAAGCCAAATATACAAAGTTTTCAATTATGCTTTGTGAGATCTAAGAAAATAGAGGCACCGAAACTCTTTTTCTGATGAATACTGGGTTGCATTCCACATAATTCTAAGGACATTATGTCAATGCAGGAATTTCTCCTTGTGCAATGCAATCTTCAGCCCCTTTCCCTCCAATCTGTTCTGAAGTTTCCCCCCACCCCGGAGAGCAGTTTTGGTGACGGCATGCAGGGAGAACTGGGGGCAATGTTCCTTTGTGCTAGTGCTATAATCTAGCACTAGCACAAACTTTGTGAATTACAGTGTGATGGGGGAGGACAGCAGTTCTAGTGAGGAGATGTGAGAATCACAACCATCTGCCTTTCTTCCTGCTGAGCAATGAAAAAGTGATAAACTCTATTGGGTGATGACTTTCATTGAATGTATGTATTGCTCACACAATATGAATCCCAAATTGAACTACAGGAATTGAAGTCTGATTAAATTAAACATGTTCTGGCAAAAGTGAGGATTTGTATATAAAATGCTTACCATCCATGTCCTCATATTTTGGATCAATCCCAACAACAACGCTTCGAATCATTTTCAATCCCACTTCAAAATCAGCTCTTCTTTTCATTTCCTTCTGATCTAAAAAGGAGGTAGGTAGAAAAGAAATGAACAAATTGTGTTCTAGCAGACTAGTGTGGTGAGCTGAGGGAGGGGATACTTGGTTTCAAACTGATTTTAATATTTAATTTATATTCCTGACTTGTAATGTGCCCTGAGAGTTTAGGGAGAAGGGCAAATAAAAAATAAAATCAACAAAAACATGAATATGACTTCTATTAATATTTTCTGCTCTCAGGCCTTATATTGAGGTTCCCTGTGCCTTGATTGTGGCTGCCCTGGTGGTCTGATGTCCTGTTTACATTTGGCCTGTTGCTTCTGTCATCAGGGTGTTGGCCTTCCTTAGAGAGCTTTAGATTTTTGTTTTTCTAGATACACCTGTCCTCTTTGTCCTACACACTTGCATTTGCCAAGCTGCCTCATGCCCTACTGTATGCTTAAAATATGCAAATAATTGGATCATTTGGTTCCCTCCCCCTGAGCTTTGCTTACTTTGGAGTGCCATTTAAAAACGAATTAGCTAGGCAAAAAGGTCATGAGTTCATCTATCCAGAGCTAATTTTCTAGAAAAAGAGGCACTGGAACTCACCATGAATGCCCCCTTTGTTCTCTTAGAATGGCAATGGCGCCCACCTGAGAAGGGCTGGAACAGAGTCCTGATGAATTCTGGCTGAAAAAAGCCCTGCATATATCTCCATCTTTACATAGGCTCTGGACCCACCCACTTTGGCTATGGCCTTATCCTTTGCAGCCTGTCTTCCCTAAACACTTTCCTTCAAGGGACTGGAGCCCTAGCAGAGGGCAGGGTGGCGAGGACCAGGAATGGGGCTGCGGTGACGCAATGGCACAATCTCTCTCCCTGGCACCACTGCACCAGCCCTCAGTTTCCCTTCCCTCAGGTGAATTCCCCCATTGAAAATGAATCCTGAGCAACAGTGGGTTTTTCTTTTGGGAAAACAGGTTATAAACAAACTTTATTATAACAGATGTAAACAAGGAGTTTTGGTTCTTCTTCCACAGAAATGTAACAAACAGTGAGGTTATTCACTGCGCAATGCTGTTAATTTTCATTAAAACGTATACTCATTCAAGTTATAGGCTGTATGTTGTGCTGGCTTAAGGTTACTTCCTTTTACTCATCTTTCATAGATCAGACTTCTACACACACGTTTCAGGAACTTGCGATTCTAACTGGACTGTTTCCTTAAAGGTAAAAGATAAAGGGACCCCTGGGGCTGCGGGGCTCACCTCACTTTACTGGCTGAGGGAGCCGGTGTACAGCTTCCAGGTCATGTGGCCAACATGACTAAGCTGCTTATGGAGAACAAGAGCAGCGGAAGTAAATGCTGTTTACCTTCCCGTCAGAGCTGTACCTATTTATCTAATTGCACTGTGTTCTTTCGAACTGCTAGGTTGTCAGGACCAGAGACTGAGAAACGGGAGCTCACCCCTTCACAGGGATTCGAACCGCCGACCTTCTGATCGGCAAGCCCTAGACTCTGTTGTTTTACACCACAGTGCCACCCTGTTTCCTTACAGACCCTCACATCCTCCTTGGCCTTGGAATCACTACTGCCCTTTCCTGTCAGAGTATCCCCTCCGAGGACCCCTTTTCCCTGTAAACAGCTTGTGGAACTGTGTCTTGTCTATTTTAACAGAGTTCTGCGATTCAGAACCTAAGAGCATATCCTGAGAGTTCTCGGCTCTCCTCAGCTTTACCACCTGTCAGAACAAACTCTCCTGACAGAATCCAACTCACAGACCGAATTCCTCTCCCACTCCCTCACGCCACTTGGAATGCTGGCCAATCAGGCGCTGTTGTTAGTTAAGTGTTTGCTGGCGAGGGGGGGGGGCACTTCATGACTCAACCTTTTCCGTCACAGGGCTCTCCCACAAGAAAATGAGGATTAGTTGGGAAAGGAGCAGAGAATTGCAACTGGGAAAGGTAATTGTCCAGGGTGTCCCAGGGACTCATGTTAGCCTATGCTTCTGTTCCAAGTGCTGGAACTCACTTATACAGGGAGAACAAAACAGTGCCATTGCTCTCTATGTGTGACAGCTGCAACTCTTCCCTAGAAACCAAAGAGAGATGAAAGGGGTAAATGGAAGGTGGATCCTGCCATCTCTTTTTGGAAATGCTATTGGCACTGAAGCAAAGTCCGTGACATTAGTTGCAAAGTACCAGTATGCTAATTATGTACTTACATAGAAGGAAAAGCAGCAGTGTCATGGCAGTAAGGATGAAAATCTCAAGTACGATAAATCTTTCACCCGTTGGAGATTTTAAGAAGGTAACTGCGTCCCGAAAAGCAGATGCTTGAAGAAAGAAAATTCTGATTTAGCCATCAGTAGCCAACAGTGTTTTCGAAGCTACCAACATGAGCTTGACCAAACTGCGGGAGGCAGTTGAAGACATTAGTGCCTGGTGTGCTCTGGTCCATGGGGTCATGAAGAGTCAGACACGACTAAACAACTAAACAGCAACTATCCAACATACCATTGCCACTCCAGGAAAAAGGGTTTCCATATGCTGTGGCAGCCATCAGCCAGAGACAGTCAACTATTCAAGGGGGGGGGTAATCTGGGTGGGTAAGCAGGTGGAGGAAGCTTTTCGGACCAATGTCTGGATCAGAAGACAGTAGCCTTTGATACTAGAGGACTTTCTGCCCACTAGGCAAATGACAAGATGCTCCCTCCGAACACATAATTCCACATACAGAAGCTGAACTGGGCTAGCCATGGGTTCTGTTTTCAATGCTGCTGATGGGGCAGCAGATTAACTGAGAAGGTGCATCTCTTCCCACCCCAGCACCTGTTACCTGAGGCAACTGTCTCATTCTGCCTAATGGTGGAGGCACTCCTGACTGCACACAGTAAAGGAACACCACAGCTAGCAGCAAAGAGTGGGCTGGATCCTGTGGTCCCTATGGGGCTTTGTGGATCTCTGGCACCCAAAGAGCTGTTTGGGCTTTTCTCCGCACTCCTCCCTGGCACAACATGACTGGTTCCACTCCCTGCCTGTCTCTCCATCCCCTTTCCCATGCATTCCTCTACTTTATGAGAAACCTCATCCCATATGACTGTGCAGTATACAGACCACAAATTTGTTTTGCTCTTGCTGAACGCTCTTTGAATGCTGCACGAATCCTCTCAGTTGGATCTGTGAAACAACAAGCTATTTTAACGACTATGAACAAATAATAATAATAATAATAATAATTTATTTGTACCCCGCCCATCTGGCTGGGTTTCTCCAGCCACTCTGGGCGGCTTTCAACAGAATATTAAAAACAATATAGCATCAAGCATTCAAAACTTCCCTAAACAGTTGTCTTTTAAAAGTAAAATAGTTGCTTATTGCCTTTACATCTGCTGGGAGGGCGTTCCACAGGGCAGGCGCCACTACTGAGAAGTCCCTCTGCCTAGTTCCCTGTAACCTCACTTCTCGCAGCGAGGAAACTGCCAGAAGGCCCTTGGTGCTGGACCTCAGTGTCCGGGCTGGACAATTGGGGTGGAGATGCTCCTTCAGGTATACAGGACTGAGGCTGTTTGGGGCTTTAAAGGTCAGCACCAACACTTTGAATTGTGCTCAGAAACATACTGGGAGTCAATGAAGATCTTTCAGGACCAGGGTGATATGGTCTCGGCAGCCACTCCCAGTCACCAGTCTAGCTGCCACATTCTGGATTAACATTGGTAGGATGGTGGGTGTTTTCCCTTCTAAGCTCAGAGTATTAGTCTCTTGTCAAGCATGAAAGCTCACACAATTGGCTTTTGTTGTTCTGCACTTAATCTCCCTATTACAGGATCATATTTTTTAAAATAAATGCACATCTACAAATGTCAAGGATTTCATCAGTACAAAGTTGAAATGGACAACACCTTCTGGCCAAAAATATGTCTCAATGAGGCATTTCCAACATTAAACTTTGGCGTCTATCAGTATTAGACAAGCATTTCCCGTAAAGACATTGTTGAGTCCAATATAACTGAAATGAATATCTATTTCTTTTGCTGGATCAATCTCCATCTTAAACCAAAAAGATGTTCCATATGTATTCAAAGGTATTTAAAAATGTTTTATATAATCTAGCATTCTCATTTTTGCTTTCTATTTCTCTCTAAGCTCCTGGATATCTAGTTTATAGGACTTCAGTAAGCATTTGCAAACATCAGTTATGGGTTTGATCCATATGTTCTCTCTATATATATTTTATGGGGTAAACCAAATTTGGGGCAATCCACTTTGTGGAAGAAAAGGGTTGGTTGTAATATCTGTAATTAGATCAGCTGATAAGATCAGATGGAGAATTTACTTGATATATTGCAGCTGAAATCTCAAGTTACTTGGTGTATGCTGAAAAGAAATATCTTGCTTCATAACATTTATTGATGTTTATTTTTAGACTATCTGCTTTGAGTGCTTTGGCATCTACTGAATAGCTGGAGGAAATAATAGGATTTTCCCGTAGACATCTGGTTGGCCATGGAGTGGTCAGGATACAGTACTGGATGGACTTTTCACGTGATCTAGCACTCAGACTCTTCTTATGATTCCAAAAATCAATTGAAAGCCGGGGATTTCCAGGTCTCTCCATTCGCCCCACCTGTCTGTCAATCAATGTCATATGATGTCACTATTACATACTGTGCCAAATTACCATGCCTAAAGCTCCAAATGCCTTTCAATTTTGTGTTTGTCCCTTTTCTAGCAGCAACCAGAGCTGTTTTCATTAAGATACCAGCCCTCAGGCTGAAAGTGGCTTCCTCACAATACATTACCAGATGTTCACCATTTAGTAGATCTAAGGAGGGGAGACTACCTGTAACTTTCTTTAAAATGGTGAACTTTAACTTGATTGATATATGAAGATTTAAACACCCACTGGATAGAGAAATTACTTTTTTACAGCACCAAAGCAATCTGCTAGACAAACCAACTTGATGTGGATATCTAATGAATTATCATTGAGAACAAAAAAAGTAGAGATACAACCAAGGACACGTTCGGATCACAATCCAGTATTACAGGAATTGAAAGGTGAAAAAAACCACCACACATTTAGGTGAAGTTTAAATGATGGACTTCTTGATAGCCAAACAATTTTACACAAAGTTGGAAAAGCTTTGAAAACTATTTTGAGTTAAACTTAAATCAAGGAGTGGATCTGAAGGTTGTCTGGGATTTAAGTAAAGTGGTAATGTGGGGTTTTTTTGATCCAACAAAATGCTTTCCAAAAAAAGATGAGAGAACAAAAACAAACAAATGAGAACTGCTGGAAGAATTGATTAAAAATGAAAAAGAATTGATTAAAAAACCTGGAAAAGAATCAGTAAAACAAACCATAAAAATGTTATAAACACAATATTTGATGTTGGTAAATCAAGAAATTGAATGGAAGATTAAAATGCTATGGCAGAAACTTTTTGATTTTGCCAGCCAGGCAACCTGCTGGAATGGCAGCTAAAGAAAAAACAAGACATGAACTTAATAAATAAATGAAATATAGAAGGGAAAGTTTTAAATAATCCGAAAGACATAATAAAGCAATTTGTAAGGTATAATTCAGAACTGTATTGAGCCAGCAAAGAGAACATAAACAATATTGAAGACTTTTAAAGCAGAATATCTTACCAAAAATACCAAAAGTGAAACCCAATTCATTTCATGTAATTTGTCTTCAAGAAACACATATAGCGAGTAAACATAAAAGAGTTCTAATTTTAAAAAAAGTAATGGATTTTATAAAAGCAGATAAATCCAAATGACACGAAGTGGGTTTTTTATATTAAACCAAAAGTTTTTAAAGATGAACAAGGAAGAGGAATAGTGGTACAGGTTGCAGGTCAAGGTGAAAAAATTATATTAATAGGAATCTATGCCCCTAATGAGAAAAAACAGAGTTCTATTAGAAATTAGAAACAGACTTATTGGAATTTGCAGATCAGGAAATGATATTGATGGGTGATTTGAATGGGGTTTTTCCACTGGAAATGGATAGAACAATTAGGAAAACAGATACCAAAGAAGGCAGACTCCCAAAAATGTTTTGTGAAATGGTAGACAATTTGGATTTGATAGAAATTTGGAGAAATAAAAATCTATCAGATAGGGAATTCACTTTCCATTTACATGTGCATGAAAGCAGTGCAAGGATAGATGCAATTCAGATGTCAAAAGAATTAGAATTAGAGGTGAGGAAAACAGAAATAAGAACAATATCAGATCATAATCCTCTATTTCTAGAATTGCAAAATGAAAAACAATCCACTTTCAGATGGAGATTAAATGAAGATTTATTAGACAATCAGAGCTTTTTACAAAATGTATTAAGGGGTTATTTTGAGCTAAATCTCAATAAAGGGACAAATGCACAGATAGTATGGGATGCCAGTAGAGTAGTTATGAGGGGTTTATACATGCAGCAAAAAACATATAGAACTGAGAGAAAAGAAGAAAAGGGAAATTTTAGAAGCCCTAATGAAGAAAGAAAGAGAATTAATAGGTTACCAAATAAAGAATCCACAAAGCAAGCAATAAAATTATTACAAACAAAATACTCAATGATTATTAATTATGAAATAGAGTGGAAGGTTAAAGAATGAAACAAAAATATTTTGAACATGCAAACACACCAGAGAAATTATTAGCATAGCAAAAAATAAAAATGAGCAAAAAAAGTAACATAAATGAAATTAAATTAAACAAAATCAGCAAAATGTTATAAAAATTAAATTAACAGCTTTTAATACAATTACAGGATATAATGAATGAGATTCTAAGTTCAGAGAAAGTACCAGAGGCATGGAAAGAGGCATATATAACATTAATTCCAAAACAAAAGGCGGACTTGACGTCAATAAAAAATTATAGGCCAATTTTGTTATTAAAGAATGATTACAAATTGTTTGCTAACATAATGGCTAAGAAGATGAAATAGTATTGAAGGAATATATACATTATGACCAGGAAGGATTCCTTCCAGGGAGAAAAATGAAGGATAATGTAAGAAATATTATAAATGTTACAGAGTACCTTAAAGTGAGAAATGAAAAGCAAACAGCACGGATCTTTATAGACACTGAAAAAGCCTTTGAGAATATCTCTTGGGAGTTTATGAAAAAAGTACTTGAGGAAATGAATTTTGGAGATAATTTCAGAAAAGGAATTCAAGCAATATACTCAGATCAAAAAGCTAAATTAATAGTTAAGCAGATGGTAACAGATGAATGTAAAATACAGAAAGGAACAAGACAAGGATGTCCGTTATCACCTTTATTATTTATCCTTGGACCAGTCCTGACGAGAAATATGGGTAGATTCAAATATTACAGGAATTAAGGTAGGAAAAAAGTCATATAAATTGAAAGCATTTGGTAATCACAGTTAAAGATCCAAAAAATACTCTTCCAAAAGTTTTAGGAAAAAATCAGGAGTTTGGGCAAGTTGCAGGTTTTAAATTAAATAAAAACAAGACTAAGTTATTAGTTAAAAAAATTAACAGAAGTGGATAAAAAGGAATTATCTCAAGCCATAGAAATAGAGATCCACAAAAAGTGAAATATTTAGGAATTTGGCTCACAACTAGGAATATTAATATTTATAAAGATAATCATGAAAGAAGTTGGAATGAATTAAAAGGGAATCTAGAAATATGGGGTAGAATGAATTTATCATTATTAGGAAGAATTGCAGCAATTAAGATGAATGCATTGCCAAAAATGTTGTTTTTATTCCAGACAATACTGGTAATAAGTAACAGTATGCTTTAAGAAATGGCAAAAGATATTTCTAAATTTATCTGGAAAGGGAAGAAAATAAGTATAAACTACAAAATACTTACAGATAATAAACATAGAGGAGGATTCTCCTTTCTAGATTTAAAATTTTATTATGAAGCGGCTTGTGTTACTTGGATCCAGGATTGGATCAAATTAGAAAACACATATTTGTTAGATCTGGAAGGACATGATAACAGATTTGGATGGAATGTGCATCTATGGTATATATAATAAGGGAAGGTACATAAAGGATTCCATAATCATATAATTAGGAAATCACGTATAAAAATATGGGGAAAATATAAAGATCTATTAGCGAAAAGTGGGTGTTCCCAACAGAAGCAACTTCAAAAATAAAAGTATAAATAAGGAAGAGGAATGGCCTACATACAGAAATATACTAAGAGAAAGAGAATGAAAATTAAAGCTTAAGGATTTCTATGAGATAAGAGAATATGTTAATGATTGGCTGCTACACCGCCAATTAAATGAGGTTTTTAAAGAAGACAATAAGAAAGGATTTCGTTACACCTTATCTAGATTCATAGAATCATAGAATCATAGAGTTGGAAGAGACCACAAGGGCCATCCAGTCCAACCCCCTGCCAAGCAGGAAACACCATCAAAGCATGCCTGACAGATGACTGTCAAGCCTCTGCTTAAAGACCTCCAAAGAAGGAGACTCCACCACACTCCTTGGCAGCAAATTCCACTGTCGAACAGCTCTTACTGTCAGGAAGTTCTTCCTAATGTTTAGGTGGAATCTTCTTTCTTGTAGTTTGAATCCATTGCCCCGTGTCCGCTTCTCTGGAGCAGCAGAAAACAACCTTTCGCCCTCCTCTATATGACATCCTTTTATATATTTGAACATGGCTATCAGATCACCCCTTAACCTTCTCTTCTCCAGGCTAAACATACCCAGCTCCCTAAGCCGTTCCTCATAAGGCATCGTTTCCAGGCCTTTGACCATTTTGGTTGCCCTCCTCTGGACACGTTCCAGCTTGTCAGTATCCTTCTTGAACTGTGGTGCCCAGAACTGTACACAGTATTCCAGGTGAGGTCTGACCAGAGCAGAATATAGTGGTACTATTACTTCCCTTGATCTAGATGCTATACTCCTATTGATGCAGCCCAGAATTGCATTGGCTTTTTTAGCTGCTGCATCACACTGTTGACTCATGTCAAGTTTATGGTCTACCAAGACTCCTAGATCCTTTTCACATGTACTGCTCTCAAGCCAGGTGTCACCCATCCTGTATTTGTGTCTTTCATTTTTTTTGCCCAAGTGTAGTACTTTACATTTCTCCCTGTTAAAATTCATCTTGTTTGCTTTGGCCCAGTTCTCTAGTCTGTTAAGGTCATTTTGAAGTGTGATCCTGTCCTCTGGGGTATTAGCCACCCCTCCTAATTTGGTGTCATCTGCAAACTTGATCAGGATACCCTCAAGCCCATCATCCAAGTCATTGATGAAGAGGTTGAATAAGACTGGGCCCAAGACAGAACCCTGTGGCACCCCACTAGTCACTTCTCTCCAGGATGAAGAGGAGCCATTAATGAGTACCCTTTGGGTTCGGTCAGTCAGCCAGTTACAAATCCACTGAATGGTAGCATTGTCTAGTCCGCATTTTACCAGCTTCTTTACGAGAATATCATGGGGCACCTTGTCAAAGGCCTTGCTGAAATCAAGATAGGCTACATCCACAGCATTCCCTTCATCTACCAGGCTTGTAATTCTGTCAAAAAATGAGATCAGATTGGTCTGACATGACTTATTTTTCAGAAACCCATGCTGACTTTTAGTGATCACAGCGTTCCTTTCTAGGTGCTCACAGACCGTTTGCTTAATGATCTGCTCTAGAATCTTTCCTGGTATTGATGTCAGGCTGACTGGGCGGTAATTGTTTGGGTCTTCTCTTTCCCCCTTTTTGAAAATAGGGACAACATTTGCCCTCCTCCAGTCTGCCGGTACTTCGCCAGTTCTCCAGGAATTCTCAAAGATTACTGCCAGTGGTTCTGAAATCACCTCTGCCAGTTCTTTTAATACTCTTGGGTGTAGTTCATCTGGCCCTGGAGACTTCAATACATCTAAACTAGCCAAGTATTCTTGTATTACCTCCTTACTTATTCTGGGCTGTGTTTCCCCTGCTGAATCATCTGCCCCATATTCTTCAGGTTGGGCATTGTTTTCTTTTTTTGAGAAGACTGAGGCAAAGAAGGCATTGAGGAGTTCTGCCCTTTCTCTGTCTCCTGTTCGCATTTCACCATCTTCTCCTCTAAGTGACCCCACTGTTTCATTGTTCTTCCTTTTGCTACGGACATACCCATAAAAGCCCTTTTTATTGCTTTTAACCTCTCTAGCAAGCCTGAGTTCATTCTGTGCTTTAGCTTTTCTGACTTTGTCTCTACACTTGCTGGCTATTTGTTTGAATTCCTCTCTGGTGACTTCCCCCTTTTTCCATTTTTTGTACATATCCCTTTTAAATCTTAAATCAGTTAAAAGTTCTTTAGATAGCCACCCTGGCTTCTTTAGGCACCTTCCATGTTTTCGTCTCATTGGTACTGCTTGAAGTTGTGCTTTTAATATCTCCCTTTTAACAAACTCCCATCCATCATGAACTCCCTTCCCTTTTAGTATTACTGACCATGGGATCACACCCAGCATTTCCCTAAATTTTCTGAAGTCGGCTTTCTTAAAGTCTAGAATTTGAGTCTTAGTATGCTTGGTTGCTCCTTTCCGCTGTATAATAAACTCCAGAAGAGCATGATCACTCCCACCTAATGATCCTGCCACTTCTACCCCACTTACCAAGTCATCAGTATTGGTTAAGACCAGATCTAAAATGGCTGATCCTCTTGTTGCTTCTCCCACTTTCTGGACAATGAAATTGTCTGCAAGGCCAGTGAGGAATCTGTTCGACCTTGTGCTCTTGGCTGAGTTTGACATCCAACAAATATCAGGATAGTTGAAATCCCCCATTACTACTATCTCACTTCCTTTTGAATACTTGGTCATCTGTTGGTCATCATTTCAAAGAGAAATTGTAGATAATACCAAGCTTTTCAAGAAAACATATAATTTATTATTAGAATGGGAGACGACAGTTCAAGAAGGATACTAACAAGCTGGAACGTGTCCAGAGGAGGGCAACCAAAATGGTCCAAGGCCTGGAAACGATGCCTTATGAGGAACGGCTTAGGGAGCTGGGTATGTTTAGCCTGGAGAAGAGAAGGTTAAGGGGTGATATGATAGCCATGTTCAAATATATCAAAGGATGTCACATAGAGGAGGGTGAAAGGTTGTTTTCTGCTGCTCCAGAGAAGCGGACACGGGGCAATGGATTCAAACTACAAGAAAGAAGATTCCACCTAAACATTAGGAAGAACTTCCTGACAGTGAGAGCTGTTTGGCAGTGGGATTTGCTGTCAAGAAGTGTGGTGGAGTCTCCTTCTTTGGAGGTCTTTAAGCAGAGGCTTGACAGCCATCTGTCAGGAATGCTTTGATGGTGTTTCCTGCTTGGCAGGGGGTTGGACAGGATGGCCCTGTTGTAATTCCCATTCCACCTTAACAACAGACTGAGGATGGGAGCTTATCACATGTCTGTATAGTGTTCCAGTGTGCTGCTGGGAACTTCCGTTCCTCAGTCTGTACTTTCTCTTTCGTTTTCCGAACATGGAGGTGACTGCACGTATGCTTTCTTTTGTCCTCATGTTCGCCTAATAAATGCTTAGTTATAACGCTCATGCCAGCCTCTGTGGTGCATCTTCTGCTGCTAAGTGAACAGAAAGAGTGCCTGGCTTTCTGAAGCTAGGTCTCTGGTTTCTGCTGCTGTTCCAGGGCTTTGAAGTTCAACCGGCAGTTCGGCCGGGGGTGTTTGGGCCAGCAGGGAGCATGCCCGTTGTTCCCGTTTCCCTGGACAAATTACAACAACTGGGTTATCGGGCCCAGATTCACAGCACTGTAACAGAGGTATGTGGAGGAGCGAAACAAGCATGAATCCCAGTCGGCGGCTAGAAGACTTTGATGTCTGTGCCAAGCGTAATTAAGGCCGGAGGAAGGCAGGTCGTAAATCTGCTGAGATAGTGAAGCTGTAAAATAGCCTCTAGCTGGCTGAAGTGTGCAGTGAAAGCAGGAATGGATCTTTCTGATAGAGCGATGGGGGGAAACCACTGTCCACCATTAAATGGACAGAATTATCAGACTTGGGCAGTCTATTGTGAAGCTCAATTAAGACGGCATGCAGTATGGCACACTGTGAAAGACACAGCCCCTACTCCTGTAACTGCTGCATGGTCATCAGCTGACTCGAAGGCAATGGGGTTGATTGTCTTATCACTATCTCCGGAGGAGCTAATAACGATAAATGGCAAAGTGTCTGCTCGGGAGATGTGGGAAGCCTTAAGGACAACCCATATGAGGAAAGAGGCGGGGTCTGTACTTCTCTACTTCAGGAAGCTGCACACTAAAAGGCTTGAGCCAGGGGGTGATGTGAGAGCCCATGTCTTGGAGTTATTAAGACTGAGACAGGAATTGGTGAACGGAGGGTTCAATGTGCCAGAAGATTTATTTTCTGTATTGGTTTTGGACTCTTTGGATCAAAGCTACAGTGCGATAGCCAGCCAGTTGGCAACCCTTCCTGCACAAGAGCTAACTGCAGCCAAAGTAACTGCAGTCCTGCAGAATGAATATGATCGACGCAACGCAGCAGCTCCTGATTGCCCACTTGAGGGGGAGCAAGCAGCCACGTCGTCTGGTACAGCGTTGCAGCCACCAGGGGGCGCTAAGGCCTTATCAGCTGTGAGATGCTGGAACTGTGGAATTCAAGGCCACGTCCAACGATTTTGTCCCAAGGCAAAAGGCAAGCAAAAGCAAAAGTCTGCAGATGGCAAGAAGACGGGGACCCGAAGGTCAAAGAATGTGCAAAACAAGGTTTTTGTTGCACGAACAGATACTGCAAAGACTGAAGGCAGATTTGTTGTGGATTCTGCAGCGACACGCCACATCTGCAAAGATCGGCAACTGTTTGTTTCCTGCAAGCCACAGGATGGCAAGATACATCAGGCCGATGGAACTTCGATCCGGATTGCTGGAGAAGGCCAGGTGGAACTCCGGAGTTTGCAGTCAACTATCACCAATGTACTGTATGTTCCTGACTCAGCTGAGAACCTACTGAGTGTTCCCCAGCTCACAGAGAAGAATTTTGACGTTCTCTTTAGGAAGGGCCTCTGCGTCATCAGCAAGGACGATGAGGAACTTTTGCGTGCTGACTATATGAACAATTTATTTCAAATTGCTTATGATGTTGACAATGTGCAGAATGATGATTCTTGTTGTGTGGCGAGTGCTAACAAAGTTCTCCATGCAGATTGTATACACACTCACCACAGGAGATTTGGTCACATGTCCTGGCAGACGCTGACCAAAATGCCAGAAGTAGTTGAGGGTCTAACCATTAAGCCCTGTAAATTCTACATGAAGTGCAAATCGTGTGCAGAGCACAAAGTGAGGGTGGCTCCTAAGGGCAAGGTATCTGGCAGGCAGGCTTCAAAACCCTACCAGATTGTCCATGCAGACCTAGTTGGTCCATTAGCGCCCTCTCTTGGTGGAGCAAAGTACTTTATGGTTTTGATTGATTCTTATTCTAGATTTATTCATGTGTACTTGCTCAAACAAAAGTCAGATGCATTTTCCAAGTTCAAGGAATTCTATGCTTGGTTGAGAAATGCCCATGGAAAGCAAATACAATGTCTTTTTACTGACAGAGGAGGGGAATTCACTTCTCAGCAGTTTGAGGCTTTTCTGACTGAGAAGGGAATCCAACATGATCTCGCTTGTCCACGATCCCCATGGGAAAATGGGATTTGCGAAAGAGCAAACCAGACGTTGCTACAGGGTATGAAGACTCAGTTGCATGATGCAAATCTTTCAGAAGCGTATTGGGCAGAGTCTCTAGCACATTTTGTTTATTCTTACAACAGGAGGCTGTCTACACCCATAGGTTGTACCCCTTATGAAAGGATGTTTGGCAAGAAGCCTTTTGTCAAGCACATGAGAATCTTTGGTTCTGATATGTGGGTACATACTCCACAGAGCAGCAAGCTCGGAAAGCATGGTGTACATGGGATATTTGTAGGGTATGAGAAAGGTGCATACCGAGTTTACATGCCCGACACAAAAACAGTGCGATTCACCAGGAGTGTGGAGTATTGTGCCAAGTGGGGGGACAATGTGGGGATTTTTCAGAGTCATCCTGACACTGAGAAAGCAGAGGAAGCTGAGAATGATGATCAGGTTTCGGATTCCGATTCAGTGGGAGGTGCTGGTGCTGCTGATAGCGACAGCGATTCAGCAGATTACCAGAGTGCCAAAGCCTCGATTAGACCATCAGATGAGTCTGATGCTGAATTGGAAGAACCACTGTTCACCATTGGCAGTGTTTCTCCTAAGAAGGAGAAGGAGAAGGTGAAGGTTGAAGACTTGCATCTGATGTGCCGATCACAAAGGGCCACAAAGGGCAAACGGCCAAAAAGGTTTGATGAGGAGTTTGCCAGCACAGCTACTGCTGTAGTTGGTAGCTCAAAGAAGGTATGGGAACCTTCGAGTTTTCAGGAGGTAAAAGAACTCTCCCCTGAGAATGCTGAGCCATGGCTTAAGGCCATAGATGATGAGCTTAACTCATTGGATAGGAACCAAACCTGGGAACTAGTTCCAGTAGTTCCAGGGATGCGACTGGTTGGGAGTAAATGGGTTTTTAAGGCGAAGACCGATCAAAATGGAAAGATTGTGAGGCATAAAGCCAGGTTGGTTGCCAGGGGTTTTTCCCAAGTACCTGGTCAAGATTATAATGAAACCTATTCCCCCACAGTCAAATATGAGAGTATAAGACTCATGCTCAAAATTGCTGCAGAGGAAAAACTTCACGTTTCCCACCATGACGTGAATACAGCATTTTTGTATGGGGTTCTAGACGAAGAATTGTACTTACTTCCACCAGATGGAGTGCAAGTTCAGAAAGGGATGGTCTGTAAACTTAAGAAGTCCCTGTATGGTTTGAAGCAGAGTGCCAGATGTTGGAACACCAAACTTACAGAGACGTTGCTCTCTCTTGGTTTTCACCAGGGAAAGGCAGATCCGTGTGTGTTCGTGAAAGGGGAGGGGCAACACAAACTGTATTGTGTTTGTTTTGTCGATGATCTTTTGTTGTTTTGGAAAGATCAAAAGGTATACCATAACACCCTAGCACAACTTAAACAACACTTTGAAATGAAGGATCTCGGCCAGGTATCCAACTACCTTTCTCTGCAGGTTGAAAAGGACCAGACAGGTAATTTTCTGGTTCACCAAACACAGAAAATCACCGATGTGCTAAACAGACTTAAATTAACTGATGCAAATCCTGTGGATACCCCAATGGTAACAGGTTTTCAAAGAGATGAAAAGGTTGAGATGTTTCCTAACATAACGCTGTATAGATGCATTCTGGGCAAACTAAATTTCATTGCCAGGTGCACTAGACCTGATATTGCTGCAAGCACTAACCTGCTCAGCAGACATGCTAACAATCCGTCAGTCCAGGATTGGAAAGCTTTGAAACGCGTAGCTCGCTACCTAAAAGGGACAATGCACTACAGATTGAGATTCACCAGTCAGAAGACTGGAGGACTTGAAATTTTTGCAGATGCTAGTTTTGGAAGTGACACCACAGATGGTACAAGCACTTCTGGAGTATGCTATGTGTACAACCACTGTCTGTTTGACTGGCTGTGCAAGAAGCAGTCGACAGTAAGTTTAAGTTCTTGTGAGGCAGAACTAAATGCACTGTCATTTTCACTCATGGACTGTGAATGGTTAATACAACTGTTCAAGGACATCGGAGTCAATGTGACTTGTCCTGTACAAGTATACCAAGACAACAGGTCTTGTTTGGCTTTGCTTAATTCAGAGAGTTGCAAGCAAAGAACCAAGTACTTGCAGATTAAGTTACATCGTGCAAGGGAGTGTATCCGAAAAGGAATCATTCAGGTGTCGTACATGCCAGGTAATGAGATTCCTGCAGACTTGTTGTCTAAGGTACTTAATAGAGAACAACTTCAGGTGTATGTTCGGAAACTACAATTGGTGTCTAATGCCAAAGATTAAGGTTACATGGAAAGGGGGAGGATGTTGTAATTCCCATTCCACCTTAACAACAGACTGAGGATGGGAGCTTATCACATGTCTGTATAGTGTTCCAGTGTGCTGCTGGGAACTTCCGTTCCTCAGTCTGTACTTTCTCTTTCGTTTTCCGAACATGGAGGTGACTGCTCGTATGCTTTCTTTTGTCCTCATGTTCGCCTAATAAATGCTTAACTATAATGCTCATACCAGCCTCTGTGGTGCATCTTCTGCTGCTAAGTGAACAGAAAGAGTGCCTGGCTTTCTGAAGCTAGGTCTCTGGTTTCTGCTGCTGCTCCAGGGCTTTGAAGTTCGACCGGCAGTTCGGCCGGGGGTGTTTGGGCCAGCAGGGAGCATGCCCGTTGTTCCCGTTTCCCTGGACAAATTACAACTGGATGGCCCTTGGGGTCTCTTCCAACTCTATGATTCTATGATTCTGTGACCATTCAGCAATGAATGGTAAAGAATGGGACTTCAAAGAGTGGCAAAAAGATATAACTAGAGTTATATGGCAGGGGAAGAAGCCAAGAATAAAATATAAATTGCTAATAGATTCTAAAGACAGAGGTGGATTCTCCCAACCAGCTTTAAGACTATACTCTGAGACATCCTGTCTATGCTGGGTAAGGGTATGAATATTATTAAAAATCACATATGTTTTAGAAATTGAAGGTTCTGACAATAGGTATGTTTGGCATGCATATCTGTGGTATGAGAAGGTTAAAGTACATAGAGCTAGGATGGTATACAAAAGATGAGCAGGTTAAATCAGCAATGATACACTGGGTGAAAGATTTTGGGTATAATATACAACTTGCAGCATGGGAGAAATTAGGGAATTGGAATTTAAAATTCAATACATGTTGTACGCTGAAATTAAATTATATGAAAATGATCTATCATTGGTATTTAACTCCCTGTCAATTAGCAAAAATGTATAAAACAGGGTCAAATATATGTTGGAAATGTAAGGAAAAAGAAGGTGCCTTTTTATCAAATGTGGTGGACATGTAAGGTAGTAAAAGAATTTTGGGAAATGATATTTAATGAATTGAAAAAAAAAGTTTAAATTCCCCCCCCAAAAAAAACCCCCCCAAAGCCTTTCTTTCAGGAATTCCAGGTGCCGAAATCCCAAAGGAGCAGAAAAGACTATGTACGTGACCACGGCTGCATGAATGTTGTTGGCCCAGAGATTGAAAGAAGATAAAGTCCCTACCAGAGAAGAATGGCAGATAAAGTTGGTGGATTATGCCGAAATGGCAAAAATGAACGGAAGAATCAGAAATCGGGAAAATGTTGCTTCCGGTTTGGTGCCGGGTAATGGCGGACGGGAGCTGAAGAGCTCCGGTTCCCCGAGGGGTTTTAGGGGTTACCGAGCCTGCGCCTCGGGCCCCTTAAAGCCACGGGAAGAGCGTCCCGTGGACCGCGGTCTCGTGGGTCCCCGCTGTGTCGTCCCCGCTCCCGATTGACCCTCGTAAGGGGGAAAATCGGGTGAGTGAGGCTCCGACACGGGACTGAAGAGACGACTGCCCCCGGAGAACAAAGCAGCGATCCCGCCAGACTTGAGCGCCAAGCATTTCCTGTCAATTTAAAGAAAAAGAAAAAACCCCGGCTGCTGTAAGTACGGAACTAATTGGATTACAATTTAACAATTGGCAACCGGGAGGGATGTCAAAAGGAAGCCCGGCCCTCTCCTTTGTTGTACAGAGAAGGTAATTTAGTCTCAAGTAGCTGCAGCTGCACTGTTAGATACAATGTCGCTTTGAAGTACTTTGACAGATGAGATGGATTAAATCCCTGTGAGGGGATTGAAGATTTTGGAAATATCTCTTTTGTGGATTTTTGGATTGTTCTTGGCACCCTGTCTCAGGGGAAAATGGCGCTGGGAAACTAGCACTTAAAGATGGAAAATTACTGACACTTGACACCCTTTGTCTTCTTCAACCATGCTTGCTTTCGTTTTTAAACTGATCTTAGATCCGGGCACTACCCGGGAACAAAGGACAACCCTTTTACAATTAGAACTGATGAATCAGAAAATGGACTTGATAAGGTTTAACTTTAAAGAAATCATTTATGGATCGAGAAAAAGTAGCCAGATTTGGGAGAACTTTGACAAACTGGAAGTAAACTTTGCCAGGGAGCTGGAGGATATACTGGAGAAATGCAATAAAGTGACTGAGCAAATCCAAGGAAATGGAAAACCCTGTTGGAGTGAGAGACACGGGGTTGATGTTTTGACTGAAAGAGCAACATCCTGTCTCTGGAGTGGGAGTCCAGAGATGAAGGTGAGAAGATTTTTGAAGACACAAGTGGAAGATAATTTAAACTACGAAGTGGAGATGCTGGAAGATGAGAGTTGGTGTTTCCCGAGGCTCCCAGGGGGGAGGTTTATAAATTGTGAGCTGACACTGAACAAGGATGATGGAGGGAGATGCAAAGATGAATGGGGGGTGAGCTTGGGAGAGTGTAGGAAAATGGTAAGAAGGGGGATAGGGTGAAAATGATAGAAATTTAATTAGGACGGCTCTATGGTACCCTGAAGATAGCGTGTTAAGATTATAGGACTTTGAATTAGTGAAGAGATATGTGATTGACTATCAGCAGCAGTTTAAATAAGAAGAAATATAAGATTGATTTAAGAATTATTATGTGATATTATAAGATGTTAAGTTTTTATGATTTTGAACTAAAGATATCTGAATGATTATTAAGGTAAAGAAATTTATTGGAATATTTTAATAAAAGTGGATATGGATAATGGATTTTAAAGCCAAAAATAGATGTTATCAAAGTATATTAGTATTGAAGGCAAAGGAGGGAAAACGGGGGAAGTCTTTTTTTAGAAGATTTGGAACAAGAATTCCTTTTATCTGTAAAAAGTAAAGGGATGTAGGTGTTTTGTTATAGATGTATTTATGTTTAGGTTTGTTTGAAAAAAGTTGTATGTTGTATTTGTGTATTGTTTTTGTGTTTTTGTTTATATGGAAAACCAATAAAATCTTATTTAAAAAAAAAAAAAATCGGGAAAATGTTAAGGAATGGGGAAATCTTATAATCTATCTTTTAAACCATATGATTGTGCTGTATACAGACCATCAGTTGTAGTTGCAGGTGGTTCTGCTACCGATATTTTTTCAGGGTTTGCGGGTGCTGGCTGCGCCATCATCTCAGTTTTGCTTGTGAAACAACAGGCTAGAACAAGACAACAACAAATGGAGAATAAGATTATGAGCACATTACTGTAGGTAGAAAGTGGCATAGCGAGTTCCCCCTCATAGAGAACACGTGTTGCGGTTGGGGCCTAGCAAGACCCCCCTCTGTATTTGGGGCAGGACTCGGTTAGATAGCCATGGCAGCCGATAGGGGCTTTCGGGTCATTGGGGAGATTTGTATGTTGCAAATGTTGATAGAAATTTATATATTCTTGGTGCTGGCAGAGTTAGCCCCTCTTTGCTGCGTGCACCGGATCACCTACCCGCCCCCCTGTTAATTAAGCTTGTGCGTTGACCTTGCTATGCCTGTCATGGGGTCGTCTGCTTTGAGGTAGGGGCCTGGTAGGAATTTTTCCATCTGGCTGATTGGCTGGTGCCATTTGGTTTACGCCTACTGTGTAGCAATTAGTCACAACTTGTAAGGTTGGCGGTTGGTTCTTAACGTTGGTTGGTGGAGCGGAAGTGGTTGGCTGTGCCTGCCCCTCCAATGGTGCTGCTGCAGCGTGGGGAATTCCATTAAAGGAATCCAGGGGCTCACCATGCTTTTGTCCGTTCCCCTGGTCAGGGGCTAGGGCCACGCAAGAGCCCCTGGGAACATTAGGGGAGGGGTGAGGGTCCTGGCCCCCCCGACCCCAATTCTCTCCCCAATGTGTTTTCCCTTTGCTGACTTCCACTAAGTGGGCGGAAGTCAGCCTGTCCCCAGGAGGGGACAGATAGTCGATCCAATGCCTAAGCAACCACTCACATGTTGTAATTTAATAAAAAAAAGTTGTGGCCAAAATTATGCCAATAACCTTAAACAAATTTCCTGTGTGCTGTGTGAGTTATTTGGGGGGTGGTCTTGGGGACCTCTACACGCAACTATCAGTATTAGACCATCCTTTCCTGTAAAGATGTTGTTGAGTCCAATATAACTGAAACGTCTTTCCTTATCTTTTGCTGGATCAATCTGTTTTAAGCCAAAAGAGATGTTCTGTATGGATTCCATGGCACTTAAAAATGTGTTAGGTAATATAGCACATTCTCGTTTTGCAACCTACAGGTATTCCTATCTGAACTCCTGGACATCTAGTTTACAAGACTCCAGTAAGATGTTCAACATTTAATAGACAGTGTGGGACCTATGAGGTCTTCAGATTTTCCTGGGTGCCAACTTCCTCCATCACAGGCATCCTGGTCAATGGTTGGAGTTCATGGGAATTTCAGACAAATAACATCTTGAGGGCCATTTGTTCCCCACCCTTGATGGAAGGTACATACATTTAATTATATCTCTATTTCCTGATCATCATTGAAGAAGACGAAGAAGAAGAAGAAGACGAAGAAGACGAAGAAGAAGAAGACCACGACGACGACGACGGGGGGGAGGGGAGGGGAGGAGGAGGAGGAGTTTGGACTTGATATCCCACTTTTCACTCCCCTTAAGGAGTCTCAAAGTGGCTAACAATCTCCTTTCCCTTCCTCCCTCATAACAAACACTGTTCAGGTGAGTGAGGCTGGGAGACTCCAGAGAAGTGTGACTAGCCCAACGTTACCCAGCAGCTGCATGTGGAGGAGCGGGGAAGTGAACCCGGTTCACCAGATTACGAGTCCACTGCCCTTAACCATTACACCACTGCTGGCTCTGCCTAGTACTCAATTTTTAATTCATTTAAAGATTGAGTACTAGATCTGGTCTCTATTGGATGCATATAAATCCAGTTGAATCCAGCAAGACTTTGGAGACCATGAGTTGGACCCGGAAAAGAAGTGCTGTAGAGGGGAAGCTGTTACACAGGCTATACAAGTGTGCCATTTTGTTTTCTTTTTGCAAAGACCCAGCCTGACATCTGATGCTATGGCAGAAAGAAAGACAGAAAGAAAGAAAGAAAGAAAGAAAGAAAGAAAGAAAGAAAGAAAGAAAGAAAGGAAGAAAGGAAGGAAGGAAGGAAGGAAGGAAGGAAAAGAAAGAAGAGGGCTGTTGTCTAATTATGTTTCAAAGCCATCTGAGATAGCAGCCCTTGATATGCTAGTAAATTAGTTTTTTAATGACTTGTATTTTCTGGATCATGGTCTAGATCATGATCTAGATCTGGATTTACAAACTGGGCCAATGAGTCAGAGCAGCACACCTGTATTGCCAGGGAATAAAACAGAATGTGGTGCTCCTGGTTTGCAATGTAGCTGGAGCTTTAATATAAGGGACATGGCTGTTTGAGAAGAAGTGAAAGCAACTTCATGGCTTGGCCTGCTATCAAACACTTGACTGCATGGGGGAAGGAAGGAAGAACCAGTTGTCTGGGAACATTGACTGAACCACAGAGATAAAGAATGCAAATGAAGGCTCATGCCCACATGTGCTGACTCCCAGGCAGATCAAAGGATGGGAACTGAATTACATCATGAATTACATCTGTTGCCAGCTTGGCATGAGACCGACGCTACAGACTACCATATTTTTTCATCTATAAGATACCCCCATGTATAAGACACCCCTATTTGGGTGGACTCCAAATTACGAAAACACCCCTCAGCACAACCCATATATAAAACGAGCCCCAAATTTAAACGTAATTTTTTGGTAAAAAAAAACCCTAATCTTATACATGGAAAAATACGGCATACAGGTTATGTCTCTTCAGGTTGCACTCCGCGCCAAACCCGGATGTACCAGAATGGGTACTTGTGCATGCACAGAAGTTCTAAATCATGGTTTGCGCATGCACAGAAGCGCCGAATTGTGTCACGTGCGTGCCCAGACGCGGTGCTGCGGAATACAAAAACTGCAGGTTGCGGACGTGCCTCCGCCACAGATTACGTCCGTAACCCGAACGTCCACTTTATAAGGGCCAGCAGCTGAAGGAGACCGGGAGATCTTGACACATTGTTCTATGCTCCATTCCAGAATTTGAAGAGAACGACCGTCTGCCAGTCTGAAGTGTCCCAGATAATCCTTACAGACCTCCATCATCTGGAGAGACATGAAGAACTAAACCTATCCTATCTGTGATGTTGATGTTGTTGCCTGGTGGTTGCTATTGGCCAAACAGCCAGTAGGGGACGCTGGCAAGACAGCACCTGTACACAGCCCTAGGTTGCACCACCACTCAGTTTCATTGGATGACCCCGAGTTCTAGTATTTATAATAATCATAATCATAATAAATTTTTATTTATACCTCGCCCTTCCCCGCCAAACCGGGCTCAGGGCGGCTAACACCAATAAAATCACAACAAAAACATAAAACAGTTCATTAAAATACAGATTAAAATACAATTTAAAATTAAATCTAAACTGCAGCCTCATTTTTAAGTAGCCCACCAATCACACCAAAAGAACGAAACATCAGGGTTAAACTGAAACCAACCCAAAGGCCAGGTGGAACAGCTCCGTCTTGCAGGCCCTGCGGAAAGATGCCAAATCCCGCAGGGCCCTGGTCTCTTGTGCCAGACTGTTCCACCAAGTCGGGGCCAGTACTGAGAAGGCCCTGGCCCTAGTTGAAGCCAACCTGGCATCCTTGTGGCTCAGGACCTCCAACAAATTATTATTTGAGGACCTTAAGGTCCTACCCGGGACATACCAGGAGAGGCGGTCCCTTAGGTATAGGAGAAAAACCATCTGTAGTTTATAAAAGCTCCCTATCATTTTCCCTCTTGGTGATCTTTTGGCCCTGGAATGAGACCCTGCAAAGCTTGTAGGGAAAGTGTTCCACCCATCAGACCTCTTTCTGTTTGGATACCTTGGTGTTGTCATGGAACAATCTTATCTCTAATTTCTTCTGAAGGTTGTTTAATCCTCCCACTGGCTAAGAACCACCTCCCTTGTGATGTCAGACATTCCAGAACTCCTCCCATTTAAGCTGTACCATTTCCTGATTGGCTGCTCATCATATCCAATCAGCATTGCACATAAAGCTTAAACCCAGGAAAAAGTGTATTTCAGATCCTTACTCCTTACGCTATGCTGTAATATCGGAAAGCTTCCAATCCAACACTTGTACCAGGAAATATGGCAAAGTGCATTAGTGTAAAACTTCATTTGCAAAATTAAAGCACAAAGAAAAGGAAAAGAAGCAGTCAAATTTCAACATGTTAGGTCTACATTTATTGAACGTATCATCATCAAAACATACATGCCACCACTGCTCCTCTAAGGTGCTACTGGTCTCTAAGGTGCTACTGGAAAGAATTTTCTATTTTGTTTCATCTTGGGAGTTGGCCACCGCTGCCATCTAGCATATTTCCAGTTACAGGTGGGTAGCCGTGTTGGTCTGCCATAGTCAAAACAAAATAAAATAAAAAAATTCCTTCCAGTAGCACCTTAGAGACCAACTAAGTTTGTTCTTGGTATGAGCTTTCGTGTGCATGCACACTTCTTCAGATATTTCAGTGTATCTGAAGAAATAGTACCACAGGTTAAGAACTTTGCTTCAGGATGAGAACAGAAATTGCTAAAGTGGTACCTTTCTGGGTACTATTTCTGGGTTAGCAGATTCTGTAACCTGAAGCGTCTGTAACCCGAGGTGCCACTGTACAGGCATTGATCCTGCAACCTTGGTGTTATCTGCACCTCGCTCTAAGCAACTTAGCTGCCCAGCGATCATTTGCAAGGGGACCCGTTTTAATTCCGCTGGATCAGACCTTCCCCCCAGAAACCATAGGAAAGGATTCTTACTCTGTGTGTGCTCTGTGCCCACAGACATTGCCAATGTACCTTATCTTGGGGGGAGTGACCAAGGGAGGGCAACAGGAGCAACTTGGGAGGGGGTGCCCCGTGGCAAACACTCCGCTTTCCAAACGTCCCCCCCAAAGAGTTGGTGACCCACTTTCTTTAGGCGCTAAAAGCTCTGGTGGACGATCTGGCTATGCTGCAAATGACCTGTGGTGTGAAGGGTAATCATTACTATCGTGATCTGAAGAAGTGTGCATGCACACGAAAGCTCAAACCAAGAAAAAACTCACTTGGTCTCTAAGGTGCTACTGGAAGGAATTTTTTTATTTTTTTATTACTATCATTATTATTAAATTTCTTTGTCTCCCCTCCAACAGCAGGCCCCAGGGCAGATTGCAACTTTATTTAAAATCCAGTATCAAAAACAGCCGGCATGCCCCTGTTTGGGGCCCGCCCAGCGGGGTAGGGTGTCACCACCCTGGAACCCTGGGCGGACCGCCCCCCCCCCGCCCCCCCTTGCTACGCCCCTGGCTAAAACAAAGTACAGGAAAGAGGACTAACCCTGGAAACACTTATCTCACAGCATCTTCAAGAGTTTTAAGGATGAGTGGCACAGAAATATTCTAAATACATAAATATATGAATAAGGAAACTGCTCCTTTATTTCGCTGGAGATCCTTGCAAACCCAAAAACAAGGCACTAAAATGCCATTAGCTTTGAGGCTATTTTTGGAGCTGAATATTTTCACATGACCCATTTCCCCAATTCAACTTTTAGGTATTGTAAGTTAAAATGAATGGTTGGGGTTGCTGCGGTTGTTTTAAAGTGTTAATGCTGTAGTGGTATTTACACTTTTTATTATGTATCGTTGTTGTACTACTGTACAGGGTATTTCAAATATTTGTTGTGAGCCTGGATGTATTTGTGGAATATTCAGCCTACATTGGCTATGAACACCAGGTTGGAAAAGTGAAGGCAGCTTTCTGAAGAAAAGGAATGCAGCAATTCTGATAGAAATTACTGCACCGCCCTTTAGGCATTTTAAAATCACCTTATTTTTGTATCCCTTGTGAACTCCTCTTACCATGATGTACATAGTGTAAAGGTGAAAGTAATTCTCACCTCTTTAGCTCCAGAATGCTAATTTTGAAACACAAAGGAAACGGATTTAAATTTTATTTATGCACTCATTTAAATTTTATTTAGGAGTTTGTGGCTGAACTGGGATAGCTCCTTTGGTCTGTGATGTTGATTGGATTTCATTGATTGGATTTCATTCTCCAGCCCCAGGGTGCATCATAATGGGTTGTGGGGTTTGCCTAGGGCTGCAGTTTTGAATTTCAAAGGACTTTTGTTCAAGGCAAGAAAAAAGCACCTTGCCACAAGGTCACCATGGATGCTTGAGCTGAGATTCCTGCATTGCAGGACCCTGATGAGGGATCCCTTCTATGTTCAGGTAGGTAGCCGTGTTGGTCTGAAGCAGTCAAAATAAATAAATAAATAAATAAATTGTCCAGTAGCACCTTAGGTAAAGGTAAAGGGACCCCTGACCATTAGGTCCAGTCGCGGACGACTCTGGGGTTGTGGCGATCATCTCGCTTTACTGGCCGAGGGAGCCGGTGTACAGCTTCCGGGTCATAGAATAGAATCATAGAATCATAGAGTTGGAAGAGACCACCAGGGCCATCCAGTCCAACCCCCTGCCAAGCAGGAAACACCATCAAAGCATTCCTGACAGATGGCTGTCAAGCCTCCGCTTAAAGACCTCCAAAGAAGGAGACTCCACCACACTCCTGGGCAGCAAATTCCACTGCCGAACAGCTCTCACTGTCAGGATGTTCTTCCTAATGTTTAGGTGGAATCTTCTTTCTTGTAGTTTGAATCCATTGCCCCGTGTCCGCTTCTCTGGAGCAGCAGAAAACAACCTTTCACCCTCCTCTATATGACATCCTTTTATATATTTGAACATGGCTATCATATCACCCCTTAACCTTCTCTTCTCCAAGCTAAACATACCCAGCTCCCTAAGCCGTTCCTCATAAGGCATCGTTTCCAGGCCTTTGACCATTTTGGTTGCCCTCCTCTGGACACATTCCAGCTTGTCAGTATCCTTCTTGAACTGTGGTGCCCAGAACTGGACACAGTATTCCAGGTGAGGTCTGACCAGAGCAGAATATAGTGGTACTATTACTTCCCTTGATCTAGATGCTATACTCCTATTGATGCAGCCCAGAATTGCATTGGCTTTTTTAGCTGCTGCATCACACTGTTGACTCATGTCAAGTTTGTGGTCATGTGGCCAGCACGATTAAGCCGCTTCTGGCGAACCAGGGCAGCGCATGGAAACGCCGTTTACCTTCCCGCCGGAGCGGTACCTATTTATCTACTTGCACTTTGACGTGCTTTCGAACTGCTAGGTGGGCAGGAGCACCTTAGAGACCAACCAAGTTTGTTCTGGGTATAAGCTTTCATGTACATGCACACTTCTTCAGATATCTTCAGAGTGATTTATTTCATCTACAATTCTATGATGCTAAGCTAGCGCCAACCCTTCAGAGGTTTTGAAACTAAAGCTCCGGACACCCTCGGCCAGCCTAGGCAACGGTCAGGGATAGTGATGTGCAAAAAGTGGGTGTCCCTCCCCCAATTTCGTATGCCAGCTCTTCCTATCATTTTGAAGGAAAACGTCACCAATCCGCTTTAATTTCTCTAATTGCAATTACAGGTGGGTAGCCGTGTTGGTCTGCCATAGTCGAACCAAAATAGAAAATTCTTTCCAGTAGCACCTTAGAGACCAACTGAGTTTGTTCTTGGTATGAGCTTTCGTGTGCATGCACACTTCTTCAGATATTTCAGTGTATCTGAAGAAATAGTACCACAGATTAAGAACTTTGCTTCAGGATGAGAACAGAAATTGCTAAAGTGGTACCTTTCTGGGTACTATTTCTGGGTTAGCAGATTCTGTAACCTGAAGCGTCTGTAACCCGAGGTGCCACTGTACAGGCATTGATCCTGCAACCTTGGTGTTATCTGCACCTCGCTCTAAGCAACTTAGCTGCCCAGCGATCATTTGCAAGGGGACCCGTTTTAATTCCGCTGGATCAGACCTTCCCCCCAGAAACCATAGGAAAGGATTCTTACTCTGTGTGTGCTCTGTGCCCACAGACATTGCCAATGTACCTTATCTTGGGGGGAGTGACCAAGGGAGGGCAACAGGAGCAACTTGGGAGGGGGTGCCCCGTGGCAAACACTCCGCTTTCCAAACGTCCCCCCCAAAGAGTTGGCGACCCACTTTCTTTAGGTGCTAAAAGCTCTGGTGGAAGATCTGGCTATGCTGCAAATGACCTGTGGCGTGAAGGGTAATCATTACTATCGTGATCTGAAGAAGTGTGCATGCACACGAAAGCTCATACCAAGAACAAACTCAGTTGGTCTCTTGTCGGGGTATGGGTGCTGGAGCTCCTCGTGCACGGCCTTGGACTGGTTATGCACGAGGTACCAGTTGCGGGGAAAGCGGCCAGCGTTCCGCGTGCTTTTGAGCACGGTCGCCGGCCAAGCCTCACAGTCTGAAGGATAATGAGTAAGCCAATTGAAGACTCTGATGGTGTGTGAGTTCCTAGTTGCCTTCTTTAAAGAAAAGTTGCCTCGTGAAATAAAATATATACCCTGACTCTGAATAGGCGGTCCCAATTAAAGAAATTAAAATTTTTTACTTTACTCCCCCCTTTAACCCCAAAGGAAGACAGACACCGGTTGTATCTTTAGTGGCTTCGGCAGAACCCGCGTAGGCTCGTCCCCTAAGCTAAGTTCTCCTAAGCTTAAAGACCCTGCGCGCCCGATCTTCCGCGAGGCTAACTAAATAAACTAAAACCGAAATATCTTCCGCGGGCCTAACCCTAGGCTAACCTAAAAGAACCTAACTAAAACTAAAACCGAATGATCTTCCGCGATCTAACTCTAACTAAAGAAAAACCCATCCAACCCGTCCAGCCCGCTCCTAGCCCCTTAAACTAAACTTGACTTCAACTAAAACCCAACTAAAAGAAATGAACGAACTTCTCCTACCCAAAAACTGAACATGAACGTGCCTAAGCGGGGTGCCTCTGCCTTTTATTAGGGAACAAACGTGACATCATCATTAGTACTTTAACCAATAAAATCACTGTTGCTGCCCTCCAAAAGGGCGGGAAGCAAGTTTAACGCTCATTAACAACTTTGAACATGACCGGATCTACAAAATAAAGGCGGATTAATCGCATAAGTGAACCACACTATTCATTCATGCTTTCACTTTCGCTTTTACGCGCAATTATACCAAAAGTAGACCTCGAAAAACTTATAAAATAACCAAATAAATATGAATTCATGGCGGATCCGTGAAACGTATTCCGACAGTCTCTAAGGTGCTACTGGAAAGAATTTTCTATTTTGGTTCTAATTGCAATGCTTCCGCAGCCAGCCATTCCTTAGGAAACACGTGGGGTTTTTATTCCTTTATTGTAAATGCAGCCTTACACTGTCTACTCAGAAGCAAGTGCCACAGTATTTAAAGGAGCTTACTTCCAGGCAACTGGGTAAAGACTGCAGCCTTACGCTGCAATCCTAAGCATTTTTTACTCAGAACTAAGTCCGGAATTCTGGAGTTTGGCATCCCGAGGAGCGTGGTGCTGATAATGCCAAGGTCGCAGGTTCGATCTCCATAAGGGACGGCTGCATATTCCTGCATTGCAGGGGGTTGGACTAGATGACCCCCAGGGTCCCTTCCAACTCTGTGATTCTGTGAGACGTTCCTGATCAGTTTTTATTGTTCCGCCTTTTTCTCTGGCAGGGACTCAAGGCAGCTGGCAGCTGACAGATTTGATTCATTCCACTTATCTGTGGAAGGTGTGCACGATTCCTCCCCTCACACATTTTCTTTTCTTTCCAACGTTCCTGCGAGGTAGGCTAGGCGGAGAGGTTGTAACTGGCTCAAGGAGACCGATGTCGATGGGCACATGGCGTTGGGTATGTATGTGCCAAAATCAAACGCAGGAGAAGCCTTAGCAATCAAAAAACCTCCTCCTCAAGAGAGAAGGGCCACTGGATTAAGGCTGACAACCTTTTGCTTCTACTTTCATTGAACGCCACCATTTGACCTCAAAAGCGCTATTTACAGGCAAAGCTTCGTTATAATTCAGAAACTCAACCTGCAGCTACTAAATCAGCCCACGGTTATGCTGACAGCCCAGGAAGTGATTCAGAAAACCAAGAATATCTAGAAAGTATTTTTGGGTTGGCAGTACGCCTCTGTTCATTGAGTTTAGTTTCTGATGTGTTGTTGTTGAGTCGTTCAGTCGTGTCCAACTCTTCGTGACCCCATGGACCAGAGCACGCCAGGCACCCCTATCCTCCACTGCCCCCCGCATTTTGGCCAAACTCATGCCAGTCGCTTTGAGAACACTGTCCAACCATCTCATCCTCTGTCGTCCCCTTCTCCTTGTGCCCTCCATCTTTCCCAACATCAGGGTCTTTTCCAGGGAGTCTTCTCTTATGAGGTGGCCAATGTCTTGGAGCCTCAGCTTCAGGATCTGTCCTTCCAGTCAGCACTCAGGGCTGATTTCCTTAAGAATGGATAGATTTGATCTTTTTGCAGTCCATGGGACTCTCAAGAGTCTCCTCCAGCCCCATAATTCAAAAGCATCAATTCTTCGGCGTTCAGCCTTCTTTGTTGTTGTTGTTCAGTCATTCAGTCGTGTCCAACTCTTCGTGACCCCATGGACCAGAGCACGCCAGGCACGCCTATCCTTCACTGCCTCTCGCAGTTTGGCCAAACTCATGTTAGTAGCTTTGAGAACACTGTCCAACCAACTCATCCTCTGTCATCCCCTTCTCCTTGTGCCCTCCATCTTTCCCAACATCAGGGTCTTTTCCAGGGAGTCTTCCCTTCTCATGAGGTGGCCAAAGTACTGGAGCCTCAACTTCAGGATCTGTCCTTCTAGTGAGCACTCAGGGCTGATTTCTTTGAGAATGGATAGGTTTGATCTTCTTGCAGTCCATGGGACTCTCAAGAGTCTCCTGCAGCACCATAATTCAAAAGCATCAATTCTACGGCGATCAGCCTTCTTTATGGTCCAGCTCTCACTTCCGTACATTACTACTGGGAAAACCATAGCTTTAACTATACGGACCTTTGTCGGCAAGGTGATGTCTTTGCTTTTTAAGATGCTGTCTAGGTTTGTCATTGCTTTTCTCCCAAGAAGCAGGCGTCTTCTAATTTCGTGACTGCTGTCACCATCTGCAATGATCATGGAGCCCAAGAAAGTGAAATCTCTCACTGCCTCCATTTCTTCCCCTTCTATTTGCCAGGAGGTGATGGGACCAGTGGCCATGATCTTAGTTTTTTTTTTGATGTTGAGCTTCAGACCATATTTTGCGCTCTCCTCTTTCACCCTCATTAAAAGGTTCTTTAATTCCTCCTCACTTTCTGCCATCAAGGTAGTATCATCAGCATATCTGAGGTTGTTGATAGTCCTGCATACCGTTCTCACAGGTTGAAATTTTAATCTACTTTGACGCACAAAGGAACTGCATACTGAACAGTTATTGAACTGCCAGATCAAACAGCATGCACCATTTTAGCTTTAAACAAACAACCGAATGAGCTATGGATTCTGCCTAAGAACTAGACAAACTAAAGACAGCAATATTGTTAATTCCTGAATTCCCTATGGCTCAGAAGAGTTCACCAGGCATTTGTGAAATCCTAGATTTCATGGAAATAGGTGGCAAAATCTTGCTTGCTTCGGAGGGCAAGTGTCTCTGCCCATGGTATAGGGCAGCAGCCTTTGTTTGTGGTGCGAACCAAGTTTTGCTCTGGTCAAACACTGATGAGAAGGTTGGGCTGGAACGTTTGTTGTATAGGACAAAGATGTCTTTTCAATTGTCCTCCCCAAAATTCAGAAAAAGAGTGTCTGTGTGTGTTTGCATCCACATGTACTTCACCTTTCGGCTTCTTTATAGAATCACAGAATTGTAAAGTTGGAAGGGTCATCCAGTCCAACCCCCTGCAACGCAGGGATCTCAGCTAAAGAATTCCTTGCAGATGGCCATCCAACCTCTGCTTAAAAACCTCCAAGGAAGGAGAGGCCGCCATCTTCCGAGGGAGCCCATTCCATCGTCAAAAAGCTCTTTCTCCATCGGAAGTTTCTATGCACAAGGACTTTATTTTATCCATCCTGAATGTGGTGGTGCTGGGGGGATGGCGGGCTTAGTCGGCCTGGCCCGGTGGGTTGGGGGCTTCGCGCGGTGGCCCCCACCCAATTTTGGTCGCAACTCCTCGGCACCTCTGCCTCCCACAGAATCTCCTTGGAGAAAAAGATGGGGTGTAGATTCAATAAACCAGCAGATAAAATGGAAATCCTTGTAAAATGGAAACCGTGTAAAAAAACCATTGGGTGGCATCCAGCTAAGTCATACATACTGGGTAGGCCTCTTGATATCAATGGAGCATGTCTCATATTGGCAACCAGCCTTTAATGGCTTAATGTCTTGTGACCGCTGCTATTTTGAAACCAGCTGTGACCACGAGAGTCAGGCCAGCGAAGCTAAAAGGTCAGATGTTTATAAGTGCCTTGAGAGTGACTCCATCTTTCCAGTGTGTTGACCTTGGGGGGGGGGAACCAGGTGGCAAACGGGTGCCTCTCCAACTTGAATTCGGAGATTTAATTATCTGTTGGTCACCTGGTCTCAAGGTCGCTTGCTCTCTCTTTTTTAAAAAAGCTGAGTATGAGAAACCACCACCCCCCAATGGATGGGGGGGGGAGGCTTCTGAAACCCCATTATCACCAGATATCCTAAAGTAATGGCTCCAGTGGGATCAGTGGGCAGCTGGAGTTGGCAACCAGCAAGTGATCTAATCATGGATTTTGTTATGCAGATGCGGTTCTGGGAATGCGTCAGTCAGAGCTCTGGGGAATCAGCAGGTAAATGGAAAATGACATTAGTTTGGGCGCAGCTAGAGTCCTTGGTCTGCTCCTCCTTGCCAGATTGCAGAAGCCACATTCAGAGAAGGGCCTTTGCTCTCCAAAAGAGCTAAGCTGAAAAGGAATGCCAAGAATATTTTTGAGGGGGGTGGGTGTGTGGGAGAGGTGTTGCACTGCCTGTGCATTCAATTGTCTTACATTCTGGATTTGGTGCTCTTGAAAAAGAATATAAAGTTATTATATATAACATTATGATATAATATGATATGATATAATATAATATAATATATAATGTTGTTATTATATATGATATATGATATAATGTTATTATCACATGTATATGCCCATTCAACCGCTTTGATCTGCAGAAATGGCCCTGTAAAGTATGTCAATAGGTGTTGTTTCCGTAACAGTGTCAATAGGCAGGGAGTTCCGGAGTTTAGGTGCTGCCACACTAAAGGGATTCCTTTCCTAAAATGAGGAACGGGTATTACGTGGCACCTATGACAGTGCCACGTAATGGCCAATGATTGCTGTGAGCTTTACGGCTGAGCAGGGATGCGATCCCAGGTCTCCCTGCTCCTACGCTACATTTCTCACACCAAACTCTGCCATATGGGTCCTGTGGGGCCTCTGCCTCTGGCAATGAGGGGCTGAGCTGGCTTGGTGATATATGGAATGTCCCAGCTGCTCAGGAAATAGAAACCTGCAGCCCAGCTTCTGAGACTGAAGGGGAAGTTGTCAGTCTGGCTGGGGTTAAAAATGGACACGGAGTCGGAGCAGGCTGAGGAGCAAAGAATGAGAACAGGGTTTAAGGAATCTGAAGGATAAGGAGGCCAGACAAAAGGAGACTGAAGATAGCACTTGGAATCGGGGATGGACTGATAAAGAGGAACCCAAGCCAAGGGGTCAGTTGAGGCTTGAGGAGCCAGGGCAGTGAGGCGTGGAGAAGTGGATCTCCGCAGAGCGCTGCAAAGTAGCTGGTGTTTGAGCAAGCAAGGGAAACGATTGGGCAAGAGGAGAGGCAGAGGCTATGGTGTGGGAAGTTTGAAAATCGTCTCCAAAGGATTGTAAGGAAAAGCGACTCCTGCACAGCAGGGGACTGGCCTAGATGACTGTCGGGGTTTGGGTGCTGGAGCTCCTCGTGCACGGCCTTGGACTGGTTATGCACGAGGTACCAGTTGCGGGGAAAGCGGCCAGTGTTCCGCGTGCTTTTGAGCACGGTCGCCGGCCAAGTCTCACAGTCTGAAGGATGTTGAGTAAGCCAATTGACGACTCCGATGAAGTGTGAGTTCCTAATTGCCTTCTTTAATGAACGGTTGCCTCGTGAAATAAAATATATACCCTGACTCTGAATAGACGGACCAGTTTAAAGAAATTAAAAATTTTACTTTACTCCCCCCTTTAACCCCAAAGGAAGACAGACACCGGTTGTATCTTTAGTGGCTTCGGCAGAACCCGCATAGGCTCGTCCCCTAAGCTAAGTTCTCCTAAGCTTAAAGTCCCTGCGCGCCCAATCTTCCGCGAGGCTAACTAAATAAACTAAAACCGAAATATCTTCCGCGGGCCTAACCCTAGGCTAACCTAAAAGAACCTATCTAAAACTAAAACCGAATGATCTTCCGCGATCTAACTCTAACTAAAGAAAAACCCATCCAACCCATCCAGCCCGCTCCTAGTCCCTTAAACTAAACTTGACTTCAACTAAAACCCAACTAAAAGAACATAAGAAGAACGACGTGCCTAACCCAAACTGAACGTGAACGAGAACGTGCCTAAGCGGGGTGCCTCTGCCTTTTATTAGGGAACAAACGTGACATCATCAATAATGCCTTAACCAATAAAATCACTGTTGCTGCCCTCCAAAAGGGCGGGAAGCAAGTTTAACGCTCATTAACAACTTTGAACATGACCGGAACTATAAAATAAAGGCGGATTAATCTCGTAAGTGAACCACACTATTCATTCATGCTTTCACTTTCGCTTTTACGCGCAGTTATACCAAAAATAGACCTCGAAAAACTCATAAAATAACCAAATAAATATGAATCCATGGCGGATCCGTGAAACGTATTCCGACAGATGACCCCTTTGGGTCCCGTCCAACTCAACAATTCTATGGTCCTATGAATATCTGTTTTATGAAGAACTGACCTTCCAGGCTTGCCTAAAAGGGGCTAGATGAGGGATTTGGCATGGACTGTCAATACGACTCTTCCTATCTTTCTTTTTTTTAATTGAAAAATTTATTGATTTTAGTGTAACACAAACAAAACACAACAAAATAAGAAGAAGAAGAAGAAGAAGAAGAAGAAGAAGAAGAAGAAGAAGAAGAGTTTGGATTTGATATCCCGCTTTATCACTACCCGAAGGAGTCTCAAAGCGGCTCACATTCTCCTTTCCCTTCCTCCCCCCACAACAAACACTCTGTGGGGTGAGTGGGGCGGAGAGACTTCAGAGAAGTGTGACTAGCTCAAGGTCACCCAGCAGCTGCATGTGGAGGAGTGGAGACGCGAACCCGGTTCCCCAGATAACGAGTCCACCGCTCTTGACCACTACACCACACTACATACAATTAAAAATATATATATACCGAAATGCAAAACAAAAACATTTAAACCTATCAATCCTTCTTTGTAACATTGTAAATTGACTTCTACACGTCCTCTCCATCTACTTCTTCACGTCCTCTCCATCTCCATCTAATTTCTTTACCTTTTTCTATTCTCGTTGTTGTTGTTGTTCAGTCGTTCAGTCGTGTCCGACTCTTCGTGACCCCATGGACCAGAGCACGCCAGGCACGCCTATCCTTCACTGCCTCTCGCAGTTTGGCCAAACTCATGTTATATTGTTATATTCTCATATTGATACTCTAATCATCTTATCTTATTAATAAATCTTAACATTACTTCCTCTAATCTACATCTTATCTATCTTCGTAATCTGAAACCTGAATATTTCTTCCTGTTTGTTTTATATGCTAATTTTAACATACTTCTTCAAATATACTTAAAATTTTTCCCAATCTTTTCCCCAATCTTTCTCCACCACGTGCTCAATAGGAGTATAGCGTCTAGATCAAGGGAAGTAATAGTACCACTGTATTCCGCTCTGGTCAGACCTCACCTGGAATACTGTGTCCAGTTCTGGGCACCCCAGTTCAAGAAGGATACTGACAAGCTGGAACGTGTCCAGAGGAGGGCAACCAAAATAGTCAAAGGCCTGGAAACAATGCCTTATGAGGAACGGCTTAGGGAGCTGGGTATATTTAGCCTGGAGAAGAGAAGGTTAAGGGGTGATATGATAGCCATGTTCAAATATATAAAAGGATGTCATATAGAGGAGGGAGAAAGGTTGTTTTCTGCTGCTCCAGAGAAGCGGACACGGAGCAATGGATTCAAACTACAAGAAAGAAGATTCCACCTAAACATTAGGAAGAACGTCCTGACAGTGAGAGCTGTTTGACAGTGGAATTTCCTACCAAGGAGTGTGGTGGAGTCTCCTTCTTTGGAGGTCTTTAAGCGGAGGCTTGACAGCCATCTGTCAGGAATGCTTTGATGGTGTTTCCTGCTTGGCAGGGGGTTGGACTGGATGGCCCTTGGGGTCTCTTCCAACTCTAGGATTCTATGAAACAGACAAACCGTTGGGAGAACCACAGCTTGCTATAGACAGTGGTAGCCGGGGGTGGGGGGGTGGGGGGGGAGAAAGCCACTTTGCAGATGTCCCCCCCCCCCGCCCACACACACACACACACACACACCCCAGCTTGGAGGCATCAGAGCGCTCTCTGGGGCTTTTGGCTGCTTGTTGTGCAGCTGCCTTGAATACTTTTGAAAATGAAATACTGTACATGCACAAGCACAAACCTCTTCTCTTCTTCCCACTCCCCCCCCCCCTGCCCCGGCCTGCTGATGAAAAGGAACTGGGCCTCCCAGCCAAACTGAAAAAGGCAGATCTGGCAGGAACAGGAATCTGGGAGAATTTGCAGCAGAACCAAGACCCAACCGAAGCAGGCACAAAGACCCAACCGTATTAGGCAATGCAGTCAAAATATGTGTGTGTGTGTGTGTGTTGCATTCAACAATCCTTTAAAAAAGCTCTTGGGGAAATGTGGGTTATTGTATCTGACTGTCATTGGGAGGGATTAAATGACTTGCATTCTCCCTCTTGGTATTTATTCCCCATACGCCTAGATTTTTGCAGGCGATAAACCCAGCAGTCCTGAAGGAACAGAAGAAGTTCCCAAACGGCAGCAAACTTTTAATTGTTCTCCAGCAGCAAACTTCCAACAACTTCCAGCAGGAGACAGAAGTTATAACATACCCACCACCCCACTGTTTTATCTCCAGCATCCAATATTCAGAGGTACACTGCTCCCGGACATGGAAGATCCATGGACGATCCACTTTAGCAACACTGGGAACAAGGCACAAATCACTCTTTTCAGTGTGGCTGTGCCTGCACTTTGGAACTCCCTGCCTAGTGACACCAGGCAGGCGCCTTCGCTGTGCTCCTTTCAGGGTCTGCTAAAGAGATTCTTGTTTAGACAAGCCCGTCCAGATGTTGAGAAGGTAGACGCGAGTTTTAATCTGTTTTTAGCCTGCTGCTATTTTAACTTTTCAAAAGTCATTAATTATTGTTGCAGTTACAGGCAGGTAGCCGTGTTGGTCTGCCCTAGTCAAAGCAAAATAAAAAATAAAAAAAATTCCTTCCAGTAGCACCTTAGAGACCAACTAAGTTTGTTCTTGGTATAGATTCATTGGGCAAAAGACTTTGGACAGAACATCATGCTAGAGGACTGGGAAAAACTTTGGAAGGAAGGAATGAAATTTACGGCATGCACTTCAATAAAAGAAAATATGTTAAAAATGATGTATAGATGGCATATTACCCCAGTTAAACTAGCAAAGATGTATAAATCTGATAATAAGTGTTGGAAATGTAAGGAAAATGCCGGTACCTTTTATCATATGTGGTGGGAGTGTAAGAAGGTGAGAGTATATTGGGATATGATATATCATGAGTTAAGAAAAATGTTGAAATATAACTTTGTTAAGAAGCCTGAAGCTTTCTTGCTAGGTATTGTAGGTATAGACATTGAAAAAAAGGACATTAAATTTTTCCAATACGCAGTGACTGCAGCTAGGATTTTGCTAGCACAAAGGTGGAAACAAGAAGAATTACTGACGAAAGAAGAATGGACAGTGAAACTGATGGAATATGCAGAATTGGACAAAATGACGGGAAGAATCCGGGAACAGCGGGACCAGAAATTCATCAAAGACTGGTTAAAGTTTACAAATTATTTAAAAGACAATTTACAATTGAATACGCTAATAGGACTTCAAGAAGTTTTGTAGTTAATGTGTAGAAATATTATTGTAAGTATGGTAGTTAGAGTAAGTAGGAATTTTATGATAATGTAAGCAATGGTTGATTAAAGAAGTATAATATTAAGATATAATTTTGAAAGCCATGTGGAAGGACTGAGGGAAGTCATGGCTATGTTAGCCAAAATTGAAAAATGTATGAGAATGTATGTTGGATTTGTTTTGTAGTAGTATAGTATAAAAAATAATAAAAATTACTTTTTTAAAAAAAGTTTGTTCTTGGTATGAGCTTTCGTGTGCATGCACACTTCTTCAGATACACTGAAACAGAAGTCACCAGACACTTCTATAGGGGCCTATAGTGAGAGAGTGAGGAGGGGTATTACTCAGAAGGGTGGTGGGAATGGGGGATTGGCTGATAGGTGTGGAAAACCTGTTGACGACTGCAATTAGTCTTAAAGGAAAAAGCAAGGGGTGAGATGGCTAAAGATAGCTTTGCCATGTATAATGAGATAAGAATCCAATGTCTTTGTTGAGACCAGGTCTTTCCTAGCTAGCTTCCAAGCAAAAAGGGCTGAGAGAGATTTAATTCCCCTGTGCATGGAACTGGGGTGGGGTCTCCCAGAAGGGAAATAGCCTGCCCCACCTGATTTGATAGACCTTGTGATTCCAACCACAAAAGCCACACCAGGAACGACAATCTAATCAGTGCGAGGCAGGAAACAAGAATCTATGCTTTATACTCCCCCCTTACCCAGATTTTAACCAAATCATGCCTCCTTTGACCACTGGCAAGTGCAAACAGGGACAGCCCTTTGCCCCACTGAATGCACAGTCTTTACCCACTTACCTGGGAGTAAGTTCCATTGAAAACAGTGGGACTTACTTCTGAGCAGACAGATAAACGTTGCTCAATTTGCAATAAAGGAACAAACTCCCAGGTAATTCCTAACACATGGCTGGATGCGGATGCATTGCAAGGGAAGGATTTATAGTGGATTAGTGACCTGTCCCTTCCAAATTATGGGATGGGCTTTGCATGCCAGCTTCACCATCTCCTTCATTTGGCGCAGGAGTTTTATTTTCAGGATAAAACAGGGCTCCGTTTTTTGCACCTACACCCCCCCCCAACACACTTTTAATTGTTCTCCGAGACAAGTAGGGGAGGCAAAAGGAAAATTGGGACATTCTGGGATCAAATCAGAAACTGGAAAGTTGGGACACTTGGAAGGCATGTTTTTTGTTTCTAAATACATTTTATTAGATTTTTCTTCCAAACATACAAAAGTGAAAATCACCGTAACAGAAACAATAGCACACACACACACACACACACACACACAACTATATACCAAAACAATTTCAAATCCAAAAATAGGGACTCTCTGAATCCTGTGACTCCCCCCCCCCCCGGTTCCTTAATTTTTCTTTTCAACTGCATATGATATCTCTAAAAATACGAGTGTTCTTAAAACCCTGCCAATGTGTTAACTTGGTTACAACGCTTTTGCATATATATACAACAAACATTTCCCATTCTTTTCTGAATTTCTGGTGATGTTGGTTTCTGAGATTTCCAGTTAATTTAGCCATTTCGGCGTATTCCATTAACTTGATTTGCCAGGGGCGTAGCAAGGGGGGGGCGTAGGGGGCGGACCGCCCCAAGTTCCATAATGGAGGGGGTGACAAATTATCAAGGAACAATTACTGCACTATTGGGTGGTTCATAAAAAACTTTTTTTTAATGCCTGCTCCGAAGGTCTTATCTTACTATACTAGGGATTATATAGCTATATATGAAATTTCATGCATATCGGTTCATATCTTGACCCTCCTCCACCAAAATAGCTGTTCACTTTTCCTATGTCGTGAAGGCTGAGATTTCAGTTCAGTGGAGCACTTACTGTTCCCAACCCTAACCCTCTGGAAAGCCATCTAATTAGACTTTGAGAGGTTTTTAGGAGGTAATTTAATTATTGTTTGATTTTATACCAATGTTATGTATCTGATGTTAGCCACCCTGAGCCCGACTTCGGCCGGGGAGGGCGGGATATAAATAAAAGTTTTTTATTATTATTACTTGTTATTATTCCTTTGTAAGAAAATATGAAATCACGTAAAACCATTTTTGCAGGGGGGGGAATCAATGGGGGGATGACAAGAAATTTTCCACACTGGGTACCACCTGACCTTCCTACGCCTCTTGGGGGGGGGGGTGACAAATTTTTTTTTTGCCCCCGGGTACCAATTTACCTTGCCAAGCCCCTGGCCAGTCTTCTTTAGTCCAGGACAGCTTCTTCTTCTTCCCATCTTTGGGCTAACAATACCCAGGCGGTGGTCGTGGCCTACAGAAACCATTTCTTTGGAAGGCATGTTAAGGGAACATATCAGGGCAGCAGAGTCTCTACATTACAAACACCAAAACCATCTTAACTGCCATGGCTTTTTCCTGACCCTCAGTTCTGAGAACTGCCACCTTAAAAATTAGTGCCGGCCTGTCCAGATCGAACGTAAGAAAATAAGTTACAGGTAGGTAGCCGTGTTGGTCTGCCATAGTCAAAACAAAATAATAATAATAATTTCCCCCCCTTCCAGTAGCACCTTAGAGACCAACTAAGTTAGTTCTTGGTGTGAGCTTTCGTGTGCATGCACACTTCTTCAGAAAATAAGGACAGCCTGGTGGGTCAGGCCACTGGCCCCTCCAGTCCAGCATGCTGTTCTCACAGTGGCCGACCAGATAGGGAAACCCACAAGAAGAAGAAGAGGAGTTTGGATTTCATATCCCGCTTTATCACTACCCGAAGGAGTCTCAAAGCGGCTCACATTCTCCTTTCCCCTCTTCCCCCACAACAAACACTCTGTGAGGTGAGTGGGGCTGAGAGACTTCAGAGAAGTGTGACTAGCCCAAGGTCACCCAGCAGCTGCATGTGGAGGAGCGGAGACGCGAACCCGGTTCCCCAGATTACGAGTCTACCGCTCTTAACCACTACACCACACTGGCTCTCAATCCAAGCAGGATTCGAACACGAGAGCAGCTCTCCAGCTTCTTGTGGTCTTCAGCAAGCAGCTGCACAACAGAATGGGAAGAAAGTGCTGTGAGTTTTCTTTTTCAGCAAACCTTGAAGATTTTTATTTATTTTTTAAACCCAGTTGGTATCTGTGTGGGATTCGAACTTGTTTTCTATCGGTGCGATTGCTTTATACGTTTCTGCATGTCACACCCATCTCCAAGCTCTGGGGTTCCAGGGGCTCCCCCAGGGTTCGGTTTCCTTGGAATGAGGGACAGCGGAGACTGTGGTGTCATTAGGATATGTGGTTTATTTACACCTATATGCAATCTGAGCCTAGGATGGAGGGGCTCACAGCATTGCACCCCAAGGAAGTATTGCTCCTTCCATAGCCACAGCCTTGGATCCTAGCAGAAATCAGGCATGGCTCTGTTTAGCTGCCCAGCCTGCAGCCCACCACCTTCTAGCATCTAGCTAGCTATAATAATAATAATAATAATAATAATAATAATAATAATAATAATAATTCTTATATCCCACCCATCTGACTGGGTTGTCCCAAGTTGCTCTGTGTTGTTTCAAACAAAAATACAGAGGGAAATAAAAGTGGTTTGTGTGTGTGTGTGTAAGCAAGCATGCTGTTCTCACAGTGGCCGACCAGATAGGGAACCCTGCAAGCAGGATTCGAACACGAGAGCAGCTCTCCAGCTTCTTGTGGTCTTCAGCAAGCAGCTTCACAACAGAATGGGAAGAAAGTGCTGCGAGTTTCTGACGGAGGAAGGGGGCATTGAGGCCGTGTGCCCCGAGGCCCTTCTAATTCCTGAATCCAGCAAGGATTCAATTGCTTCTGGATAGATAATGGCCACACTAAATATGGGTCATTAAGGGAACAAAAGAAGTGGCTGTGTGCCAGAGGGCAAATGGGTGGGGGGCCCCTCCCTTAACTGCCTGATACAAAATCCAGAGGGGAGCTTTTAATGCTTGCTTACACACACACAAAAAAACTTTTATTTCCCTCTGTATTTTTGTTTGAAGCAACACAGAGCAACTTGGGACAACCCAGTCATTTGGGTGGGATATAAGAATTATTATTATTATTATTATTATTATTATTATTATTATTATTATTATTATTATTATTACTAGCTAGAAGCTAGAAGGTGGTGGGCTGCAGGCTGGGCAGCTAAACAACAGAGCCATGCCTGATTTCTGCTGGGATCCAAGGCTGTGGCTATGGGGTGCAATGCTGTGAGCCCCTCCATCCTAGGCTCAGATTGCACATATGTGTAAATAAACCATATATCCTAATGACACCACAGTCACCGATGTCCCTCATTCCAAGGAAACCGAACCCTGGCAGAGTCCCTGGAACCCCAGAGCTTTGAAGATGGGTGTGACATGCAGAAACGTATAAAGCAATTGCACCTTAGGAAAACAAGTTCGAATCCCACACAGATACCAATTGGGTTTTTTAAAAATAAAAATCTTCAAGGTTTGCTGAAAAAGAAAATCTCTCCAGTGCTAAGGCGTCCCACATAGCAACCGTTATGCAGGTGTAGAGTGCCTCTGAATTTGGAGCTTTCAATTAGGTATCGTGGGACTCATAGCTGACAGCGCAGTGTAGTGGTTAGAGTTGCTCTGGGGAGACCTGGGTTCACACCCTACTTGGCCAGAATCCTCTCACTGCGGCTGACCTTGTGGCCACCGTCTCCCAGCCTTTCCTGCCTTGCAAAATTGTTGAACCAATAAAATGAGACGGAAAACAAACAGGTCTGCTGTTACTCAGAGGAACTATAAAGATATATATTATGCCAACAAATTGACTAAGTGATGAACGTTTGAGTTGCTTTTGAGCTTTTTAGCCATGGTTAAATTTCGTTATTCTGTATTTCTGTCGATGAAGTCCGTTCCTTTGAAGAAACTGTACCCAGTGAAACGGGGAGACCTCAGGCTAGCCACCCGTTGGAGGACAGAAGAGGACGTCTGAGGGACTTTGGTGTATACACCATATCTATGAGCGTTCATTGCACAATCACTCTACAGCACATCGTATTGCATATGGAACTTTGCACTTTAAGAATTCATTATATTTGGAAAGTATGCTATAGGCTATGCCTTTGAGGAGATACTTAAAGATATGTGTTAAGTTACGCTGTTTTCAGTCAATTTGTTGGCATAATATATATTTTTGTAGTTGATATTTCCGAGTCCCCCCCCCCGTCCTGAATCCCCCCCCCCAAAAAAAAAGCCCTGTTTCACTGGTCCTGAGACTGTGTTAAACTGTTTTTAAAACTTCGTTTTTAAATTGCTGTAACCCAGCCTGGCACCTTAGGGCAAAAGACGGGCAATAAATCAAAATAACCACTGCAACGTAAATGTCTGCTTCCCAGTTATAAGGATGTGCCTGGGCTTGCTCTGAAATATCCAACAGATACGCTCAGCTTTCTCTAGGCAGGATGACTCTAATAAGTGGGGGAAACTGCACCTGTTGAATTTCTGCATGCAGAGCAGCTGCTAAAGGCATACAAACCCTGCCCTGGACATGGGGGAAAGAGAAAAATATGCCAATCTGAGTTATTGGTGTTAGCCACCCTGGGTAAAAATTTATTGTTGTTGTTGTTGTTGTTGTTGTTAGCATTTAGCATTATAGTAGAGCTTCACCAACCTGCCCCATATGTTTTCGACTCCCGTCAGTTATGGAAATTGTAGTCTGAAGCATCTGGAGGAAACCGGTCGGCAAAGACAAACCTGTCCTAAACCGGCAACAAAACCAAGCTCTCACAAATCTAGCTGAGATTCCTGCATTGCAGGGGGTTGGACTAGATGACCCTCGTGGTCCCTTCCAAGTCTACAATTCAATGACCCTATGATTACATGGACACTGGTACCAGAGCCTGCAATAAACCCAGATGCCAACTTTGCTGCCACATAAAACCAGACAACACCATTACTGGTCCCAACAACATCAAGCATACCATCTCAGGACTATTTAATTGCTCATCTTCTAACATTGTGTATGCAATCAAATGCCAACAGTGCCCTTCAGCTCTCTATATTGGACAAACAGGCCAAACCCTACGCCAAAGGATAAATGGACATAAATCTGATATCAGGAATCACAAGACAGAGAAACCAGTAGGAGAACACTTCAGTCTCCCGGGACATTCTATACAAGATCTCAAAGTAGCTTCTTAATACAAAGAAATTTCAGAAATAGACTGGAAAGAGAAGTTGCTGAATTGCAACTAATTGTTGTTGTTCAGTCGTTCAGTCGTGTCTGCCTCTTCGTGACCCCATGGACCAGAGCACGCCAGGCACGCCTATCCTCCACTGCCTCCCGCAGTTTGGTCAGACTCATGCCAGTCGCTTCGAGAACACTGTCCAACCACCTCATCCTCTGTCGTCCCCTTCTCCTTGTGCCCTCCATCTTTCCCAACATCAGGGTCTTTTCCAGGGAGTCTTCTCTTATGAGGTGGCCAATGTCTTGGAGCCTCAGCTTCAGGATCTGTCCTTCCAGTCAGCACTCAGGGCTGATTTCCTTAAGAATGGATAGATTTGATCTTTTTGCAGTCCATGGGACTCTCAAGAGTCTCCTCCAACATCAGGGTCTTTTCCAGGGAGTCTTTTCTTCTCATGAGCTGGCCAAAGTACTGGAGCCTCAACTAATTACTCAACTAATTACTGGAGCCTCAACTTATTACCAAACTTAAAACCATGGAGAGACCTGGTCTGAACAAAGACATTGGATTCTTATCTCGTTATACACGACAAAGCTATCTTTAGCCATCTCGCCCCTTGCTTTTTCCTGTAAGACCAATTGCAGTCGTTAACAGGTTTTCCACACCCATCAGCCAATCCCCCATTCCCACCACCCTTCTGAGTAATACCCCTCCCCACTCCCTCGCTATATACAGGTGAAACTCGAAAAATTTGAATATCGCGGAAAGGTTCATTTCTTTCAGTAATTCAGCTTAAAAGGTGAAACTAATATATGAGATAGATTTGTGACATGCAAAGTGAGATATGTGTCAAGCCTTTATTTGTTATCATTGTGATGATTATGGCGTACAGCTGATGAAAACCCCAAAGTTGAGATTGTGAATTTGGGGTTCTCATCAGCTGTACGCCATAATCATCACAATTATAACAAGCAAAGGCTTGACATATCTCGCTTTGCATGTCATGAGTCTATCTCATATATTAAACTCCAGTAGCTAATGAAAACAATTGCTTACATAAATGGACTTTTCCATGATATTCTAATTTTTTGAGTTTCACCTGTATAAGGGTCTGGTGACTTGTTTCAGTGCATCTGAAGAAGTGTGCATGCATACGAAAGCTCATACTAAGAACAAACTTAGTTGGTCTCTAAGGTGCTACTGGAAGGAATTTTTTAATTTTTATTTTGTTTTGACTACGGCAGACCAACACATCTACCTGCCTGTAACTGGACCTATGATTACAGAGTAGTCTCTGCTGCCACCTGGTGGTGTTCCGGCTAAAGGACGTTGAGAGCCGACTTCCACATAACTCTACGCAACAAAGCATTTCCTCTGATATTTTGCATGCACAAGAATGCGTGGCCCTTTCCCCATTTCACACAGTCCCTAAGGCTGAATGCTTTCCTGGGCAACAGGAGGGCGCACTCAGGGCTTTTATTTTTTCCTGGAGGGACGCATTTTGTGAATCTTTGTACTTTTGTCCATTTGCTGTATTTATTTTTCGCGATTTGAACTATAAAATGGTGATTTTCTTGAGTCAAAATGAGCGCACCCCTAAACATTTTTTTTAAAGGGGAAAAAAAAGCACTGGGTGCACTTAAAACTGCAATATATTAGTTCTTTTTCTGTTTTCTGTTTTGTATTTTGTTATTCATTGTTATTAGTATTATCAACATGATTGTTTTTTGGTTGTAAACAATTTATTAGTATTCGGAATGGAAAGGTATGATATGGAAAATTTGTAAATTTGTAAATTATGTAAATGTTGATAATATCGTTAATAAAGGAATATTCATTTCAAAAAAAATAAAATAAAAATAAATAAAACTGCAATACCGTACTGTGTAATCTGGGAGCAGTGGGGAATGAATGAGGATCTGCAATGGTTACAGCTGCTGCCGGGCAACAGTTTGCCTGATGGAACTGGTGACACCTGCAGCAGGCAAGCCTCTGGAGAGAGCAACACAGGCCTGGCTCCAGAAGGTGGTGATGCCAGCAAAGTATTTGGGGGGGACAGGCCGTAGCTCAACTGGTAGAGCTTTGCACGCCATAAAAATACAAGAAGACCCCTGTCCATCTAGTCCAGCACCCTGTTCTCAGGGTGATCAACCAGATGCCCCTGTGGGAAACCCCGAGATCAGGATTTGAACACAAGAGAAACGCTCTCCCCTCCTGTGGTTACCAGCAACTGGTGGTCAGAAGTTTTGCTGCCTCCAGCTATGGCGAGAGAACACGAGTTTGTCTGATCCTCTTTCAAGCCACCCAGGTTGGTGGTCGTCACTGCCTCCTGTGGCAGGGAGTTCCACAGTTTAACTGTGTGCCGCATGCAGAACAATTTATTTATTTTTGCCTGTCCTGAATCTTCCACCATTCAGCTTAATCGGATGTCCACAACTTTGAGTGCCACGAGAGAGGGAGAAAAAGGTTTCTCTCTGTGCCATGCATGGTTTCATATCTTCTGCCAATGTGCCTCTTCCTTGCCTGTTTACTTACCCTCTGATAATGCTCTGGAGCCTGGGACCTGTCTGATCAATTTGAACGGGCCAGCCAAAGGAAGGACTGTACCTGGTTAAGCTACGGAACTCACTGCCACAGGATGTAGTGATGCAGTTATCAAACCGAAAGTCTTCAAATCCCAGGGGACAGGGGTGGACAAATTCACAGAGGGCAAGGACTTTCTTTGATTTGAAGAGCAGACCGCCACACTTCTTGTTTCCCAAGCACTGCAAGGGGTTGGGCTAGATGACCCTTTGGATCCCTTCCAACTCCAAGCCAAGAAAAGAAAACTACCAGCTGCTGATTCCTGTCGCTGAAGCTGCGGTTAAAGTCACAGGAGCAAGCCAGGGAAGATGTTCGAAATCCCTCAGCGACCTTAGCCGCCCTTGCACTTGTGAATACATTCCTCTCTCCTGGCCTCTGCCCCCTATTCTCTCGCGCTTGTTGGGCCCCCAGACACACAACCAGCCACTTTCTGGCTCTTCCCCCCCTCCCAAGTCGCCTCTTAGCTGGGCAGCTCCCATCCCGTTGCTAGGCACCTGCTAAGATGCTTCAGTTGCCTAGCAACCCCGCTGTTGCGGTTGCTGTTGCCGGGCATCGGAAGAACTACCGCTCCCAGGGTGCTTTGGGGTCTGCCACACCTGAGATGGGGGGGTGCTGATGTTGCCATGGCGACGAAGGCAAACAATATGGCTGCGCCCAGCCCTGCAGGGCAGAAAGGAGCTGGTGGAGAAGCTGTGAGCCCGGTCCAGGGGGGCACCTAGAGGCTGCCAAGGATACAGGGGAGACGGGCATCAGCATGGCCAACGGGGAGATGGACGAGGAGAGCCTCAACGACCTGTACAGTTGGGTGGATGCCATCCCGCTTTCGCGCCCCAAGAGGAACATCGCCCGCGACTTCAGCGATGGAGGTTTTTTTTGGGGGGGGGGGGGCAATTGTGTGTGTGTGTCCTGGCACTTGTATATGTGTGTTTCACAATGGATTGTAGAATCTGGGGTCTTGGGCTTGGCCTGATGCCAGCAGTTGGTGCAAAAGTCATGCAGACTCTCTAATAATAATAATAATAATAATAATAATAATAATATTTTTTTTATTTCTACCCCCATCCGTCTGGTTAGGTTTCCCCAGCCCCTCTGGGCGGCTTTCAAACAGAGCATTGAAAACAGAATAAAACTTCAAACATTAAAAACTCCCCTAAACAGGGCTGCCTTCAGACGTCTTCTAAAAGTGTCCCTATTTTCCCTTTTTTTTTGCAGATATATTTTTATTTTCCAAAAATAAACAAAACTTAACACACATTTGTCAGGTACAATTTTTACAACAGTACAAGAACTCCGCCGAGTTTTCTGACTGCCTTCCTTCTCTACTTTAGTTTTCTTAAGTTACATCATTCGTCCGCTTTCCCTTAAATCCCAAATTTTATTTTCCATATTACAATACCTTCTTCTTTAGTCATACTTTCTACTAGGTTGCAAGTATTTTATCACACCTGTTAGTGATTTCCATAATTATAGACTTCTAAATATTTCAGAAATTTACTCCAGTCAGCTTGAACCTGTTGATCTCTCTGGTCTCTTATCCTTGCAGTCAGTCTCGCTAGTTCCGAATATTCCATTAATTTCATTCTCCAATCCTCTACCGTTGGTATACTTTTCAATTTCCAATTCCGAGCCAATAAACAGAATAAAACTTCAAACATTAAAAACTCCCCTAAACAGGGCTGCCTTCAGACGTCTTCTAAAAGTGTCCCTATTTTCCAGGGACAGTGCCGGATTTACAGAAGCCGTCCCGCCAGTTTCCGATTTGATCCCGGAATGTCCCGCTTCTCCTTAGGATGCCCCTATTTTCATTGCAGAAATGTCGGAGGGTGTGGCAGTACACCTCTATTTTCATCAGGAAAACGTTGGAGGGTTTGGGGTTATGTGACCCACGAGCCAAGGAGACAAGTAACTATAACCACCTTTAGAAGGCATCTGAAGGCAGCCCTGCATAGGGAAGTTTTTTAAAAATGTGTAATGTTTTATTATGTTTTTATACATGTTGGAAGCTGAGTGACTGGGGCAACCCAGTCAGATGGGCGGGACATCATCATCATCATCATCATCATTGAATAGAATGTCCCTATTTTTGTTGGAGAAATGTTGGAAGGTATGAGTCATAATAATAATTTATCAATAATAATAATAATAATAATAATAATAATAATAATTTATTTCTACCCCCCGTCCATCCGTCTAGGTTTCCCCAGCCATTCTGGGCAGCTCCCAACATAATATTAAACATGATAAACATCAAACATAAGGGGAGGCTGCTGAGATGTGGGGCTCTTAAAGTCACATCAACGCCCAGCCATGCACCTACTGAGGTAGCAAAAGAGCATTTGTTCTCATCCTGCCCCCTGTCCCCTGGGTTACTGTGCCTTAAAAAAAAATAATCAATATATTAAGCAGCTGCTCCACCCCTTCTTAGCCGCTGTAGGAAAAGCTTCACCCGTTGGTTTATTAGCATCATTCTCTGTTGCATGGCACCATAAGTGGGTGTGTAGTTCTTGAAAGAGAAGTTGCAAGAGGTCCCTGCCCTGAGGAGCCTCCAATCTAAACTCTTGCACTGAGGAATAATAATACTAATAATACTAATAATAATAATTTATACCCCACCCATCTGGCTGGGTTTCCCCAGCCACTTTGGGCAGCTTCCAACAAAATATTAAAAATACCCCCAAAAAAAAATCAAAGGGAGGAATAGAAAGAGGGGAGTGAGAAGGAAGCAGAGGCAAAGCAAAGGTGGCGTCCTCGGTTCAGTTTCAGGCCCCTCGGCTACATTTCAGGAGGGAGGGTGGGAAGCTCCAGGGGCGCTCCAGGGATTCCTACCTGCTGTGCACCTGTAAGGGTCCCTGCGTGAAAAAGACACCCACAAACCTTTCTTGGAAGTTTTAAAGCAGAGGTCAGGTGGCCGTCTTCCAGGGGTCCTTCAGCTGCGATTCCTGCATTGCAGGGGGGTTGGGCTGGATGACCCTTGGGGGTCCCTCCCAACTCCATGATGTGGTGGTAGCAAATTCTGAAGTTTATCTATGCGCTGTGTGTGAAGGTCTTCCTTTTGCTTGTCCGGGACCTTCCAAGGTTCAGCTTCGTTTTATTGTGTTCTAGCATGATGAGAAAGGGAAAAAAACAGAAGTCTCTAACCACTTTCTCCATTTGCCACCTGTTTGGAAAAGCCCCTGAGCTCTGGGCCTTGGGATCTGGGTTCCGTTTGGTGGGTTCTGCTCTGGTTGGAGACATGTCGGGCCACCATAGATGAAGACTATAGGAAAATCCAGGGATGGGGTGGGCTTTGGGGGTTGTGGGGCACCAGCTGCTTCCGCTGCTACTTCTCCCTTTGATTTCCCATGCAGTTTTGGTGGCCGAAGTGGTGAAGTTTTACTTTCCAAAAATAGTGGAAATGCACAACTACGCTCCTGCTAATTCCACGCAGCAGAAGCTCTCCAACTGGGGACACCTGAACAGGTCAGTGACATCCCTGGGCTATGTCCTGAATTTAAAACCCGCTGCTGCCGGCTGAGATATGGGACAGGTCAAATGGGAAGATTGAATGTTAAACGTTGCTCGTTTTTGATTGGTGATGTTCTCGTCTTCTTTGCGGATTTCACTGCATTTTGCTGCAAAACGGAGCACAGCTGGCCGCTGAACCTTGAAACGCCTTTGGGAATCCATCACAGCCTTCCAGAGCTGCCCATTTTACTCCCAGGGGTCCAAAATCTGGGTGCCTTAAGCCCTTGGCACTCCCACCCTGATGTTTCCAAGGCATTGCACCCTGTGCTCCAGCGGGGACTTTGGATACGCTGACTTGATCCCGTTTCCCTTCTTCTTCTGCAGGAAAGTTCTGAGCAAGCTTAACTTCTCCATCCCAGAAGACATGGTCCGGAAGATTGCCCAGTGCACCCCTGGGATGGTAGAACTGGTGCTGATTCCCCTGCGACAGAAAATCGAGGAAAAACAGAAGCAGGCCAAGATGTCGAGCTCCTATCAGGTTAGCAGAGCCCGGAAGGAAGGAGGGGTGGAAGGCGATAAGCCCTGGCCTGATGCATCTTGCATTTCCGTTACAGCATTCCCGTTCACCTGCAACTCTGCAAGTGGTCCGTGCAACAGGAAACTATTGTGCCCATTTTACAGATTACAGAACCGAGGCTGAGAGGCAGCAGTTTGCCCCAGAGCGCCAACGGCTCCTTGCTAATGGCCTAGCCAAGTCTGAACCGCTGCCTCCCAGATTCACGTGGAGCCATCAAGCCTGCGGGCTGCAAATGTGGTTACATGTTGCACCGTAATCACTACTGCTCATCCTCTGTGCACTTGCATAGAGCCCATTCATTTCAATGGGACTTCCACAGGAGAACTTCCCAGTGGATCATGCCCAGCATTTGTAGCGGCGCAGTGAAAATGCTAAGCCACCTTAAATTCGCCGGTTTTTTGCATGCAACCGTCCCTTGTCCGTTGGCATTTTTTGGTCACAGTTTATTTTGCATGTGCCATCAAAGCCATCAGGTTTATGCCACAGAGGGACAGTCCCAATCAGCAAAGCAATTAAACGGGCCAGGCTGCTTGCTATTTTTTCTGGAGAGCAGCAGAGGGCGCTCGCCTCAGCTTGCCAAACTGCTTTCCGCCCCCAGTACTGGGGATGTGGTGTCAAGATTAAGGCTGCAACCACCAAGATGCTTTCTTAGCATGTTTTTCTGAAATGTTTCTTGCTGTGCTGCAATGCCCAAATCTCTGGAAAGTGAGATAAATCAATGGGGGTGAAGTTAGATCTGGCCAGATCTTTACTGCTGAATCAGGGGGAAAAAATTGGTTTGCCTGCGGATTGGAGTTTGTTCTGATTCAGCAATCAGCAGAGGGTTTTCCTGGGAAATCAGCAGGGCAAATGGAAAACCTCTTGGACGTTTGTTTTCTAGGCAAGCCCCTTTTCACGCCTTCCTCCCTTCTGCTTCCTTCCAGGGCCATCCTCCAGCCGCTGTGGGCTCCTGCAGTCTTTGCTCCTTTCCGTCTCCACTGCCCCAGGTCTCAGCCTTTTTCCTCTTCAGCATACGCCTCTGCTGGAAGCTCCCCTCTCTCGCTCCCCCTCTTTCCCCCTCTGCTTGTCTGATTCACAGGCTCCAGGCTGGGGGGCTCTTAGGATTGCCAGCTGAGTGGCCCATTGCTCGGAGGGCTGTCCCTCCTCTTACGAAAGGGTTGCCCGTTATTGCAAAATGCCACATCCTTACACCGATTCATAGAATCGCCGAACTGCAGAGTTGGAAGGGACCCCGAGTGTCATCTAGTCTGACCCCCCCTGCAATGCAGGAATCTCAGCTAAAGCATCCCTGGAAGGCGGCCATCCAAACTTTGCTTGAAATTCTCCACTCAAGGAGAGTGCACCACCTCCTGAGGGAGACTGTTCCACCTTCAAGCATTTCGCCAATGAAAATAGAGATGTCCTATGGCTTGCCGATCAGGTCGGCGGTTCGAATCCCATCGACGGGGTGAGCTCCCGTCGCTCGGTCCCAGCTCCTGCCAACCTAGCAGTTCGGAAACATGTCAAAGCGCAAGTAGATAAATAGGTACCACTCGGGCGGGAAGGTAAACGGCGTTTCCATGCGCTGCTCTGGTTCGCCAGAAGCGGCTTAGTCATGCTGCCACATGACCTGGAAGCTGTCTGTGGACAAACGCTGGCTCCCTCGGCCAGTAAAGCGAGATGAGCACTGCAACCCCAGAGTCGTCCGCAACTGGACCTAATGGTCAGGGGTCCCTTTACCTCTACCTTTATTTATCTTATTTATTACTATTACTTTTATTATTATTGTGATCAGGGCTAGAAGCTGGAAGCTGCAACATTTCTCCAACAAAAATTGGGACATCCTATTCCATAATCATCATATTCATAAACTTATTTATATCCCACCCATTTGACTGAGTTGCCCCAGCCACTCTGGGTGGCTTCTAAAATATATTAAACAATAATAAAACATCAGTCATTGAAAGCTTCCCTGTACAGAACTTTCTTCAGATGTCTTCAGATGTATAGTTACTTATTTCTTTGGCTTCAAGGGGGTCATCTAACTCCATACCCTCCAAGTGAGGAGGAATTAAAGACTCTTTTAATGAGGGTGAAAGAGGAGAGCGCAAAATATGGTCTGAAGCTCAACATCAAAAAAACTAAGATCATGGCCACTGGTCCCATCACCTCCTGGCAAATAGAAGGGGAAGAAATGGAGGCAGTGAGAGATTTTACTTTCTTGGGCTCCATGATCACTGCAGATGGTGACAGCAGTCACGAAATTAAAAGACGCCTGCTTCTTGGGAGAAAAGAAAACCTAGACAGTATCTTAAAAAGCAGAGACATCACCTTGCCGACAAAGGTTCGTATAGTTAAACCTATGGTTTTCCCAGTAGTAATGTATGGAAGTGAGAGTTGGACCATAAAGAAGGCTGATCGCCAAAGAATTGAGCCTTTTGAATTATGGGGCTGGAGGAGATTCTTGAGAGTCCCATGGACTGCAAGAAGATCAAACCTATCCATTCTCAAAGAAATCAGCCCTGAGTGCTCACTGGAAGGGCAGATCCTGAAGCTGAGGCTCCAATACTCTGGCCACCTCATAAGAGAAGACTCCCTGGAAAAGACCCTGATGTTGGGAAAGATGGAGGGCACAAGGAGAAGGGGACGACAGAGGATGAGATGGTTGGACAGTGTTCTCGAAGCAACTAGCATGAGTTTGGCCAAACTGCGAGAGGCAGTGAAGGATAGGCGTGCCTGGCGTGCTCTGGTCCATGGGGTCACGAAGAGTCGGACACGACTGAAGAACAAAAAGAAAAATGGGACATTCCGGGATCAGATCAGAAACCAGGATGGCTTCCGTAAATCTGGGACTGTCCCTGGAAAAAAAGGGAGACTTGGAGGGTCTGAGGTGTCACAGAGCTTGCTGGGAATGTTCGGAAATGTAAAGGATTTTGGCGAGAATAAGAAGAGACTGTAGCTTTTCTTTCCATCAGTGGTGAATATGCAAAAAAGGCAGATCTGCGTAGAGAGGCCAGAGCACTGATTCTTCCCTGGCGTGAGCTTTCTTACGGATGCTGCGGAATCTCTTTTCTTGGATAGATTCCAGGAAGGGAGCCAGGTCAGGGCTCTTTCATGCTAGCCTGACACATCCCTCCACGGTTCTGTCGCAGAGAATATGAATGGCCCCTGACCGAAAGCTCCGGTCTCGAGCTGTTTGATCTGCCACAGCCCATTCACAAATGACAGCCGGCGTTTGTGGCCAGGGTTGTGGAGCGATGGGCGGGCCATGCGTGCCGAAACACTGCACGTGCGCTCTGTATAACATGTGCTGCTGTCGGCCGAGAGAAGGAGCCAGCAATCCTACGTGCAGCCCGTTGGTGGGACTCAACGGAACAGGCACTGGCCAGCGCTGCAACTTGTTTGATGCAGCGCAGGGCGGCCTGGCTTGACCCATCCTGTCCAGCATCTAGAAAGAAGCCAGGGGATTTCCACCCAGGGCGGGGAGCAGGGACGGCATCCAGGAAACCCCCGTGCAGGGCAGGAAGGCAGTAACCCTTCCCCACTGCCTGCTCACCCTCCCTCCCTGCCCCCCAACTGGTATTCAGTGGTAAACTGCCTCTGAACCTGGAGGTTCTACGTAGCAGTCATGGACAATAGTCACTGACCACTCGTTTCAAATACGCCTACTATATGTAGGCTTACAGAAGGTGTGATATGTTGCCTGGGGGGGGGGGCAGGAGAGGAAAGCAAGTCTTCAGCCACCAGTTATGTCTTTTTCCCATCCAGAAAGTATAGCCAGAGACATTTTGGCCAATTGAAAAAAATCCACCCGGACAGAAATTTTACCCCTGAAAAAGAGGACATATGGCAACCTTCAATGAACATTTGTGGATCAGGAAGTCTTGTTGTGGGGTCTTCTGGTTCAGGGAGAGTTTCAGCTCTGTGGGTCCCACGCCAAATACACCTGAGGCCCTTCTTCATGTGCCCCCTCCGCGTGGAGATCCGGAGAGCGGCAATGCAAGAGCGGGGCCTTTTCAGTGCTGGCTCCCTGCTCGTGGGACGCTCTCCATGGGGAAGTTTGCCTGGCACCGTTCTTGCCTATCTTCAGGCAGCAGGCGAAAACTTCTTTTTTTAACCAGGCCCTTGGCTTTGAACCATCTATGGACTTTTAGAGTTGGTGGGGCGTTTAATGTATTCCACACACACACACCCCGGTTTTAATGTAAGTATGGGGTCTTTTGTAAGTTGTTTTGAGGCGCCGTGGCAAAAAAAGGCAACTAATAAATGCAATAACAATAATAGCCAATTCCGCAGAACTCGGCACCACCACACACCGCCACAGCCCCAATATGTGACTTGCGTTCTTGAACCCGGATATCTGGCAATCCTAAGCTGGCGTTCTGCTTTGTCTCTGCTGGAGCTTCTGATACTTCAGTGTTATCTCAGTGGCTCTAACCTGCTCACCAGCTGAAATATTCCCCCCTCTCTGAGCCCTCTCCTCAGGTTTCACGCCGGTAGCGTTGCATAGAGTAGCAGAATTGGAGAGCTGGAAGGGACCCCTAAGGGTCATCCAGTCCAACCCCCTGCAACGCAGGAATCTCAGCTCAAGCATCCCTGACAGATGGCCACCCAACCTCTGCTGAAAAACCTCCAAGGAAGGAGAGTCCACCAGCTCCCGAGGGAGACCATTCTGTCAAACAGCTCTCACTGCCAGAAAGTTCTTCCTAATGTTCAGTCGGAATTTCTTTTCCTGTAACTTGAAGCCATTGGTTCAAGCCCTACCTTCCAGAGCGGGAGAAAAAAAGCTTGCTCCCTCTTCATACCCTCCAACATTTCACTTCTCTGATGAAAATAGGGACATTCTATTTAACTATTATTATTATTATTATTATTATTATTATTATTATTATTATTATTATTATTATAACATCAAACATTAAAAAGCTTCCCTATACAGGGCTGCCTTCCAATGTCTTCTAAATGTTGTATTGTTACTTATCTGCTTGGCTCGGGGGTAACGTAACTCCACACCCTCCGACATTTCTCCGATGAAAATAGGGACGTTCTGAGGAAAAGCGGGAAACTGTGGGGTCAAATGAGAAACCAGGACGGCTTCTGTAAATCCGGGACTGAAAATAGGGATTTACTCTATTTATTTATTTATTTATTTATTTATTTATTTATTGCTCTGTCTATTTATTTGTTGTTGTTGTTTTTCTTCAAAAAATTTAGTGGTGTTTCCACATAAAAAGACAACAAATACAAAAATAAAAACATCAAATCAACATATAAAACAAAACAAATACAATAAACAATACTAATAACAAAAATGAAACTTATACATACCTTAACACCACAGATACACAGGAAACTATTAATTAAATCCTTATTTCGAATCTTAATTATGGGGACTTCCCCCGTTCTCTCTTCTGCGTTCTGTTTCTAATCTACTTTAGTAACTTTATAACTAATTTAACAATCATTCACCATCCCTTAATCTTCAAATAAACGTCTTATATACCTTATGTCATTCAACTTGTTTTAATCACGTAAATTCATATTTCAAAACTTAACGTCTTATATCCTATTTTCCTCTTAACTTAGTAAAGCTATTGCTGTTATTACTTCTAATTCCTACCTTAAAAAAAATCAAATTCCAAACCTTATCATAAAAAGCCTAGATGTTTCTTCCCTTCTCCAAATCGCTTGTTTCCCTCTGGCGAAAGAGTACCTTTGGTAAGCCGTCCTAGTAAAATTCGTAACTTACTGTGCCTATTTATTTGGGGGTGGGCTTGGAGGTCTCCTTAGTGCATGGCTGCGCATGGCCTGACCCTGCTGAAGAAAATTACCTCAAAAGCCAGAGAAGCCGCCATCTCGCCTCCCCTCTCTCTGACACCTTCTCACGAGCCCCAGAAATGATTTGGGTGCCTGTTCCTGAACGGGTCGCCAAACTGCTGCGCCTCTACCCTTTGCTGCCCTCCTTCCTCTGCTGCTGCGGGATTAATTCTGCCCTGATCAGAGGCTGCTGCGACCCCCCCCCCCCTGCTCCTTTCCAGGCTCACACCCGCATGTTACAACTCAAGCCAGCATCAGACTAGAACAGGCATAGGGCAAACTCTGGCCCTCCAGGTGTATTGGGACTACAACTCCCATCATCCCTAGCTCACAGGACCAGTGGTCATGGATGATGGGAACTGTAGTCCCCAAACAGCTGGAGGGCTGAGTTTGCCTATGCCTGGACAAGAAGGTGGGTAGGGTTGGGGGGGGGAGCCAATTGAACTGAATAGCGTTGATGTGACCAGGAGGGCTTTCCGTGGAGGAAGGGGAGGAGCGGGACCCTGAGCGCTCGGGGAGTCAACTTGCTTTTCTTCTCTGGCTCTCTCGACACAGGAGCTGGGAATGCGCCCGACCCTGGAGGAGAACAACTATCTGGATACAGGTAGGATCAATGTTGGATCAGGCCAGAACGTCAGAAGAGCCGGCTGCTGGATCAGGCCAACGAGTAATCTGGTCCAGCATCCTGTTCTCACAGGGGCCGACCAGATGCCCATTATGGGAAACCAGCGAGCGGGATTCGAACACAAGACCACCTCTCCCCTCCAACTGGCATTCAGAAGCAGAGCATAACTATCATGGCTGGTCGTGATTGACAGCCCTCCTCCTCCATGAATTTGTCTAACCTTTCCAAACCATCCAAGTTGGTGGCCATCATTGCCTCCTGTGGCAGGGAGTCCCATAGCTTAACTCTGCACTGCGTGAAGAAGGGCTTCCTCTTGCCCGACTGAACCCTCCGACGTCCAGCTTTTAAATGTGCCTGTGGGTTATTGGTTTGTTTTTGTCTTATTATGAATTTTGGGTTCTCATTTTGTATTTTTCTGCTGTGAACCGCCCCGTGATCTTTGGATGAAGGGGCGGCATACACATTTTAACAACAACTAGAGTTGTAAGGGACCACGAGGATCATTCCAGCCCAGCCCCCCCCCCCCGCAATGCAGGAATAATAATAATAATAATAATAATAATAATAATAATAATAATAATTTATTTGTACCCCCCCAATCTGGCTGGGTCTCCCCAGCTACTCTGGGCGGCTTCCAACAAATATTAAAATGTCACAGATTAAAAACTTCCCTAAACAGGGAAACAGGTATTTTCTAAATGACAGGTAGTTGTCTATCTCTCTGACCCCTGATGGGAGGGCGTTCCACAGGGCGGGCGCCACTACCGAGAAGGCCCTCTGCCTGGTTCCCTGTAGTTTTGCTTCTCGCAGTGAGGGAACCGACAGAAGGCCCTCGGCACTGGATCTCAGTGTCCGGGCTGAATGATGGGGGTGGAGACGCTCCTTCAGGTATACAGGACCGAGGCCGTTTAGGGCTTTAAAGGTCAGCACCAACACTTTGAATTGTGCTTGGAAACGTACTGGGAGCCAATGCAGATCTCTCAGGAGCGGTGTTATGTGGTCTTGGCGGCCGCCTCCAGTCACCAGTCTAGCTGCCGCATTCTGGATTAATTGCAGTTTCCGGGTCACCTTCAAAGGTAGCCCCACGTAGAGCCCATTGCAGTAGTATAAGCGAGAGATAACTTTTGCCCAACGTGGGGCTCGAACCCACAACCCTGCGGTTAAGAGTCTCCCGCTCCACCAAGTGAGTTACGCCAGTCCTAAGCTCTGGAGGAGATTCGCTGCCGGCCAGTGTAAGCCATACTGAGCCAGAGGACTCTGTACAAAGTGGCAGGCTATCCTCCTAGAGGGATGTTTATGCACATAGCTAAGAGGGTCTATTTATTAATATAAATTTATCACATGCAACCTCACCCCCAAAGGCGCCCTTGTCTCCCGATGCAGACAGATGCCAACCAAACATAGCCATTATTTATTATTAAGACATGTATGCATCTTTTTCCTAAATCAGTCACCGGAATGCAGGAAGGAACATAGGAAGGACGTCAGGGACCGTGCAGAGGAGGGCTGCACTGAGGAGGCATGGGGGCAGCATAGATTTGGAACAGTGGTTCGCAGAGGGGCACAGTTCAGAAGACAAAAGTTGGGAAGAACTGGGTAGTGAACAGCTAGGAGGAGGAGAACCAGGGGAGAGAGTTAGCAGACTCCAGTTTGCTGGAAAGTGTCCAGCCCAGGGGTCGGCAACCTGTGGCCCATGGGCTGGATGCGGCCCACGAAGACCATTTTACCAGCCCATGAGCCGCCCACAAACCGAGCCGTCCACTCGGCAAGTCATCTGCGTGCTGCGCTAAAGCAGCACAGCGCGGTGTGGGGATTCGCAGAGTGGTGCCAGAAATGGCATCTGCGCTCACGCAGATACCAGAAACCGCGTCTGTGCATGTCCAGGCGCCGAAAATTGCTTCTGCGCAAGCGCGATTTTCGGCGTCTGGGCATGCACAGAAGCGATTTCCGGTGCCACGGACATGCACAGACGTGATTTCCGGCATCGCGCTGCGCCAGTGTGGCTGCACAGAAGGCACGGTGGATGCGAGAACAGGTTGCAAGGCGAGGAAGTGACTCGGAGGGAAGTGGGTGGAAACCTTAATTGGGAGCACCTTCATTCCGAGATGGAATCTTTGCTCTTTCGCTGTGATCATTAGAATCTCTTTAAACGGTAAGAGTCTATTTTTGCTATGTTCTGCTTATCCATGGCCAAAGGGAGGGAGGGCGCCACTCCCCCGAAACCTGACACCATCCATCACAGTACTGTCCACACTGACTGGCAGCCGCTCTCCAGGATTTTGGGCAGGAGTCTCTCTCAGCCTTGCCCAGAGATGCCATCGGGGATTGAACCCGGGACATTCTGCATACAAAGTAAATGTTCCGCCACAGAGCTGTGGACCTTCCCTAATAAGATGGATCAATAAATAAAAAATTTTCATGGGATTATTTTTTTTTTAAAAAAAATGTCATATAAAGGTATAAAGGGTAAATGGACCCCTGACCATTAGGTCCAGTCGTGTCCGACTCTGGGGTTGCGGCACTCATCTCGCTTTACTGGCTAAGGGAGCCGGCGTACAACTTCCGGGTCATGTGGCCAGCATGACTAAGCCGCTTCTGGCGAACCAGAGCAGCGCACGGAAACGCCATTTACCTTCCCGCCAGAGCGGTACCTTTTATCTACTTGCACTTTGATGTGCTTTCAAACTGCTAGGTTGGCAGGAGCAGGGACCGAGCAACAGGAGCTCATTGGGGGGATTCGAACCGCCGACCTTCTGATTGGCAAGCCCTAGGCTCTGTGCTTTAACCCACAGCGCCACCCACGTCCCCTATAAATAGCTATAAATACAGAGTCTCCGTTGAATTCTGGTTTCATTGCTGATTGTGGGGTGGGGATTTTGGAGGTCCTACACGCCTCTCATGACTGTCCCTGTTTTGCATTTTACAGGCTTCACTTCAAAGCCCAAACCCAACAGCACCCAGGACCCTCCTGGGTTGGAAAGGTAATTAAAAATAAATAAATTACTGGCAGTTAAGGAAACCCTGTCTTGCCAGGGCTGGCAGTACAGCTGCAAACAATTATTATTATTATTATTATTATTATTATTATTATTATTATTATTATTATTATTATTATTTAACAACCGCCTCCTGTGGGAGTGAGTTCCGCTGTTTAACTGTGTGAAGAAGTACAGTCTGGTGTAATGGTGTTGCACCAGAATCTGGGGGGACAAGGTTTCAAATCCCCCACTCGGCCAAGAAGCTCACTAGGTGTCCTTGGGTCAGTCGCTGCCCCTCAGCCTAACCTGCCTCACTGGGTTGTTGTGGGGATTAAATGAGGAAGCAGGGATGCCATGCCAGCCACCTTGAGCTCCTCGGGGGGGGGGGAGGTGGGATATAAATGCAATGGATGAACGACTAAAAAGAGTTTTCTGTTCATGGAAGGGGGGTTCTTCCCACTCTTTTCCTCTTGCAGCCTTTTAAAGCCATCACTGCCTCTTGTGGCAGGGAGTTCCATAGTTCGAGGAGCAGGTCCACCAGGGTGGGCAGCCCGGTGGAAATCCTCTTGGTTCTTCCTCTCACCCGAGCCCTGTGGCAGCCTCAGTGCCGCCCTGTCTGTGTCCCTTGCCAGCCTTCCCCAGCACGGCGCCCTCCAGACATATTTGACTACAACTCAACTCCCCCCCCCCCGCCCCCTCCCCATCTTATCCCCACAAACAACCCTGTGAGGTAGGCTGAGAGGTGGCAAACGGCCACAGTGAGCTGAGCGGGGATTCGAACCCCAGCCTTCCAGGTCCCCAAAGCCAGGCACTCTAACCACTAGTCCACACTGATATGGCTGGACACGCAGCACTCATCAGTGCCGCCAGCCAGCCAGCCAGAGAGGAGGAGTGGGGAGGCCGTAGTCCACCCGCATCTGGGGGCGCCACGTTGCCGAGCTCTGCTGGGAACTGTGATAGCTAAATGGAGCCTCCAGGATTAGTGGCAGTCTAGCTGGTAGTCCTGCACCAAATCTGGGCTTTTTGCTTTGGCCTGGTAACGTAGCTGGCTGCTCTTATGGTTGTGTGTGTGTGTGTGTGTGTGTTTTGGGTAGGAACCCCCAGGTTTTTGCACCGCCGTGACCTCCAGAACTTTTCCTTGTCTCCAGGGGGCCCAAAGGACCTCAGAGCTACACGGTGCCTCTGCAAACGGACGCCAACCTCCGACTCCACTTAGCAGAGAGGGAACAAGCCCTCCTGGCCTCGCAGGAGATGGTGCAGGTGACAGAGGGGCTCCCTTGCCTCCCCCCCCCTCCAGGCCCAGCCAGGTTCTTCTTCCCCACCCGAACTTTAGCCCTGCCCTGCCCTCCCTCAGCCTCACAGAGCCATGCGGTTGGAAGGGGCCAACAGACTCAAAGATCCCAGTTCCTATCGATGCAGAATGCTCACTATGCGGCACTTGCAACAGCCCCTACTGCATGCTTCTACAGGTGGGCAGGGTTAGTCTGGACAGACGTGTCTGAGGCTGTTGCGCACCACCCGAGGAACTCCCTGCCACACAGGGGCGTAGCAAGGTAAACTGGTACCCGGGGGCAAAAAAAAAATTGTCACCCACCCCCGATGGATGGTCACGTGGTACCCGATGCGGAAAATTTCTTGTCAACACCCCCATTGATTCCCCCCCCCCGCAAAAATGGTTTTACGTTATTTCATATTTTCTTACAAAGGAATAATAACAAGTAATAATAATAAAAAAACCTTTTATTTATATCCCACCCTCCCCGGCCGAAGTCGGGCTCAGGGTGGCTAACATCAGATACATAACATTGGTATAAAATCAAACAATAATTAAATTACCTCCTAAAAACATCTCAGAATCAAATCAAAGTCTAATTAGATGGCTTTCCACAGGGTTAGGGTTGGGAACAGCAAGTGCTCCGCTGAACTGAAATTTCAGCCTTCACGACATAGGAAAACAGCCAAGTGAACAGCTATTTTGGTGGAGGAGGGTCAAGATATGAACCGATATGCATGAAATTTCATATATAGCTATATAATCCCTGGTATAGTAAGATAAGACCTTCGGAGCAGACATTAAAAATAATAATAATAAAAAAATCAAAATAATTTCAAAAAAAAATGTTCCTTGATCATTTGTCACCCCCTCCATTATGGAACACGGGGCGGACCGCCCCCTCGCCCCCTCCTTGCTATGCCCCTGCTGCCACAGGATGCTGGTTGTGGCTGCCTCAGGGCCCTGGGTCTCTTTCTTCTCCACCAGGAGCTGCTGGGGCTACTTAGGAGACCAGTGGCGGAGGAAGCCTCTTCGCCGCCCTACGCTCCGCCCTTCCTACGCCACTGTAGGAGACCCTTCGAAATCTACCCCCTCTCCGTCTCTTCCCTGGTCCAGATCCTTCAGATGAAGGTCCGCCGCTTGGAGCATCTCTTACACCTGAAGAACGTCCGGATCGATGACCTTACCCGCCGCCTGCAGCAAGCAGAACAGAGGCGGAAGTGAAGGCGCCGTCTCAGGTTCCCCTCTCTGATGCCCATCAGATGGTTTCTCTCTCTCTCTCTCTCTCTCTCTCTCTCTCTCTCTCTCCCTCTTCCTTTGCGAACAGCTGCTTTCAGGCTCCAGGCAGGCTGAGACGTCAAAGCAACAATGGCTGGCAAAAGTCCCAAGTCAAAGGAAGGAGCCCAGAGGCCAGGGATGGGGTGAATGGATGGGGTGGAAAGCAGGAGTCAGCCAAGAAGAGACCCAGAGGTGCCAGGCCAGGAGGACGTGCCCTCAATTCTCCCCAACCCTCTTGCTGGTCCACATCCAAGGGGTAGACTGCCCTGGTACGGGGGGCTCTGCTGCTCAGGGATGAGAGCTCCCTCTTGGGCTCTCCGAAACCAGCACCTGCTTGAGAGTTCCCCACTCAGCAACAGTCTAGGAAAGGGGCTTGTGGCTTCACCGTTGCCTTGGGCGCCCTGCTTGCCTCCTCCTCACCTGGTGACTAGGTCCAGGGGCACACCTCCTCCCAGGTGAGGCCAGCCTCTGTGCCTTCCCCACTCTCTCCCAAGTCCTGGAACATCTCGAAAGCTCTGAAGACTGTGGATGGAGCAACAGGGCGTTCTGCCAGGAGCCTTGAGCTGTGTGACATTCTGTGGAGGAGAAACTGTAGTTTTGGGGTGCATGTAACATCCCTCGGGGGGGGGGATCCTGCTGGTGCATTCCCCCTGGGAAATGTAGTTCTGAAAAGAGCCTCAAGCCTTTGTGGGTGACGCGGCAATCAGGATCCAATGTCCTTCTGTGGACCTTCTCTCTCTCCAGCATTGTTTTCAGCTTTGCGGGGCATGGAAGGGACGATAGTTTTGGCTGCTTCTTTTGTCTTCACCTCCCTGCTTCCCAGTGCTGTAGATGTGCAGATGGAACGGTTTGCCATAACCCCCCTTCCTTTTTCTGAAGTGAGGAGCAGGCATCTCGTGCATTAAATAGGGAGTGGGTCACCACCCCTTGAACCCTGTTGGTGCCCGTGAAAGCTTTTGCACAATTGCATTTTCCTCTGTGGCAAAGGGCATGCAAACCCCAGCCGTGAAAGCAAACGCTTGGGGCTGCAAACCCCAGCAGGCGAATGGGGCTCTTGCACAAAAGTGGAATCTGGAAATGCAGCGACGACAAAGAGGCGCCGCGACTTCCTCTTGATAAGTTAGTTGCAGGCCTGTGTTTTGAACATAGGTTCCCCAATTTTATTTTATTTTTAAATCCCGTTCTCTTTTTAAGTCAACTTCCTTATTTCAGCCAAAATGAAAGAAGGCAGCTTCTGCTTCCCTAAGCCAGACTTTGCCAACCTGGTGGCCCCCCCCAGATGTTTTGGATAACAGTTTGCGGGTCGGTCATTGCTCAGAAAGCATAAACCGACGGCTATATTATTTGAAGATTGGTGGGTAAAGGAGACAGTCCTTTGCGATAGGAGAAAAAGTCATTTGCCTTACCTCCAACCGCCCCCCCCCCAAAAAAATCTAGACCTATCAGGTGGGAGGTTTTGAGAACACCAACCAGGATGTCCTTTTACCTTGCAACCCCTCTTGGGTTTTTGTGCTAGATCTTCACATATGCTGGGCCACTAAGGAAAGTTGGGCATTTGCACCCAATGAATTTCAGTCCAAACAGAACCGAATGTTGTCGAGAGGGCTGCTGCCCATCATACGGGGGTGGGGTGTCTGTGTGCAGATTTTTTTTTTGCAGCAAGCTTCATTTACGGCATCAGCAGACCCGCGCACGGCCTCCAACAGGCCTCCGTATATAATTGTGCGTGGGCTTCACTGCTCGATACTGTGTAAGATTCCAAGCTTGCCGTGTGGACGCTGGATCAGGCTCTCCCCGTTTAGCTCCCATAACAACCTCTCCTTCCGACACAATAGATCTCAGGAACTGCCATGCAGATCTCAGAATCTGCTGGGGGTGCCTGCGTCTGCACCGCTGTCGCAAGGGAGGGTTGTGGTGCCGTTTGACCCCAGTTCCCATCAGCTGCAACCAACATGGACCAGGGATCAGGGATGATGGGAGCAGTAGTCCCAAAACATTTGAAGGGGCACCACATGGTCTAAACCACGGGGCCTTCTCCTAGTGCCCCAGGAAGCTGTCCCTATTGTCCTCGGGCATCTAGGGAGCAATTCACATCATAGCTAAAAAAATTTCCTTTGGTGAAAATGGCGCCTGTGGATTTCCCTCACCAGGCCTTTGTGACTGTTGCAGCCTGGAACACAGAACTTGGAGGGACAAGCCAACCTGCTTCAGAACATGCCATTCCACCATGACTGCTGCCCTGGGCTCTCAGAGGCTTGACGCCACATTTCCTTATGCCACGCGGAAAAAGGAACGTGGCACAAGGGATGGGGGAAGGCTGGCACCATGCCACGCCCTGACCACGATGAAGGCACGCTTGAGGATTTTCTCAGGAGATGCTGTCCAGAGCAGACACAAGACGGGCATCCTTGGCACAGCTCTGGTGCAAAAACGGTGGCGTGGATGAGCAGCCCCTCCCGCCGATGGAGCAGGCGTTCTGATCAGTTGCTTTTAATCAATCGCTTTTTGATTATGGTGAAGCTAATGTTGCACCCGGGTAACGTTGGGTCATCATGGGCAGGGGACAGGGCTGGGGTTTCTGTACAATCGTGTTGTTTCTTTGCATAGGGGCTTTTCTGACGATCTTTCAGCATTAAAATGGTTTATCCTTCTCATTCCTCGTCTCTTTTATTTGGAGCACTCTAGCAGCAGGGAGAATGCTCCAAAAGACTTTGGAACAGCACTCCCAAACTGGGGGTCTCTAGATGATTTAGGCAAATACACTGGGGAGAAGGCTATCAATGGATACTAGCCACAATGGGCATGTTCTCCCTGCACTGCCAGAGGCGCCATGCCTCTGAATGCCCGTTGCTGGGAATTGTAGGCTGGCAAAGCTAAACATACCCAGCTCCTTCAACCGTTCCTCATATGGCTTGGTTACCCGACCCTTGATTGTCTTGGTTGCCCTCCTCTGCACACCTTCCAGCTTGTCAACACCCTTCTTAGATTGTGGTGCCCAGAACTGGACACTGGACTCTAGGTGGGGTCTAACCAAGGCCAATAGTGTGGGACTATTACTTCACTGAGCACTAAACTTCTGTTGATGCAGCCTAGAATAGCATTACAGAATAGAGGGACGCGGGTTAAACCACTGAGCCTCTTGGGCTTGCCAATCAGAAGGTCGGCGGTTCGAATCCCCGTGACGGAGTGAGGTCCCATTGCTCTGTCCCAGCTCCTGCCAACCTAGCAGTTCAAAAGCACGCCAGTGCAACCAGATAAATAGGTACTGCTGTGGCGGGAAAGAAAATGGTGTTTCCGTGCGCTCTGGCACTCATCACGGTCCTCTGTGCGCCAGTAGTGGCTTAGTCCTGCTGGCCACATAACCCGGAAAACTGTCTGTGGACAAACGCCGGCTCCCTTGGCCGGAAAGCGAGATGAGCACCACAACCTCAGAGTCGCCTTTGACTGGATTAACCATCCAAGGGTCCTTAACCTTTTACCTATCATAGAATCATAAAATCCTAGAGTTGGAAGAGACCCCAAGGGCCATCCAGTCCAACCCCCTGCCAAGCAGGAAACACCATCAAAGCATTCCTGACAGATGGCTGTCAAGCCTCCGCTTAAAGACCTCCAAAGAAGGAGACTCCACCACACTCCTTGGTAGCAAATTCCACTGCCGAACAGCTCTCACTGTCAGGAAGTTCTTCCTAATGTTTAGGTGGAATCTTCTTTCTTGTAGTTTGAATCCATTGCTCCGTGTCCGCTTCTCTGGAGCAGCAGAAAACAACATTTCACCCTCCTCTACATGACATCCTTTTATATATTTGAACATGGCTATCATATCCCCCCTTAACCTTCTCTTCTCCAGGCTAAACATACCCAGCTCCCTAAGCCGTTCCTCATAAGGCATTGTTTCCAGGCCTTTGACCATTTTGGTTGCCCTCCTCTGGACACGTTCCAGCTTGTCAGTATCCTTCTTGAACTGTGGTGCCCAGAACTGGACACAGTATTCCAGGTGAGCTCTGACCAGAGCGGAATACAGTGGTACTATTACTTCTGTTGATTACTTCCCTAGAATAGCATTTTTTGCTGTTACTGCTGCTACTGCATCATCACCACACTGTTGACCTATGCTAAGCTACTGGTCTACTAAGACCCCCTAGAACCTTTTCACATGTACTACTGGCAAGCCAGGTGTCCCCCATCTTCTATTTGTGCACCTGGTTCTCCCTAAGTGTACAGCCTTGCATTTGTCCCTGTTGAAACTCATTTTGTTTAGTTTGGTCCCAGTTCTCCAATCTGTTACGGTCATCTTGAACCCCGATTCTGTCACCTGGGGCATTAGCTACCCTTCCCGGTTTGGTATCATCGTCAAATTTTATGAGCAACCCCTCAATTCCTTTGTCCAAATTGTTTATAAAGACGATGAACCAAGGGTCCAGGAGAGAACCCTGCAGTACCCCACATGTCACTTTCCCCCAGGGTGACGAGGGACCATTATCCTGATTTCTGCCTCCTGCGTGACCTTCAGCCTTGCTTCCAGCAGCACCCCAGGTGCCATTTTCTCCCATAGATTGTATCCCATATCATCTCATTTGCTCTGCGTCCCTTGATCTCTGGGGTGGCATCATGGCGAAACCCAACCTCCCCCCTCCCCATGAAGGGCAAAGACATCGGGCCCAGCAAAGGAAGCAGGAGACCAAGGCTGTTGATGACTAATGGGACGAAGAAACAAGACCCCTCTCTCGGCTACAGACCATCCATGAGTGAATTATGGATTCTGATGAGATTACCCAAGTTATTCTGGGCTGCCGGGAGCAGAAAACAGACTACTCCTTGCTGCTTCTGGGAGACAAATTTATTTTCTCCCTCAAGTGTGGTCGGGTGGCAAGTGGTTGCACAAAGCCCATTTCGGTGGCTGGCTGCAGAGGCAGACCGTAGTCACAACAACGCTTGACAGGGGGGCATTTTTGTAGACTGATTGGAATGGCAGAGTTGGAAGGGACCCCGAGGGTCATCGAGTCCAGCCCCCTGCAATGCAGGGGTCACAGCTAAAGCTGTGGGATGTGATCCATGAGAGGCAGTCAAGTACAACATTCCTTGTAATGCTAGAGAAGACATGCGAGGGAATGTCAAAACTTCCTGTTTCTCCTGGCTGGAGTGTCCTTCCTTTTGCATGTGATAGAAGGTGGGCGTGGCCTTACCTGTCCAGGTAACAAAAGGACGAGTCACGCAGCACACCTCTCTCTTTTTGACTTCCTTCTTCGTTTGACCAGCTTCTAGCTAGGACTGCTCTGCTAGATCTCAGCTAGCAGAAGCACTGGGATTATTCCCCCATGTGGGGTAGATCCACATGTACATATCTAATTAAAGGTAGGTAGCCGTGTTGGTCTGCCGTAGTCCCTCCCTGCGAGAAGTGAAGTTACAGGAACCAGGCAGAGGGCCTTCTTGGTAGTGGTGCCTGCCCTGTGGCACACCCTCCCATCAGATGTCAAGGAAATATTTTACTTTTAAAAGACATCTGAAGGCAGCCCTGTTTAGGGAAGTTTTTAATGTTGAATGCTGTATTGTGTTTTTAATATTCTGTTGGGAGCTGTCCAGAGCGGCTGGGGAAACCCAGCCAGATGGGTGGGGAATAAATAATAAATTATTATTATTATTATTATTATTGAAGGAAAGGGCAAGCAAGAAAACTGAGAAAAAAATGCCAGGGGTGTGGCTAGTTACCGCAAAAAAGTTGCAAGATGACCCAGCACTTGTGCATTGGTGAAGTGGCCCCTCTGCATAAAGTTGCCCAGAATCAACCATTATTCAGCAACCTGAATTTGCCAGAATCCCATCTGGAAACTGCAAATCTAGGAGCACCCAGGAGTCAGGGGAAAACTTGATGGCTGTTCCACATATTCCATCTGAAGAAGGACTAAATGCAGATGCTAGGATCCGTGGGCTCAAGATTAGCCATTCTTCCCCCCCACACACACACACACTTTGGGTGTGTGTTTATTATCACATTTCTATCCCATCTCTCTTTCCAGGAGCTCTAGTTGACATACATAGTTCTCTTTGTCCTCGTTTAACCTCCACAGCAACCCTGTGAGGGAGGTTAGGCTGAGAAGCAGTGGCTGGTCCAAGGTCACACTCGGTGGGGATTTGAGCCCCGGTCTCCCAGCTCCGAGTCTGATACTCTTAACCGCTTATGCTAGTCTCTTGACCACCTTTCTAACCTGATGAAAACTCTCCACTATCATGGAACGCCTAGACTGGCCTAACAAAGCCACTTTCTTCCATGTAGGCTTAGAGTCTTAGACATTCTAAGAACCTGCAGAGGTGATTTCCCCCCTGGCTTCTAGAGAGAGCCGTGCTTGCCATAGTTCAGTCGGTTAGAGTGTGAGGCTTATACTGTAGTGCTAAGGTTGCAGGTTTGGGATAGCTGCTGGAATGATGTACCGGTATATGGAGGGCGGGGCACTCATGCATTTTGTGTTTATATCCTATATTTTTATGCTGTGAACCACTCCAAGATCTATGGAAGAAGGGCAGTATGCAATTTTAATAAATGACGAAGATGACAGTAATAATAGTAATAATAATAATAATAATAATAATAATAAAACTGCTTTTTTCTGGAAAAAAAGGTGGGGGAACCCACCACAAAGTTCGTGCAGCGGCTAAACGTGTGATTAATAAACTCAAGCAGACAATGATCTGGATTAGAAATGGCCACCACTTTATTGATTACAGATATAGTAGGTGGATTTTTGGCTCAGGCATTGGGTGCATATCCTGTTCCAGCCCCTCCTGGGGGGGGGAGGGGGAGGAATTAATTATTCAATTTAGAAAAGGTAAGGGAACTCAGTTCCTTCATGTTCCTGCTCAAACAACCTCCGCCCCCGATAATAAACAGAAAGCAGCAGCAGCAGCAGGTATACCTGGTTTATCCAGCCTAGCTTTCCTTGGACCCTGCGAAGCGCCCTGCGGCAGAAGGTGCAGTCATGGAGCGGGGCTGGATCAACGGGGGAAAGAGCCAGGGGTTGTTGTACTGCAGGCACGTCCAACTCCCAAGAGACTGGGATCTACTCCCAGTATAAAAAAACTGGCAGTGATCTACCCATTGTCATTGGAGAGAGGAGGAGCTTGCGTGGGGGTGGGTGGATTGCCCAGAGTTGTTGAGCTTTTTTGGGGGTAGGATTGCCCAGATTTCTTCAGCTTTTATTTGTTAACTTTCGGCAAACTTCATTTAATCCCACAATTTGTAAGGGTCCCGCGATCTACCACCAGGATCAGCCGGGGATCTACCAATAGATCACGATCTACTGGTTGGACATGCCTGTGTTGCACTGTAATGTCCTTTTCACATCTCGCGCGCTCCATTCCCACGTGCAGCCGCACACGCGAGCGGCCCCTCCCTCCCCCCCCACCGCGCATTGCAACATTTCCCGCCTTTGCCATTGGCCGAGCCTTTCCCGCCTCGGCCACGCCCCCGCGTTCTGAAGGGAGTCCCGCCCCGCCCCCGCGCTCCACCCGCCGGGCCCCGCCTCCGCCCGCCCGCCATTGGCAGAAGGGCGTCTCGGCTGCGGCCAATCGGGAGGAGCCTCGCCCCCTTTGTTGCCCTGGCCAATGAGCGGCGGCGGCGGCGGCGGGGGCGGGGCGTCTCCGAGCTCTGGGTCTGCGGGTGGGAGAGAGGCTCGAGCAGGAAGGACCCGGCCGGCCACGCCGCTCCCAGCCGTGAGTGCACCAACCCCCCCCCCCAATTGCCCGCCCTCGATCGCATTCACACGTTCAGCTGCCTTTGAGCGTTCACGTGTCCGCGCTGTTAAAGGGGTACCGGTAGCAACAAGGGAGAAGAGCAGCGTGCTTTGCGTCGGGGAAAAGGGTCTCTGCCCCGTAGGAGTTTGCAATCTGAAAGTTGGATTTGTGGGGGGGTTGAGTGTCAAGGCTAAGGCACGACCCGACAGAAGCCACGTGCTTCAGGGGACCCTGGTCTCATCTTGTCTATACTGTACAAGGTTTTGTATGTATGTATGTATGTATGTATTATTATTATTATTATTATTATTATTATTATTGGAGGGAGTTAACTACCGTAGGTTGGATCCTTCTAGCGCCCGCCGTTGTGATTCCTCCTTTCTCTAGCTCTCTGCCCCGTGCTTCTTCATGCAGCTTTAAGCCTCTATATTTATGTTACTGTTATTATTATTATTATTATTATTATTATTATTGTAATAGTTATTATTACTATTACCAGTTTCTCTCTCTCGGGGTACGCGTACCCCTAAACATTTTGTGAATCTTTGTGCTTTTGTCCATTTACTGTATTTACTTTTCCCGATCTGAACTATAAAATGGTGATTTTTTTATGAGAGTACCCCTAAACCTTTTTATTTAAATAGAAAAAAAACCCACTGACTACTATTAATTTATTTATTACCTGCTCTTTGCCCCAAGGTTCCAGGGCGGGTTGCAGCGTCTCTCTCTTCCTCTCACCTGCTGTTAGGCTTTCTTTCTTTCTTTCTTTCTTTCTTTCTTTCTTTCTAAGGTGGTAGTTTCCCCCTGACAGAAACTCCCCAAAGCCTTCCTTCCTTTGTCAAATGGATGCATTCAAGGTGCCTCGCCAAGTGACGCTATTGTGGGGGAGGTTGTGAGCTTCCGCAAGCGGGTCCTGCGCTAAACTGAGCAGCCTTCTGGGTCCCACAGCACCCTTTGTGATTGCACTAGTGGTAGCGTATCTAAGGTGTGCACCTGCCCTGCTGATCCACCCAGCCTCCAGCCCCCTCGACCTTTCCCTCCCACCTGCAGTTTGCCACATGGCCAATAAAAGGGGGCACACAGAGGGTGGGATGGGGGGGGGTCTCTTGTGCCCGCTCTCTGCTTCCAGCATCCCTGTTTCCCCTCCTCTCCCCCTCTTCCTCATAGCAGTGCCATGGTACCAGGTGCCATCCATTTTCTTCCAGTTCCTCTTGCCAGGCTCCTTGAGAAGGCGTTTTGCCCCAAATCCGTAGAACGAGGTTCGAGGGGCAGAGTGGTTGCTTCCAGATCAGGGGTGCAGATCTGGATCTACTAGCGCAGGGGCGGCCAACTTCCAAGAGACTGCAATCTACTCACAGAATTAAAAACTGGCAGTGATCTACCCACTTTTGGGGGGTTCAGGTCAAAGTTGTTGAGCTTTTTTTTAGGAAGGAAAGCCCTGTTTTTTGGGGTTCACATAAAATTTTTTGGGGAGGAGGAAAGTGACATTGAGCTTTTTTAGGAAGGAAAGTCCTGTTTTTGGTGGGCAAAGATCTTGAGCTTTTTTAGGGGAGCAAAGTTTAGGGGAGCCACTAATCTACCGGTGATCTACCAGAGATGTCCAGTGATCTACTGGTAGATCACGATCTACCTGTTGGACATGCCTGTACTAGCGGATCTCTGGGTGATTGTGCAACAGGATTACTGGCGCCCTGGTTGTTTTAACAAGTACACCAGCAAAATGCCACCCTTCCTGAAGGAATCTCGGAGTTGCTTTTTGTGTGGAAAATCTGCGGACACCGTCAGGTTCTGATGCTCACAGGCTATGCTTGGTGGACCTTGGGGATTTAGTTACAGGTGGGGATTTAGAAGATCCTGCAAGCCCTGCTCTAGATTGTGTTGTTTGACACAGGGACCTCAGTGTGAGGTAGAGCTAGGCAGCGACCCCCGAAAGGGGGTTTCGGGAGGGGTTTTTTTGGCACAAGATGGAGGGAAGTACCTGTTTGTGCGCCCACCTTATAGTCCACTCCAAACATTCCCTTTTCCTTCAGCTGCTGCACCTCTTAACAGCTATCTGGGACCTGTTCCATACTTCCTGCCTTGTGCTGCCCTTCCTTTTTCCTGATATATTATCAACGTTTTGCCGCCTCCTGGGCCCCCTTGCCCATGAACCCCCTCCCCTTTGCCCCTTTCCCAGTGACACTGCATATGGGGCAATACAGCCTTGGACACCGCGGTGCCTTTCTTAGTTTAATGTATCCTAATATCTGTTGGAAGCCGACCAGAGTGGCTGGGGAAACCCAGCCAGGTGGGCAGGGTACAAATAATAAATTATTATTATTATTATTATCATCATTATTTCTGCCCAAACCCATTTGCCTCGGCTCCTACCTCTGAGCAAAATTCCTGCTGATGTTTTGATTCCTGTTCCTCCTTGATCGCCCCTCCGGACTCCTGTCTCTGCCTTTGGGGAGATATTTGTTTTCGTTTTTTAAAATATCTTTATTAAATTTTATAAAACAAAAACAACAACAACATAATCAAACATAAAAACAACAATACAATACAATTATTTAAAAACAAACCTACAATCACAACAAACCTACAATAAAAACAAAAAATCTTATTTGTTATCACTAACAACTGTCCTTCACATTGTATATTGACTTCCTCCTATCTCCTCTTCTTGCGTTCCTTGCCTATCATCTTTAGTAATTTCTAAACATCTTATAAAACCTTTTTTTACTATAAAATACCTACTTACTGATCTTAACTTTTCCTAACTCATATTTCATCTATCTTAAACACTTAACCTAACTCTACATCTACAGTCTAGCTTTTCTTCCAAATTATATCTAATTATCAATCATACAATATTTTTTTTTTAAATACAGTTTGGCAGCTGTCCAAATGTACAGTCCGCAGGAAGACGTAGTTTAGACTGGAAGTGGTGGTGAGGATAGAGAGAATGCTTCATTTGTCTCTGCCCGAAATGCATTTTATAGGCTGTGATATTCCTGTTGCATTTTGGCTGATTGGAGTGGGAGAAGCAATCAATTAACACCTTTGTTTTTAATAAGCAGTTCATTTGTTCTGTTCTGTTTTGTTTTGGTACTGCAAATTGGCACTCAGAGAAGGCTGATTTCACATCACAGGAACACAGGTTTTAATTGGCAAATAAAGTGAAATAAAGCATCAGTTGATTGGTTTGTTTAACTGCTAACATTTTATTTTTTAAAAAAGGACCATTACTTCTTTCTCCAAAGTAATGACTAGCTGTCCATCTGCTTTTCCTTCGTGACTTTGTAGCTTGGTGAGTGTTTGGGACGGGGTTGCTGAACAAACCATGGTTAAGGAAGGATGTTGGACTGGCACATAACTCAAAGCAGGTGTTTAAAGTAAAGATTTGTCAGCCAAAAACAAACCATAGCTTCAAATGATGGTTTGTGGGAAGTAAACATACCATAGTTAAGTTGCCAGGTAGAATTCACACATGTTCCTAAGACACGCCTTTAGGAAATCATGGCTAAACGAAGCATGTTTTCGTGTCTTGGGTGAACCAGGCCAATGAGAGACAGTTTAACAACTAATTCCGAAGAGGTTTTATGCGCAGGTGCTCAAATATATTACCTACCTGCCTGTGTTGGCTGGGGCTGATGTCCAGAATACACGAAGGGCACCACCTTGGGGACGTCAGGAAGCCTAGCAGTTTTTTAGTTGGCAGTCTAAAAATCCTTCAATCAGCCGACGGTTCTAGTTGACGAAGATCCTGGGAGGCAGAGAGTAGACATGAGTGGAAACGGCAGAGAAGCTGGTTGGGTGTCAGTTGTTAGGAGACGCGTCTGAGCTTCTGGGTCAGTGGGCCAGGCTCCCTGGGGTGGGTGGGGGGGAAAGCTTAATATGCCAGGTCGCTCTTTGAGGTGCTGCAAAAGGACTCTTGTTTCCACAGGCCAAGGCCTGCCTTACACGTTCTGCATTTTCCTGCGCAGTGTGGGAAATGGAAAGAAACCAACCATGGACTGTTTGGACTTGGTGGCGTGTGTTGTTTGCAGCCGTGGGCCGCTTGCTTGCGAGTAGCATTGCCGCATGCACATGTCTCGCATGCGCGCGTTGTCTCAGAACTAAAAAGGTGCGTGAATGCTGCCAAAAGGTGCCCAAGAGTAAAATTCAACTTTGAGCCCACAAAATGGTCTGAACGTAGAACACAGAATGGGGTTGTTTAGTCGTTCACTCGTGTCCGACTCTTCGTGACCCCATGGACCTGAGCACGCCAGGCCCTCCTGTCTTCCACTGCCTCCCGCAGTTTGGCCAAACTCATGCCAGTCGCTTCGAGAACACTGTCCAACCACCTCGTCCTCTGTCGTCCCCTTCTCCTTGTGCCCTCCATCTTTCCCAACATCAGGGTCTTTTCTAGGGAGTCTTCTCTTCTCATGAGGTGGCCAAAGTACTGGAGCCTCAACTTCAGGATCTGTCCTTCTAGTGAGCACTCAGGGCTGATTTCTTTAAGGATGGATAGGTTTGTTCTTCTTGCAGTCCATGGGACTCTCAAGAGCCTCCTCCAGCGCCATAATTGGGGTAAAATTACCCAAATAACACTGATAGATGATTTCATTTACCCAGAACGATGCCTAGACAAAGAATGGATTTCTCCTCCCTAGACACCAAATGCGTTTTGACCCTCCCAGGGGGCAAGATCACTGAAACCCACACGTGCACCCTTGACCACTTCAATCAGCGGAAATGGCACACCTCCAGGTGCTACATAATTCCCGCTCCGTATTTGTAAGCACTTGTTCGTTTAGTCCAGCAGCGCATAAACTTTGGAACTCCCTGCCAATTGAGATCAAGATGGGGACTTCACTGTACTCTTTCCGGTGCCGGCTAAAAAACATTCTTATTTAGACAAGCCTGTCCAGATGCTTAGAAAGTTGAGGTAATTTTAATCTGTTTTAGTACTGTTAACTTTTGTATGTTTTAAAGTAGGGCTGCCAGTTTGTCTTGATTTCAGTGTTTTGTACAGTGGAACCTCGGTTTTCAAATGTAATCCGTTCTGGAAGTCCGTTCGACTTCCGAAACGTTCGAAAACCGGGGATCAAAGGGCTGTCAGCAAGTTCAATGGGGGAAATTGAGAAACGTGCTTCGGAAGCCATTCAACTTCTGAGGCACGTTCGAAAATGGAAGCATTCACTTCTGGGTTTTCGGCGTTCGGCTTCTGAAACGTTCGGCATCCGAGATGTTCGAAAACCGTGGTTTCACTGTATTTTTTAAACCACTTGGAGGGTGTTTTGTTTACAATCAAGCGGTATATGAATTTTATTAAATTAAATAAATAAGCATGCAATCTTTCACCAAAGGTGAGCCAGTTGTGCGATCTCTTTAGATGATCAGGTGGGGTGACCTGACCCACAATGAATACAATGCAGAGCAGTGTATAGGTTTTTTTTTTTTTTGGGGGGGGGTGTTCTTTAGAGCAGTGTATAGTTAATTGGGATGCGGGTGGCGCTGTGGGTTAAACCACAGAGCCTAGGGCTTGTCGATCGGAAGGCCGGCAGTTCAAATCCCCGGGAAGGGGTGAGCTCCCGTTGCTCGGTCCCAGCTCCTGCCCACCTAGTAGTTCGAAAGCACGTCAAAGTGTAAGTAGATAGATAGGTCCCGCTCCGGCGGGAAGGTAAACGGCGTTTCCGTGCGCTGCTCTGGTTCGCCAGAAGCGGCTTAGTCGTGCTGGCCACATGACCCAGAAGCTGGACACCGGCTCCCTCGGCCAGTAAAGCGAGATGAGCGCCGCAACCCCAGAGTTGTCTGCGACTGGACCTAATGGTCAGGGGTCCCTTTACCTTTACCTTATAGTTAATTGTAGGGGTTTGGACTAGATGACCCTTGGTGGCCCTTCCAACTCTACAATTCTGTGATCCTCTAAATTTTCTGCACCTCTAATTCCCCCGCTTCTCCAGCTGTTCTATCAACACTTCCTGATACCTGCCTTATTCCGTGTTTGCCACCTCTTCACAGTTTTCCCCTCCAGACCCAAGCGACGTGGGGCAGTTCGTCTGTGAGGGTAGGAGTCGTCCTTTCCTCTGTGTGTGAAAAATAATCTTTATCTACGTTGGAGACTCTCCTGCAGAGCATTCCCCCCACCAAGGGGATGGGGTAACTCCTGTTCATACATAGCTCTGTGTGTCCATCCACAAGGTCATGTACACCAGACTTGGCTGCAGTCCAGATCTGGTTAACGCCGTCTCTTTATGTCGCCGAACATCTTTTTCCTCCCCTGATTGCGTTACAAAACTTCTGTTAGATTTTGCCCGGCGATTGGTTTGAAGAGAGCTGAAAGGGGTTCGAAAGAGAGGAAGCTTTCCCCACGATGTGTAGACACACTTACAGTCATAGGATGGGAGAGTTGGGGTGCCAAGGGTCATCCATTCCAACCCCCTGCAGTGCAGGGATCTCAGCTGAAGCATCCAGGACAGACGGCCACCCAACCTCTGCTTAAAAACCTCCAAGAAAGGAGAGACCTCCACCTCCCAAGGGAGGCCGTTCCACTCTCAAATGGCTCTGGCCTTCAGAAGGTTCTTCCTGATGCTCAGTCAGAATCTCATAGAATCATAGAATCCTAGAGTTGGAAGAGACCACAAGGGCCATCCAGTCCAACCCCCTGCCAAGCAGGAAACACCATCAAAGCATTCCTGACAGATGGCTGTCAAGCCTCCGCTTAAAGACCTCCAAAGAAGGAGACTCCACCACACTCCTTGGCAGCAAATTCCACTGCCGAACAGCTCTCACTGTCAGGAAGTTCTTCCTAATGTTTAGGTGGAATCTTCTTTCTTGTAGTTTGAATCCATTGCCCCGTGTCCGCTTCTCTGGAGCAGCAGAAAACAACCTTTCTCCCTCCTCTATATGACATCCTTTGATATATTTGAACATGGCTATCATATCCCCCCTTAACCTTCTCTTCTCCAGGCTAAACATACCCAGCTCCCTAAGCCGTTCCTCATAAGGCATCGTTTCCAGGCCTTTGACCATTTTGGTTGCCCTCTTCTGGACACGTTCCAGCTTGTCAGTATCCTTCTTGAACTGTGGTGCCCAGAACTGGACACAGTATTCCAGGTGAGGTCTGACCAGAGCGGAATACAGTGGTACTATTACTTCCCTTGATCTAGATGCTATACTCCTATTGATGCAGCCCAGAATTGCATTGGCTTTTTTAGCTACTGCATCACACTGTTGACTCATGTCAAGTTTGTGGTCTACCAAGACTCCTAGATCCTTTTCACATGTACTGCTCTCAAGCCAGGTGTCACCCATCCTGTATTTGTGTCTTTCATTTTTTTTGCCCAAGTGTAGTACTTTACATTTCTCCTTGTTAAAATTCATCTTGTTTGCTTTGGCCCAGTTCTCTAATCTGTTAAGGTCATTTTGAAGTGTGATCCTGTCCTCTGGGGTATTAGCCACCCCTCCCAATTTGGTGTCATCTGCAAACTTGATCAGGATGCCCTCAAGCCCATCATCCAAGTCATTGATGAAGATGTTGAATAAGACTGAAAGAACCCTGTGGCACCCCACTAGTCACTTCTCTCCAGGATGAAGAGGAGCCATTGATGAGCACCCTTTTGGTTCGGTCAGCCAGCCAGTTACAAATCCACTGCATGGTAGCATTGTCTAGCCCACATTTTACCAGCTTCTTTACAAGAACATCATGGGGCACCTTGTCAAAGGCCTTGCTGAAATCAAGATAGGCTACATCCACAGCGTTCCCTTCATCTACCAGGCTTGTAATTCTGTCAAAAAAATGAGATCAGGTTAGTCTGACATGACTTGTTTTTCAGAAACCCATGCTGACTTTTAGTGATCACAGCGTTCCTTTCTAGGTGCTCACAGACCGTTTGCTTGATCTCCTTCCTGCTCATTTGAATCCACCTGTTTTCTCCATCTTTCACGTGACAGCCCTTTAGATCAGGCACCCCCAAACTCGGCCCTCCAGATGTTTGGGGACTACAACTCCCATCATCCCTAGCTAACAGGACCAGTGGTCAGGGATGATAGGAATTGTAGTCCCAAAACACCCGGAGGGCCGAGTTTGGGGATGCCTGCTTCAGATATTTGAAGGCGGCTCTCATATCTCTTCATATCTTCCCTTCTCCAGCTCTTTTGACCGTTCCTCATCAGGCCTGGTTTCCGATATAACCGGAAGAATTCTACAGGATGGGGTATTCGCGTGGGAAAACAGTCAAGATCCAAGGATCCCCAAAGGGTGGAGATGTCGGGCGTCATCTTGGCACCCAGGCATCTTCTCTTGGTCACAAAATGCGCCTGGCGCCTGGCTAATTTCAAACACTGCTTACTGGTTGTGTTTGTGTATGGGTACATCTATATGACATGCTGTTACATGCATTTTTTTGAAAATAAAGTTGGGGCCAGTTAGACATGGTGGTCTCTCCCCCACCTTCTCTCTCTCTCTCTCTCTCTCTCTCTCTCTCTCTCTCTCCTTCTCTCTCTCTGCTGGAATATCATAGTTCTGGCATAGCTAGGCGTGATCTCTTGAGCACATAGAGCGCTGCCTTCTTTCCCTCTACGCTAAGAGCCTGGCAAACAGCGACGGTCAGTTCCCCTTCTCTCTTGCAGAAGGATAAATCAGTTGTGTGCTGGGTAGGGGGACTTTAGTTTTAAAATGGAAGAACTATCTGACGGCAAAGGCCGCCCGTCAGTGGAAGCAGCTCCCTCATAAGGTTGTGGAGGTTTCTAAGCAGAGGTTGGGTGGCCACCTGTCAGGGATCCTTTAGCCGTGACATTGCAGAGGGTTGGGATGGATGACCCCTGGGGGTTCCCTTCCAACCCTACGTTTCTATAAGCTTTCTTCTGTGCCCTTTTGCCTGACTCCAGGGGTATGGGAATGACTCATGTTAACCAGCACAGCCACCTTGGGTAGGGACAGAGGATGGGGGGGGGGGAAGAGAAGGCTGCATGAACCCTAAGTGGCAGTGGTGGTGTAGTGGTTAGAGTGTCTGGCTAGGACTTGGGAGAGCTGGGTTCAAATCCCTACTCGGCCGTGAAGCTCACTGGGTGACCTTGGGCCAAGTCGCTGCCTCTCAGCCTGAGGATTGAATGCGGGAGGGGAGGGGACCCCTGTACCCCACCTTGAGCTCCTCGGAGGAGAAGTTGGTGTAGAAATGGAATAAAATAAATAAATACACTCCAGATGCCCAGCTTTCTTTTTTAAGGGCAAGACCTAAAATGTCCAGACACTGGTTGGTTGATTGGCACCTGTCTGTCTCCGGGTGTGAAGCCAAACCTCTGCATTAGCAGCACCGAAGTGACCTTTCCATGGTATTCACAGGTATACTGCGTCTCAACAGGGAGGCTTTGTGTTTTTGTGGCTAATAACCACGGACAGATTTCCTTGTTCAGGAAGTTGCTAGCTTCTTCTGCCCCTTCCTTTAAATTCTCCAAAGCGGCTGGTTTTTGCCCCATCGCATCCTGGTGGGTCCCAGAAGCCGTCCGCCGTGGGCTTCTGCCAACACAGAAAGGGGAAGGGGCGACGGAGCTTGCTTCAGGGTGCGCCCTATGCAGGCGAGGGTGTGCCAGGGCGGGCGAGGTGCCAGCCTCTTGCAGGCGATGTGCCGGCTGCCGGCCGGTTGTTGCCGATGCTGCTGCCATTGTCCTCTCCTCCTCCTCCTCCTGAATCCTCTGGCTGGGATGCAAGAGCCTTTGCCCAAGAGTTGAGCCAAACATTGGCTTGAATTTGTTTTAGAGGGAAACAGACCCCCCGTTTCCCCTCCACCGCCCCTCCTTGCCAAGCTCTCTCCGTCCGCACAATGAAGCTGCCTCTGGAATTTTTACTCTCCGTCCGGGGAACAGCCCAGAATGTGCTGGCTGCAAAAGGGGGAATCAGAACGTATTTGCTCTGTGCACCGCCGGCGCTTTCTGGGTGTAACGTTTCTGTCTAGCTCACACGAGAAATCTGTGTTCTGGGAGTCACAGAAGGGTAGAGTTGGAAGGGACACCAAGGGTCATCTAGCCCAACCCCCTGCAGAATGTAGTCACACAGAAAGCGGACGTGATAGCGTTTGTAATTGACTCCCTGGGAAGTCTGCCTCTGAATCGAGCCGGGGAGTCTATATCCATCAGGCCCGCTGGGATTCCTGCATGGCAGGGGGTTCGACTAGATGACCCTCAGGGTCCCTTCCAGCGCTGCAGTTCTGTGGCCAGTGTCTCACCCTTCAGTTTCATACAATCATAGAATTGTTGGAAGGGACCACAAGGATCGTCTAGTCCAGTGTTTTTCAACCACTGTTCCGCGGCACACTAGTGTGCCGCGAGATGTTGCCTGGTGTGCCGTGGGAAAAATTGAAAAATTCAAGAGAATTACTTTATATATAGTCAATATAGGCACAGAGTTAATTTTTTTAACATTTTCTAATGGTGGTGTGCCTCGTGATTTTTTTCATGAAACAAGTGTGCCTTTGCCCAAAAAAGGTTGAAAAACACTGGTCTAGTCCCGGGGTCAGCAACCTTTTTCAGCCGTGGGCCGGTCCACCGTCCCTCAGACCATGTGGGGGGCCGGAGTATATTTTGGAAAAAAAAATGAACAAATTCCTATGCCCCACAAATAACCCAGAGATGCATTTTAAATAAAAGGACACATTCTACTCATGTGAAAACACCAGGCAGGCCCCACAAATAACCCAGAGATGCATTTTAAATAAAAGGACACATTCTACTCATGTGAAAACACCAGGCAGGCCCCACAAATAACCCAGAGATGCATTTTAAATAAAAGGTCACATTCTACTCATGTGAAAACACCAGGCAGGCCCCACAAATAACCCAGAGATGCATTTTAAATAAAAGGACACATTCTACTCATGTGAAAACACCAGGCAGGCCCCACAAATAACCCAGAGATGCATTTTAATTAAAACGGCACATTCTACTCATGTAAAAACACGCCGATTCCCGGTCCGTCCGCGGGCCGGATTGAGAAGGCGATTGGGCCGCATCCGGCCCACGGGCCTTAGGTTGCCTACCCCTGGTCTAGTCCGACCCCCCCAGGTCCCCTTTTGCCGGACGTGGTTCTCGAACCCACAACCCTGAGATTAAGTGTCTTAGGCTCTACCCACTGAGCCATCCAGGTTTGATGGTTAAAAGCTGAAATTCCTTCTGTTTGTCCTTCTTCCCAGCCTCTAGCGTCCAAACAGCAGCCTGTGTGCAAGGCGAGGACATTAAACTAGATTGTTTTTATAGAACACCTTTCCTTCCCCCAGGTGACCTTGTTGGAGAGCTGGAAGCAGATTACCCTCTTTTCTCTTTCTGTGCCAAAGAAATGGGGCAGGTCCTGCTCGTTTTAGGGTTTGCTCCGTCCCCAGAGCTTGGCGCTTGACCTTGCTTCTATCTTGGCTGAGTTCCTCTATTCTGCCAGAGGCATCCAAGGGTGTGGACTTTGGGTGAGATGTTTTGGCTCCTGGAGCCCTTGCCTCCCGTTTGTGCATGGAAAAGCATTCCCCGTTGTGGCCTTATTGCAGGAGTGCAAAGTTGCCTTTTGCATCCTGATGGGTGGAAGTGAGAAGATGCTGTTGCCACGGCAACGGAAGCGACAGACGACAGACAATGTGCCTGGAAACCTTCTTCAAACTTTGAAGGTTTGACGAGGGCGGCAGCTGCGCCTTTTTGTCAATTCGAAACTTTTGCAAGCTCCTTGAGGCAGGGACCAGTCTCTTCGGGGATGGCGTCCTGGGTTTGCATCGATGGTGGTGCGTGGCTTAATAGAAAACAGTCCATACATGCTGAGATCTGGGGGGGGGGGGGTTTCCCCAGGAAAAGCTTCCCTCTGCAGAGTCAGGTGTTAACATATATCTGACTTTCTAAGCTGGGTGTCCTGCTATAAAATAGGTATAATGGAGAGACAGCTCCAAGGATGTGCAGCCAAGTGGGGCAGAACTTTACCACACCCCCCCTCAGTTATTTAAGCTTTCCCACAGGAAATTTTTCCATTTCATAAGGTAAACAACAAAAGGCTGCAATTGCAAATAAAGATTAATCAAGATATTATTAAGCGAGTTTCAAAGTTTTTCCGTTGGCTTAAAGGTAAAGGTAAAGGGACCCCTGACCATCAGGTCCAGTCGTGTCCGACTCTGGGGTTGCGGCGCTCATCTTGCTTTACTGGCCGAGGGAGCCGGCGTTTGTCTGCAGACAGCTTCCGGGTCATGTGGCCAGCATGACTAAGCTGCTTCTGGCGAACCAGAGCAGCGCACGGAAACGCCGTTTACCTTCCCGCCGGAGCGGTACCTATTTATCTACTTGCACTTTGTCCTGTTTTCGAACTGCTAGGTTGCCAGGAGCAGGGACCGAGCAACAGGAGCTCACCCCGTCATTGTGGGGATTCGAATCGCCGACCTTCTGATCGGCAAGCCCTAGGCTCTGTGGTTTGACCCACAGCGCCACCTGGATCCTAAATGCAATTAAGTAAACATGCTAACTTAGATCACTCTTGGGAACAGGGGGGTGGGATTTGTGGCCCTGCAGAGATTACTGGACTCCAACTCCCATCATCCAGAGGACCTACGGTCAGTGATCGGGGTGACAGGAATCGGAGTCCAGGAACAACACCTGTAGGCCGTGTTCGAAATTTGCCAGGTGCATTTTGCAGTTGGCTATTTCCTTCCAGAAATATTTCCTTCCGGAAAACTCAATACGGAAGCCACGTGGCACGTTCGGCTTCCGAAAAGCATTTGAAAACTGAAGCAATTACTTCCGGGTTTTCGGTGTATGAAAGCCGAAACGTTCGACTTCCGAGACGTTCGAGAACCGAGGTTCCACTGTATATATGTGGACTGTCCCTGTTCCAAGTGACTATTCTCCTTTAAGTTCTCAAATCTCTTAACCTGGCTCAAGGTTGCCCTCTGATCTAGCCAAATGTTTAACTGAGAATCAATCACAGTCTGTCCATCATTTGAAAAATAAGACATTGGAGCTGTCTGGCCCCAAAATGGCAACTAGACATTCTGTTTTGGCGACTGTAACCTTGGGATGCGGGTGGCGTTGTGGGTCAAACCACAGAGCCTAGGGCTTGCCGATCAGAAGGTCGGCGATTCGAATCCCCGCAATGACGGGGTGAGCTCCTGTTGCTCAGTCCCTGCTCCTGGCAACATAGCAGTTCGAAAACAGGACAAAGTGCAAGTAGATAAACGGCGTTTCCGTGCGCTGCTCTGGTTTGCCAGAAGCGGCTTAGTCATGCTGGCCACATGACCCGGAAGCTGTACGCTGGCTCCCTCGGCCAGTAACGCGAGATGAGCGCCGCAACCCCAGAGTCGTCTGCAACTGGACCCAACAGTCAGGGGTCCCTTTACCTTTAACCTTGGTTTAAGGAGCGATTTTTCACCTGGCTTATATATCTGAGTTTCTAACACTGCTCTCTCTCCCTTCTCCGTTCACCCGCATGGCTTCAAAATCCCCGTACATTTTGCACGATGTCTTGCGCAGCGTCAAGGCAAACATTCAACCTGCACCCTTTTGGAGGACGTTTGTCCTTTGACGTCTCTTGTTGCCTCGTGGCTCAGCTGCTGCCAGGTTTTGCCACCCCTGGTTTCCCTGCCTACCTGGCAATTAGAGGATTTGGTGGGGGCCGCCTTTTGTGCTGACGTTTCCAAAGTACAGCAATGCACAACATTCCCTGCACCCCAACATGACGGTGACAAGATTATCGTGCTTGGCTTTGCGCCAGCTGCATGAGACAGGGCAGGATCTGGTCTGCCGCTGCCTGTTGGAAGGCAACGATTAAATTCTCCCACACTGTCTCTGCAAGACAAATTAGTACCCTAAATAAACTTGGCTGTGTGCACGCAGAGCAGGCTTTCATGGTTCTGCTGCCGATGACGGAAATCTAGCAGCTTGATCCTGTTAGGGGCTGCTCTGAATGCTAAGCAGCGAGCAAAATGGATTTTTCGAAATCTCCTTTTGGAAAGGATAACTTTCCGATAGGGAAGGAAGCTGGGAACTTGCATCCTCTAAATCTGTAAGCTCTTTTCAAAGACAGAAGGCATGGAATCTTTAATACTTTCTCTTTGTTGGCTACAGGAATTGGTGCAAAGGGGGAATGAATTATCGGGGTTTTGAATTCTATTTCCACCCTTCACCCCAAAGACGTGGAGCTCTTTGCCAGTAGTTTCATTGGGCTGATTTGGTTAGCGTGAAATTTTTGGGTAGAGCTGAAGGGACCGGTCTGATGCTGCTCCTTGCACTTAACATTGATCCGTTTATCTTTTAAAGTTTGTGCCAGGGTAATAATTTTCCACGTTGCTAAAACTCACAGACCTCCAACGAAGCTCAGCGCTGGAAGATATCAGGGCAGACAAGACGAACTACTTCCTCATGCAGCGCACGGTTAAACTATGGAACTCCCTGCCACAGGGGAAGAAGAAGAAGAGGAGGAGGAGGAGGAGTAAGAGGAGTTTGGATTTGATATCCCGCTTTATCACTACCCGAAGGAGTCTCAAAGCGGCTCACATTCTCCTTTCCCTTCCTCCCCCACAACAAGCACTCTGTGAGGTGGGTGGGGCTGAGAGACTTCAGAGAAGTGTGACTAGCCCAAGGTCACCCAGCAGCTGCATGTGGAGGAGCGGAGACGCGAACCCGGTTCACCAGATTAGAAGTCCACCACTCTTAACCACTACACCACACTGGAGGCAGTGCTAGCCAAGACCCTAGGTGGTTTTGGGCAAATTCATGGAGAATTAAGCCTCTGAATGCCCTCTGCTGGGAATTGTTAGTGCGGAGAATTATCCTGAATTCAGGTCCTGCTCTTGAGTTTCCCACAGGGATGTGATTGGCCACTGGGAGAACAGGACGCTAGACTATGTCCCCAGTGGGTCAGTTTGCATGGCTGTTCACCTGAAGGTTGGTGGTTCAAGTCCACCCAGGGACAGGAATTCTGCATTGCAGGGGGTTGGACTAGATGACCCGTCCCGTGGGGGGCCCCTTCCAACTCTACAATTCTGAGATTCCCTGACCCAGGAGGGCTCTCCTCTAGGTCATCAGAAAATGTTGTGAGGCCAGTTTCCAATGCGAATTACTCTAATTCTGCAGAGGGAAGTTTTCTGGCAAACACTCCGAATGCAAAATTCCCGGAAAGATTACTGCTCAGAAGTTTGTCCCACTGAGTAAGATGCAGTTGCTCTCAGAAAAAAAGTATAGAGTTGGATTTTTATTTTTAGTATAACAGAGCAGTTATAGTTACTGTTTGGGAAGTAATTCCTTTCTGCTATATTTAATGCTAACAGCACACACAGGGTGGAAGCTGGCCAGTTTGTTCTTGGTTTTCCTAGGGAGATAAACACCAATTTGTTTAGTTGTCCTGAAAGTACGTAGAAAACTGGACAGGTGGGGAGGGGATGCACTTTCTACCTCCTTAAATTGTGGTGCCCAGAAGTGGACACAGGAATCCAGGTGAGCTTTAACCAATTCACAATAGAGAAGGACTATAACAAAACCCGATGTTCAGTTATGATACTGTATTTGGTTGCCATAAGAACGAAAGAGGAGTCTGCTGGATCGGGCCAGCGGCCTCTCCAGTCCAGCGTCCTGTTCTCACAGTGGCCAACCAGATGGCCCAATGAAAAACCCGCAAGCAGGATTCGAACACAAGAGTCCTCTCCCCCTCCTGCCGTTTCCAGCGACCGGGATTCAGGAGCATCGCTGCCTCCGACTGTGGAGGCAGACCAGAGTCATCCTGGCTAGTAGCCATCCATTAGCCCTCTCCTCCTCCACGAATTGGTCTAATCTTTTAAAGCCATCCAAATTACTAGCCGTTGCTGCATCCTGTGGGAGGGAGTTCCACAGTTTAACCGGTCGCTGCATGAAAGAAGGGCTTCCTTTTCTGTGCCCCGAATCTTCCAATGCTCAGCTCCGTTGGATGCCCACAAGTCCCAGTGTTGCAGGAGGGGGAGAAAAACATTTCTCTGTCTGCTTTCTGCATGCCTCTGAAGGACCAGGTGCGCAGCCTGGGAGTCATTTTGGACTCACAGCTGTCCATGGAGGCGCAGGTCAGTTCTGTGTCCAGGGCAGCTCCATCTGGGATGCAGGATGAGACCCTCCCTGCCCGCAGACTGTCTCGCCAGAGTGGTGCATGCTCTGGTTATCTCCTGCTTGGACTACTGCAATGTGCTCTACATGGAGCTACCTTTGAAGGTGACCTGGAAACTACAACTAAACCAGCATGTGGCAGCTAGACTGGTGACTGGGAGTGGCTGCCAAGACCATATAACACTAGTCCTGAGAGACCTACATTGGCTCCCGGTACGTTTCCGAGCACAATTCAAAGTGTTGGTGCTGACCTTGAAAGCCCTAAACAGCCTTGGCCCAGTATACCTGAAGGAGCGTCCCCTCCACCCCCATTGCTCAGCCCGGACGCTGAGATCCAGCTCCGGTTCCCTCCCTGCGAGAAGTGAGGTTACAGGGAACCAGGCAGAGGGCCTTCTCGGTGGTGGCGCCCGCCCCGTGGAACGCCCTCCCGTCAGATGTCAAGGAAATAAACAACCATCGGACTTTTAGAAGACATCTGAAGGCAGCCCTCTTTAGGGAAGCTTTTAAAATTTGATGAATCATTGTATTTTAATATTCTGCTGGAAGCCGCCCAGTGGCTGGGGAAAACCCAGCCAGACGGTCGGGGTATAAATAACAAATTATTATTATTATTATTATTATTATTATTATTATTATGCCACATGTAATTTTATAAGCGGCTGTCGTGTCGCCTCCTATGGCCTCTTCTCTAAACTCAAAAGTCCCAAACACTGCGACGTTCCTTTGCAGGGGGGCTGCTCCATCATCCGCGCAGCTCTTGAGATTTTACACGCACCTCGTAGTAGACCCATTCTGTTACCTGTCCCGGTGGCTTCAGGGCTGAGCCAGGATTTGCGGCGCTGCGGCGGCAGCAGCTCCAGCCATTGGGTTCCACGCGAAGCAAGCGCAGACCGAACGGATAGGCTGCCCCCACCCCCCAAAAAAATCCTAGCCTGGATTACGCATTCAGCGGGGAGGGGGGCAGGATAAACGGCTGTGGTTTTTCCGCGCACGAAGCGGCGAAAGCACAGCAACGGCAATAACCCCGTATGCCTGCAACATTTGGCAGAGGGAAGTGGTTAGAGAAAAAGGCATTATATAGGCTGCCGGCTCAGAGCCAAGCCCTGGGGTGTCTCGGCTTTTAAAGAGCTCAATTCCTAATGGAAATGGGATCAGTAAATAATATTTCCACAAGGAGGGAAAGGGCCGGGGGGCGGGGGTGAGAGAGAGAGAGAGAGAGAGAGAGAGAGAGAGAGAGAAATCTATTTAGTGTTCAGCAGAGTAAGATGAAGGCAGCTGCTGGAGAGAAAGCAAACACAGAGTTGCCCCATTTGTTTTTATAAAAAAAAAAACCAGGCACACGAAGCCAAGCTTGAGCCATGGTGGTGGCGACTCTGTGGCCCATGGCTCTTATTTGGCCCCACAGGAAATCTAATTTGGCCCACAAGACCATTTCCCCCCAAACCACAACCACCTGCCTCCCCACATCTGAGATCATCAGGTGCAGGGAAGGTAGTAAGGAGAGCAGGCCATTTAAGACCTTCAAAAAGTTAAAATGCTAGTAAACTCAAAACTCAAGGGACGCGGGTGGTGCTGTGGGTTCAACCACAGAGCCTAGGGCTTGCCGATCAGAAGGTCGGCGGTTCAAATCCCCGCAATGACGGGGTGAGCTCCCGTTGCTCGGTCCCTGCTCCTGCCAACCTAGCAGTTCGAAAGCATGTCAAAGTGCAAGTAGATAAATAGGTACCGCTCTGGTGGGAAGGTAAACGGCGTTTCCGTGCGCTGCTCTGGTTCGCCAGAAGCGGCTTAGTCATGCTGGCCACATGAACCGGAAACTGGACGCTGGCTCCCTCGGCCAGTAAAGCGAGATGAGCGCCGCAACCCCAGAGTCGTCCGCGACTGGACCCTATAGCAGGGATTTCCAATCTGTAAATCATGATCATGATCTACTGGTAGATCACTGCGGTGCTCCAGGTAGATCGCGGGACGATAGGAAGTGATCACTGAGAATCAGCTTTGGCCTCCCCCACCCCAAAAAAGCTTAAACAACCCTTGGCAAATCTCCCCTATTTAGTTACAGGTGGGTAGCCGTGTTGGTCTGCCATAGTCAAAACAAAATCAAAAATTCTTTCCAGTAGCACCTTAGAGACCAACTGAGTTTGTTCTTGGTATGAGCTTTTGTGTGCATGCACACTTCTTCAGATACACTGAAACAGAAGTCACCAGATCCTTAAATATAGTGAGGGAGTGGGGAGGGGTATTGCTCAGAAGGGTGGTGGGAATGGGTGATCAGCTATCAGCTATCTGGTGACTTCTGTTTCAGTGTATCTGAAGAAGTGTGCATGCACACGAAAGCTCATACCAAGAACAAACTCAGTTGGTCTCTAAGGTGCTACTGGAAAGAATTTTTGATTTTGTTTCTCCCCTATTTAGTTGCCACTTTTGGTAGATTACTGCCAGTTTTTTTTAATACTGGGAGTAGATCACAGTGTCTTGGGAGTTGCACATGCCTGCCCTATAGGGTGATGACTCGGATGTGGTTCCCGTTGAGTGCGATGGGGGTTTCTTGACGGTAAGCATGCCTAGTAGGATTGCAGCTTTTGCGTCGAAGGTGATTTCCCCTAATCCCTTCCTTTTCTTGCTAATCCCATAAGACCCTCAGTAAGCACAATCCTTTCCCTGTATGTTCATTCCCTCCCTTCCGAGCACAAACAATCTTATTTTGTTCTGCCATTTTGGGGAATGCTAGAAATATGCTTTGTTTTTCCTCTCCTGTGCCTAAAATGCACGTGTGATGATTAAAAAACCAAACCAAACATGCCTGGAGTTCTCCTTGGTTTCAGGTCCCCCCTCCTCACCTTTCTGCACCTGCTCTGAGTGGGCTGCCCCTGCCCTTGCTTCACCTTGAGCTCATCTGAATGCAGGATTTGAACCCTATGCGATGCTGCCGTATACAGTGCTGGCCGCCCAGGGCATGGGTAGGCAAACTAAGGCCCGGGGGCCAGATCCGACCCAACCGCCTTCTCAATCCGGCCCACAGACGGTCAGGGAACCAGCGTGTTTTTACACGAGTAGAATGTGTGCTTTTACTTAAAATGCATCTCTGGGTTATTTGTGGGGCATAGGAATTGGTTCATATTTTTTTTCTTCAAAATATAGTCTGGCCCCCCACAAGGTCTGAGGGACAGTGGACCGGCCCCCTGCTGAAAAAGTTTGCAGACCCCTGGTCCAGGGTCTCAGGTAGCAAGAGGCCCTACCTCCTGCTTTGTAATTGCACCGACATATGGGTTTTCTGGAAGGGTGCAGATTAAGATCATTTCCCTCTTGCATTAATTAAAAATAAAATAAAAATGAGAGCGATCTGGTTCAGCTTGCCTGTTTCCCGAATGCAAGTAACGTAGAGCTAAGAATGGTGAAGCCTGTCAAGCCCGAATAAATAAATTTTCTGCCCCGCATCACTTGGGGACTGAACCTGGGGCACTCTGCATGCCAAGCAGCTGCTGTGTCTCTGAGCCACAGTCCTCTCTGCCTGAAAAATAATAATGGATCTTCGATTTCTCTTCTCTCCCCCCCCAATCCTCCCATCTCCATTTCTCAGTCAGACACGCATCTGTTCGAAGGCCGTGGGGGGGTGAGCTGCCTGAGTCTTGCCTGTAAATTTACTGAATGGCAAATAGGGATAGTTTCGCCCCCCCCCCCCAAAAAAAAGTGAATGTAGACGTGCTCCTAACAGTAGACTGGCGACCCATTTGTTTTCTTGGTGGGGGAAAAAAAGAACCGAAACTCTTTCAAGAAACAAAGCCAACAGTGTGTTATTTAGAGCAACCCCCCCCCCCCCCCCAGTTTGGTCTCGTAGAACACTGCCTATTAATTTTTTTGCGGTTGCATTTTTAAAAATGCAATATATCATAGTTAAAATAAAGAAAAGACGCCTCCCCCCCCCAACCCACCACATTATGACAGATGGCATGAGAACAGCCCCGATTTAAAACACTGTAGAAGCCTGTGTAAATTCGCTTTATTGTTAATATTAATATTATTATTCTGCTGGGAGCCACCTAGAGTGGCTGGGGAAACCCAGCGAGATGAGTAATAATAATACTCAATAATAATAATAATAATAATAATAATAATATAAGGCACTAGAAGGTGGGAGATGAACTTCCCTTTCTGCATTTTCCCTATCATCATCATCCTCATCGTTCTGTGAACCTCTTTTCATTCACACCCCCCCCCCGCCCACAGAACCCTTCGTTTGATGTTCCCGTGCCACGCCAACTCGACCCCCAAACCTGCAGAGCGACGACGAAAACCGCAAACTGCTCTTTTCGCGATCCCTTTCCAACTTGCTGTTTCTCCTGGCGTGCAACGGCCGGGTTTCCGAGGCTGTTTGGTGCAGAGGTTGCAAAAAATATAGGCAGGTCGGGGAGCAGGAGAAAATGGGCTCTGACCGTCCTCTGCCTTGTGTCAAGGCATAGGATTCCTCCACAGGTGCCTTTTATGGCACACACTTGGCTTTCAGCTCTTAATTGCTGGGGGGGAATCGCCTCCTTTGCCTCCCCTTCTTCCCAGGGCCCATCACTGTAGCTAAGCGGTCAGACACCTGCTCTGCATGTAGAAGGTCCCAAGCAGGGGTGTTGCTAGGGGGGTGGGGGTGGAACGCCCCGGGTGCCAGGAGAGGGGGGGTGACAAGAGGCGGTCCCTCCCGCCACTCCCCAAGGGGGGCCCCGCTGCCCGGCACCCTGTCTGTGCAGCGCTGCTGCTCCCGGGGCGACGGAGCGAACGGCGGCGCGTGGGGGTGACAAGCGGCGGCCCCCCCCCGCCAGTCCCATGCACCGGCGCTCCGTCCGTCGTCCCGGGAGCAGCAGCGCTGCACAGACAGGGTGCTGGGCGGTGGGGCTCCCCTTGGGGAGTGGCGGGAGGGGCCACCTCTTGTCACCCCCCCTCCCCGGGAGCAGCAGCGCCCGGCCCGGCGACAGAGTGCGCCTGCGTGACATTTCACGCTGGGGCAGGAGATAGGTTGGCCGGCATCCGCCTGGGCTCCGGGGGTGAAGCCACAGAATCATAGAACGGTAGAGTTTGAAGGGACCCCAAGGGTCATCCAGTCCAACCCCCTGCAATGCAGGAATCTCAGCTCAAGCATCCAATACAGGTGGCCACCCAACCTCTGCGGAAAAAAAACCCTCCAAGGAAGGAGAGTCCACAACCTTCCAAGGGAGACCGTTCCACTGCCAAAATGACCTCCCTGAGGCGCAAGCCTGGGCATTGCACATGGAGGTCCTGGTCTGCCCAGACAGCAAGGCCCCCCTCCCTCTCGATCTCCAGCTTGGCCGTAGGAGTTGCCGGAAGGAGGCGTACAAGGTGCCACCCAACCGTCTTAGGGACCCCACTCTGGAATTGTGTTTGTGGTCTAAACCACCGAGCCTCTTGGGCCTGCCGATGGGAAGGCCGGCAGTTCGAATCCCCGCGACGGAGGCTCTACCAACCCAGCAGTTCGGAAGCACGCCAGTGCAAGTAGATAAATAGGTACCGCTGCGGCGGGAAGGCAAACGGCATTTTCGTGCGCTGCTCTGGTTTCCATCACAGTGTTCCGTTGCGCCAGAAGCGGTTTAGTCCTGCTGGCCACACGACCCGGAAAACTGTCTGTGGTCTAACGCCGGCTCCCATGGCCTGAAAACGAGATGAGCGCCGCAGCCCCTTTGACTGGACTTAACCGTCCAGGGGCCCTTGACCTTTTACCTTTTATTCCTTAGCCTTCCTTCTCCTGAAGATGTCCTGCAAGGCAGCGGAGATTTAGGGTCAGAGTTTTCCCTTCGCAGGTTGACAAGCCCCACCTGCCCCTCAGCTCCCTCTTTGGCACGTGCAGAAACTTCCTTCTTGACTGTCGGACCCACAGTCCGAAGAAGGAGAATCGGAGCATGGACAGAGCGGGAGTGAGCAGGAGACCCACTGCCTCGCTGCCTTTTAAATCTCCTCTTATGGGTCAGATGGTCTTCCTTCACTTCTGCCTGGTTTATCTTCCCCAATCCATAATACAGTGGTACCCCTGGTTACGAACAGGATCCGTTCCGGAGCCCCGTTCGTAACCTGAAAGGTCCGTATCCTGAAGCGCCGCGTCTGCGCATGTGCGGTGTAGTGGTTAAGAGCGGTAGACTCATAATCTGGTGAACCGGGTTCGCTTCCCCGCTCCTCCACATGCAGCTGCTGGGTGACCTTGGGCTAGTCACACTTCTCTGAAGTCTCTCAGCCCCACTCACCTCACAGAGTGTTTGTTGTGGGGGAGGAAGCGAAAGGAGAATGTTAGCCGCTTTGAGACTCCTTCGGGTAGTGATAAAGCGGGATATCAAATCCAAACTCTTCTATTCTTCTTCTTCTGTGCATGCGTGTGAGGTCATTTTGCGCATCTGCGCATGCACGAACCACTGAACCTGGAAGTAACCCATTCCGGTACTTCCGGGTTCGGCACGTTCGTAACCCGTGACGAATGCAACACGCAGCTTTCGTAACACGAGGTATGACTGTAATAATAATCAATAGTAATTTATTAGTTCTACCCCGCCCATCTGGCTGGGTTTCCCCAGCCACTCTGGGGGATTTCCAACAAAAGATTAAAAACACATCAGTCATTAAAAACTTCCCTAAACAGGGCTGCCTTCAGTTGTCTTTTAAAAGTCAGATAGTTTTTTATTTCCTTGACATCTGGTGGGAGGATGTTCCACAGGGAAGGGGCCACCACCGAGAAGGCCCTCTGCCTGGTTCCCTGTAACTTCGCTTCTTGTAGGGAGGGAACCACCAGAAGGCCTTCGGCGCTGGACCTCCGGGTTGAATGATGGGGGTGGAGACATTCCTTCAGGTATACTGAAAAAACTTGCAAGTTCATTCTTGGGAGAGGAGGGATTTTTTTCCGCTTGCAAGTTCTTTGTTCCACGGGACTTTGTGACTCCCGGAAAGGGTTCCACGGACGTTAAGAGTTCATCAGCCCCTTGATGAGATCATAAAGTTGTTGCTGACACCAACCCAAGGTTTTTAGGAATGTAAATAAAATCAAAAGTCAAGAACATGTGCAGGGGAGGGCAACCAAGTTGAACGAGGGTCTGGGAACCAAGCCTTATAAGGAATGGTTGAAGGAGCTGGGTATGTTTAGCCTGCTACTCTACAATTCTGTGATTCTATAATCAACATTTACTAATCATCATTTATCATTACTAGAAATCGTAGAATTTGAATAAAATAAGGAATATTGCTGCATTACGGAATCATCTTATTAAATACAGAGGTTACTCACTGGCGAGGGACGTGCACTCTGCACGTGCCCACGCTCTTTACTTTTGAGGCTCATAATTCCTAGTTAAATCTTTCGCGTGTCCAAGTGTCATCTTCAGCCCCCCTGAAGTGCAGGAATTGCAGTTAAATAATCCATGAGAGATGGCACTCCAGCCTCTATTTGAAAACCGGACAGGGCTCTCACTGTCGGGAAGTTCTTCCTATTGTTTAAACGGAATCTCCTTTCTTGTCACTTGAATCCATTGCAAATAAATTGGCTATTTATTTATTTTTTAAAAAAGGTGCTGCTACATGATTCTTTGTTTTCTGCTAGAGACTGATCAGGAAGTTGCTCCCCAATTCAGCTCCGAAGGACTTCTTGGCCTGACGTGCTTTAAAAGGACATCTCCTCCTCTAGAGGATGAGGAGAACCAGCTGTTCCCAGGCTGGGGGAGAAGTTGGCCCAGGGCCTGATGGTTCCATTGCGCTCTGCCAAATCGCTGGAGCGGACGATGGGATCCGGATTGGAGTGTGCTCAGGGCCCCCTCCCAAGGTGCCCCCGGACCAAGAAAGGGCTCAGGGCAGGCTGGGACCTGCTGGTGGATCTCTGAGAGCCAGTGTGGTGTATGGTTAAGAGCGGTAGACTCGTTATCTGGGGAACCGGGTTCGCGTCTCCTCTCCTCCACATGCAGCTGCTGGGTGACCTTGGGCTAGTCACACTTCTCTGAAGTCTCTCAGCCCCACTCACCTCACAGAGTGTTTGTTGTGGGGGAGGAAGGGAAAGGAGAATGTTAGCCGCTTTGAGACTCCTTCGGGTAGTGATAAAGCAGGATATCAAATCCAAACTCTTCTTCCAAATCCAAACTCTTCTGGGTGATTTGCAGCAGATCTGCATATGCTTCTTGTTCGCAGTAGTGAACTTGATTTAAAACAACAAACATGCAGGTGCAGTAATCTTTCCCCCAACACGGGATTCAAACCCACGACCCTGAGATTAAGCATCTCATGCTCTACCAAATGAGCTACCCCCATCTTCTTCTTGTTGTTGTTGTTGTTGTTGTTGTTGAGTCGTTCAGTCGTGCCCGACTCTTTGTGACCCCATGGACCAGAGCACGCCAGGCACGCCTATCCTTCACTGCCTCTCGCAGTTTGGCCAAACTCATGTTAGTAGTTTCGAGAACACTGTCCAACCATCTCATCCTCTGTCGTCCCCTTCTCCTTGTGCCCTCCATCTTTCCCAACATCAGGGTCTTTTCCAGGGAGTCTTCTCTTCTCATGAGGTGGCCAAAGTACTGGAGCCTCAGCTTCAGGATCTGTCCTTCTAGTGAGCACTCAGGGCTGATTTCTTTAAGAATAGATAGATTTGATCTTTTTGCAGTCCATGGGACTCTCAAGAGTCTCCTCCAGCACCATAATTCAAAAGCATCAATTCTTCGGTGATCAGCCTTCTTGATGGTCCAGCTCTCACTTCCGCACATTACTACTGGGAAAACCATAGCTTTAACTATACGGACCTTTGTCGGCAAGGTGATGTCTTTGCTTTTTAAGATGCTGTCCAGGTTTGTCATTGCTTTCCTCCCAAGAAGCAGGCGTCTTCTAATTTCGTGACTGCTGTCACCATCTGCAGTGATCATGGAACCCAAGAAAGTAACCCCCCCCCCCGTCTAGTAGCCCTCAATAGCAGCGTTCCTAACTCGCATTGTTCTTGGCGCATTTTGCTATGGGAAATGCCATCAGTGCGAGCAGTTTCTGAGCTCTGAGCGCAAGACTGTGCCTAAGATTTGAGGTTAAAACTGCAGAGTGGAAGGAAAGGAGGGTCTCTTAAGAATATTAGGGGGGTGGGCTGGGGAAGGAATAGACCAAGCCAGATCACGATTTACTGGTCGATCGCAGGGTGCCCCTGATCAATCCTGGTCAATCTTGGGACCCCCCAGCCATTCCCCCCCAAAAAAGCTCAACAACTTTGGTTCTTCCTCCCCCCAAAAAGATCACCAACCTTGGTCAATACAATGGGCAGATCACTGCCAGGTTTTTTTGTTTTTTTTAGTTGGACTAGATCACAGTCTCTTGGAAGTTGGACACCCCCAGACTAGACCATGTGAAAAAGGAGCATAATATTTGAGCTGCAGTTCATTCATTTTCAGCTTTGCATTCTTGCTGTTAAAAAAGAAAGCGCCCATTTCGTTGCTGCACCCATATCCCCGGTTTAAGGTGCCGTTTAGCTCCTAGCTTTCACAGCTCAGTTTCTCGCACGGCTCAGTAGCCCTGCCCTCCATGAATTTTGCTTGGTTTTTAAACCCGCCTAGGTTGGTGGCCAGGGACCCAGGTGGCGCTGTGGGTTAAACCACAGAGCCTAGGGCTTGCTGATCAGAAGGTCGGCGGTTCGAATCCCTGCCACGAGGTGAGCTCCCGTTGCTCGGTCCCAGCTCCTGCCCACCTAGCAGTTCGAAAGCACGTCAAAATGCAAGTAGACAAATAGGGACCGCTCCAGCGGGAAGGTAAACGGCGTTTCCGTGCGCTGCCCTGGTTCGCCAGAAGCGGCTTAGTCATGCTGGCCACATGACCCGGAAGCTGTCTGCGGACAAACGCCGGCTCCCTCGGCCTATAGAGCGAGATGAGCGCCGCAACCCCAGAGTCGGACACGACTGGACCTGATGGTCAGGGGTCCCTTTACCTTTACTTAGGTTGGTGGCCACCCCTGCCTCCTGTGGGAGTGAGTTCCATAGTTTAACTGCAGGAAGAAGCGCTTTCATAAAGAGGTCGTAGTCCGAAAAACATCGGGGGGGGGGGGGCGGGGGGGCACCAGGTTGGCAGTGTCTGCAGGATGCATTGCATTCTGGGTCTCGCTCTGTCGTTTTGCTTCACGGTTTTTCTTTCTTTGGCTGAGCTCTCGAGACTCTGCAGCTCCCATGCTCCCCCTTGTGCGCCGTGTCCCTGTTGATGCAAAGGCACTGCAAGATAATAGGTTCAGAAGCCAAGGAGGAGGCGAGAACTTCAAAGCGGCCTCTATTTTTATATGTGGCACATCTCTCTCCACAATTGACACCGAGGTCCCAGGCGTGCCGGCAGCCTGCACAACCTATTAAGACTCAAGAGGCTCTGGAGGAAACGGGGAACGAAAGAGTGCCGATGAGATTTATGTTTTTTTTCCCCCCTTCAATATAAACTTTATTGTTTTTTTAAAAAAACATTCAGACAACTAACAAACACACCAACGTTAAAAATAGAATGCATTAAGTCAAAACAAAAAGTTAGAAGAAAAAAGAAAAATAGTAGAGGAAAAAGAAAAAGAAAGATATTTACAATATTAATAAGAGAAACAATCCGATACAAAAATCAAAAACAAAGTTTATAACATAATTTCCACAGAATAAAACATTCTTGATGTTAAAAGACTTCCAGTTAATCTCGCTGTTTCTGATATTCTTTATCTATGTTTATCGCACAATTATAAGCTTTTGTTTTCATTCCTTTTATCTCTTTATTAACTCTTATTTAATTTCTCATCTGGTTCAGCCTAATTCTGCTAATAGGAATCTTCCTGTGCCATTATCCTCCATATAATCCTTAAATAGTTTCCATTCTTTGTGGACTTTTTGTTTTGACTGCTCTCTTACCCTTCCCGTAGTTTTTGCTAGCTGTGGATATTCCAACATCAAATTTTGCCAATCTGCGATATTCGGTAATATCTTGTTTTTCCAATTTCTGGCTACTAATATTCTGGCCGCTGTTATCCCATACAGTAATAATGTTCTTTTTGATTTTTTTTTAACTCATCTGGCACTATACTTAATAGGAATAATTCTGGTTTTTTCTTGAATGTACATTTCAATAATTTCTTCAATTCTTCATAAAGATTATTCCAAAATTCGCTAACCTCTGAACAATGCCGCCACATACGCATATAAGATCCATTTTCCTTACCACATCTCCAACATAAAGGTGATCTATTTTTATACATTTTGGCTAGCTTTTCAGGTGTTTGGTGCCATCTATACACCATTTTTAGAACATTTTCCCTGAGCGAATAACAGGCAGTGAATTTTTATGATTATGAGCTCGGGGGTTGGTGATGGGCCGGCATTCCCGAATGTTCGAATCGGCAGCAGTGCGCATGCGCTTCATTCGATTATTCTTGTTTACTGTTTTTATATCCTGCCTTTCCCCCATGTCGGCATTCGACTCATAAGAGTTGTAGAGCAGGGAGGGCACCCCAGGGGTCATCTAGCCCAACCGCCTGCCATGCAGGGACCACCGCTCAAGAATCCCTGACAGGTGGCCATCCAACCTCTCTTTCAAAAACCCCCCGAGGAAGGAGAGCCCACCAGCTTCCGAACGACGCCTGCATGGCAGCTAACAGCACTTAGGAGACATGATAAAATACAAAGTAGTAAGAACAAACCAGATGAGAAGCAATGATTAAAATACGGCAAAACGCATTTATGTGGGGTTTCTCTCACGCTTCATCCGGAAGCTTCAGTGAGTGCAGAATGGGGATTCGAACCGCCGACCTTCTGATCAGCAAGCCCTAGGCTCTGTGGTTGAACCCACAGCGCCACCCAGGCCCAATTCCTGCAAACCGGCCTCCGGGTTACTTGCTTGTGGAAAACTCTCTGCGATTTCCTGGGGGCTATAGAGGTGTATTAGCTTTGGTCCTGGGTTCATTTTACCTTTTTGCATGTGGGTCACGGAATCTGTGATTGGGGTTAACGGTTCAATTCCCTAAGGATGCTTAGCCTGCCTGCCCACTCCTCCTCATCCCCCCCCCCCAAGCAAATTGTTGGTATGGGCTTGGACATGTCAGCCCTTAGGACCCAGAGGGAACGCTTCAGAGAACTGTTTGGGCAAGGCAGTTCCCCACCCTGTGCAAGATCTTTTGTCGGGGAGAGAGAGAGAGAAGTCTCTTAACTGTGGCTCATTCCCCGCCTGTCTTCTTCCCCTCTCCCGCTCCCCTTTGTGCACCCCCTCTTTGTCTCCAGAGGCAGCCTGCTGCACCCCCTCGGAGCATGGCCCCTCGCTGACAAGGCTGGCCAAAGTTCAACGCACAGCAAGCAAGCCGGAGGAACTTCTCCCTGGGTCAAATGGCGACTGCAAACAAAGGTGAGTGGCCGGTGTGGTACCCAGAGTGAGGCTGGATGCCCGTTGCCATGGTGACCTGAGCATCCTTGGGTGGTCTTGGGCTTCTTTTGCCCTTCCGCCAGGCGTGTTCCTCCAGTGCAGGGTTCCTTGCTCTGTTTGAATGCCAGAGCTTCCCTGCTGGATCAGGCCAAGTCCAGGCAGCTGCGTCTCTCAGCCTGCAACCTGGAGGGTTGCTAGCACAGCGTTCGCCAACCTGGCGCCCCCCCCCACTGTTTTGGACCCCAGCTCCCGTCAGCTTCAGCCAGCGCAGGCCTACCTTGCAGGGTTCCACGGGCCGCAGAGACTGTGCAGAGCAGTCTGAGCATGTGGGAAGGCACCGATGCTCAGGATTGCGCGTTCCCTTTTGCAAGTTTGGGGAGGCTGCGGTGGTCCTGTCCTGGACGAAATTCCTGCCCACACTAACCCAGTGCCCTCCAGAGGTTTTGGACTACGACCGCTGTGCTGGCTGGGGCTTCTGGGAGTCGTAGTTCAAAACTATGGGATTGCACCAGGTTGGCAAACGCTGTGCTATGCTGATTTTGGAACGAATTCTGCCTTGAGCCTTTTGGGTTGTGATGTGTCCAAACGAACATCCATCGCTGCACTTGGCGGTAGAGAAGGCGAGGTAATAATATTCTTTGTAAATAAACCCCGTGCCCATCAAAGGGCAGTAGAGCTTTCCTTGGGCAGGGGGCTGTTGTGTCCAAAACATACAGAATGCAGCTGGCTGAAATATCTAGCGGAGTTGCTCGAATCTTTTGCTCCGTTTATGCATGCCTTCATGTGTTTTGTATTCGGTCCTTGCCTCCCTTTAATAATCAGTTTCAGAAAGCGGATGCAGATCGGTTCAAAACGTCTCCGGCAAGGGAAATCCGCATGCCGCAGCCAAACCTGAATGAAAGGGATCTGAGCCAGTTTGGTGCAGAGGGCATCGTCGTGACTGCTGGAACTGGGGACGGGTTCAAATCCCTACCGGCTCTGGCTTGGCGGGCAGAGGGCTGCTGCGTCTCAGGCTTGCCTTCCTCGCAGGGTCGTTGGACCCTAAGACTGGTTAGCCCCTGAGCTCCTTGGAAGAAAGGAGCTAAGTGCTGGAAGATTCTGGACAGATCCCAGAACGTGCTTCTGCGAAACTATGGAGCTCACTGCCCCAATGGCCTTAAAAGAGGAGTAGAGAGGTTCCTGGAGGAGGAGACGGCTATGATAGATCTAATACGGCTCCACAGTCAGCATTGCTCCTGAATGCCGGTTGCTGGAAGCCACAGGAGGGGAGAGTAGCTCTTGTGCTCGAATCCTGCTTACTGGTCCCCTATTTGGGCATCTGGCCGGCCATTGTGAGAACAGGGTGCTGGACTAGACGGGCCTTTGGCCTCACCCAGCAGACCCTTCTCACATTCTTATGTGCTCATAAGTTCGGTAAACAGATGCCTCGACAGACCAGCTCTGCAGCTTTGCAAGGCACACCTGCCGCTTTGCGAAACAAAATTAGCAGACGTCTGGGGTCTCCCTAAGAATCAGCGCTTCTGATTCTCCTGCCTTCCGCTGCCGGAACCTCTCCGCGTTAACAACCCTTTCCTCCCCCAACTTCCAATGGCCTCAACCCCCGTTATTTGGCCTTATTGGCAGCACAATCATATACAGTGGTGCCTTGGTTCTCGAACTTAATCCGTTCAGGAAGGCTCCCGAAACAGTTCGAAAACCAAGGCGCGGCTTCCGATTGGCTGCAGGAGCTTCCTCAACTCAAGCGGAAGCCTCGTCGGACGTTTGGCTTCTGAAAAACGTTCCAAAAGTGGAACACTTAACTTCCGAGTTTTCGGTGTTTGGGGACCGATTCGTTCGACAGCTAAGCTGTTCGAGAACCAAGGTACCACTGTACCCTCCGGATATGGACTTCATTCGCTCCGGGGGTCCACCCACAACCTGAAAATTCTGCATCCGGAGGCGCCGCCTCTGCGCACATGCGCGGTGTGATAGAGCGCTTCTGTGCATGTGTGCGCAGCGAAACCCGGAAGTATACGCTTCCGGGTTTGCCGCGTTCGCATGCCGAAGTTTACATATCCGGAGGGGTACGTAAGTAGAGGTACGGCTGTATCTACTTGTCTCGTCAGAGGTAAGGGGCTTCTTGAGTTCAGTGGGGCAGAGGGGGGTTTGAGAGCCAGTGTGGTGTAGTGGTTAAGAGCGGTAGACTCGTAATCTGGGGAACCGGGTTCGTGTCTCCGCTCCTCCACATGCAGCTGCTGGGTGACCTTGGGCTAGTCACACTTCTCTGAAGTCTCTCAGCCCCACTCACCTCACAGAGTGTTTGTTGTGGGGGAGGAAGGGAAAGGAGAATGTGAGCCGCTTGGAGACTCCTTCGGGTAGTGATAAAGCAGGATATCAAATCCAAACTCCTCTTCTTCCTGGACTTCTCGGTAGTGTCCCCAATCTCCCCATTTTCTTGCCCAAACTATTTTTGCAACCATTGGTCAGATGGAGGAGAGAGTCAGATCTTGAGTCTCTGCCTCATTGATTAGGGGTGTTAGCTGTGATTCCTGCATTGCAGGGGGTTGGTCTAGATGACCGCTGGGGACCCCTTCCAACTTTACAGTCCCATGATTGCAGCCTCAGCAGCTGATCCATCACTAATGGGCAGAATTCAGAATACTCTTCCCACCCTCCTCTTTCCTCCTCCTTTTTTGCTGGACAGGAGTTTCTGGAAAGGCAAGTCTGTGCACTTTGACCTGGGAGGGGGACATGAAAAACCTCCTGGACAGGAGGAGCGAAGCCTATCAGAAGTTAGCCGTCCTGCTTGGGGCATATTTGTGGACTCATCAGCACTGGAGGGGATTTCAGCCTTTGCAGTATATACTTTTTTTATTGCAGTGTGTTTTATTGCAGTGTTTTTCAACCACTGTTCCGCGGCACACTAGTGTGCCGTGAGATGTTGCCTGGTGTGCCGTGGGAAAAATTGAAAAATTACTTTATATATAGTCAATATAGGCACAGAGTTAATTTTTTTTAACATTTTCTAATGGTGGTGTGCCTCGTGATTTTTTTCATGAAACAAGTGTGCCTTTGCCCAAAAAAGGTTGAAAAACACTGTTTTATTGGGACTCTGAAATCCACTCACTGGTATAGAAAGACGTATGCTTAGGATTAAATAATTTTCAGCACAGGAGTGATTTTGAGTACCATAACTGAATGGAGCCCAGCCCTTACACACGCACCCCTAAACTTGGTCTCTGCTTTGCTCCAACTTCCTTCATTCCAGCTATGATACACCGTCAGTGGGTGAGTAATTTCTGTTGCAATTGCTCAACAACCCGGGGAGTCAGGAATCCTTTGCTTACTCAGACATTAATACGAGGTTAGGAGAGGCAGGTGTAGTAGCTGGGAGATCTAGGTTCACATCCTTGCTTGCTGTCATGAGCAGAACAAAATAAAAAATTTCTTTCCAGTAGCACCTTAGAGACCAACTGAGTTTGTTCTTGGTATGAGCTTTCGTGTGCATGCATACTTCTTCAGATACACTGAAACAGAAGTCACCAGACCCTTAAATATAGTGAGGGAGTGGGGAGGGGTATTGCTCAGAAGGGTGGTGGGAATGGGTGATCAGCTGATAGGTGTGGAAAACCTGTTGACGACTCTTAACGGCTGCAATTAGTCTTGCAGGGAAAGGCAAGGGGTGAGGTGGCTAAAGATAGCTTTGTTATGTATAATGAGATAAGAATCCAATGTCTTTGTTCAGACCAGGTTTCTCCATGGTTTTAAGTTTGGTGATTAGTTGCAATTCAGCCACTTCTCTTTCCAGTCTATTTCTGAAATTTCTTTGTATTAAGACAGCTACTTTGAGATCTTTTATAGAATGGCAGACCAACACGGCTACCCACCTGTAACTGGAACTATGTCATGAGCAGGTTAGAGTAGTGGTTAAGAGTGTCAGACTAGGACCCGGGAGACCAGGGTTCAGATCCTTACTCAGCCACGATTCTCACTGGCTGTGACCTTGGGCTGCCAGTCCACTGCCTTGCAGCTTAACCTACCTCGCAGGGTTGTTGGGATTAACCCAGGCAGAGGGCCTTCTCAGGGGTGGCACCCACCTTGTGGAACACCCTCCCATCAGATCTCAAGGAGGTGAGTAGCTATGTAACCTTTGGAAGACATCTGAAGGCAGCCCAGTACAGGGAAGCTTTTTAAGGTTTGATGTTTGATGATGTTTTTATATATGTTGGAAGCTGCCTGGAGTCAACCCTCTCAGATAGTCGGGGTACAATTAATAGAAATTATTATTATTAAGTTACCGGGGGGGGGGGGGGAGAGAGACCTTGGATGCCACGTTGAGCTCCTTGCAGAAAAAGGATGGGTATATACCGTATTTTTTGCTCCATAGGGGGCACCGGACCATAGGGCGCACCTTGTTTTTAGAGGAGGAAACAAGAAAAAAATATTTCTCTGGTTTTCCTCTTCTAAAAGCCCTGTTTTCTTGAGGATCAGCTAAAAGTTTAGCAGCTTTTTTGCAAAGGGAAAAGCCCCGTTTTTTTTTGAGGATCAGCTAAAAGTTTTGCAGCTTTTTTGCAAAGGGAAAAACCCTGGTTTTTTTTTTTAGGATCAGCTAAAATTTTTGCAGCTTTTTTGCAAAGGGGGAAAAGCAAAGCTTTTGCAAAGGGGGAAAAGCAAAGCTTTTGCAAAGGGGGAAAAGCAAAGAGGAAAAGCCCCATTTTTATGGGGTTCAACTCACATTACTGCACCTTCTAAAGGAAAGGGAGCCTTTTCTACAGTTTCCAGACAGATAATCTAATCAGCCAGTCACATGTCGCTGGGGAAACAAACAACCTCCCTCTGCAGCACATTCAACAATGGAGGGCGGGGCTGAAAGGGAGCCGGGGACTCTTATCTCTCTCCCGATCTCTTGCTGATCAGCTGCTGAGCGGGGTCCTTTCAACACCCCCTTTTCTCTTTGTGAAATAAAAAGCATGATCCTCTTTTGGCCCCTGGGCAATTCAGCTCCAGGGACCACCATTCACTCCGTAAGACGCACAGATATTTCCCCTTACTTTTTAGGAGCCTTTTTAGTTTAGAGCAGGGTCTCCAGCTGTTTTAGAACTACAATTCCCACCATCCATGACCACTGGTCTTGTATCTAGGGATGATGGGAGTTGTAGTCCCAAAAATAGCCAGAGACCTAAGTTTGGGAAACACTGTTTTCGAGAAAAGGTAAGAGGCCACATGATAATGTTGGTATCTGTCTTGCGAGACAAAGGAGGGTGAAGTCAAATCCATTGGAGAGTTGCAGCCCCTGCTGTGGCTGTAGAGACCGATGCGGGAGAGACATGTTTTGTTGCAGCTGGGGCAGAGGAAGGCCTCTGGTTGTGCTGCTGCCGAAGCATCATGGCATTTCTTCTCCCACCGATCATTCCTCCTCTGGTCACTGCTGTGGATGCACGACCTGTCTGTCTGTCTGTCTGTCTGTCTCCAGGCACAGCGGTCATCTGCAAAGGAATTCCCACACGGTGTGGCTGATGTCACCAGCCTCCATGCCGCTTTCGCAGACACCTCTGTATCACTAGAGCCTGGGCCTGGTGCCAGAAGCCAGCTCCCCATAGAGCCACATCCCTTGGGGATATGACAGGAGTTTATGATATGGTTCATGGCGTGGAGAAAGTTGAAAGGGGATTTCAGCTCGGTGAAAAACAGGCCTGCCCCTATTCCTACAGTTTAACGGACGCAGCGTAAAAGGAAAAGGCAACGAGGAGGGAGGAGGATGGGGGAAAGAGCAAATTTAGGGTACCTGTGCTTAAAGTTACAGAGCTCTTACAGTGAGCAGCTGGCCTCCTCCTTTGGTGCAGCCTGATGGAAAGGTTGCTTCCAGGTGGCTGGGCTCAATGCTCTGCTAATGCTGAACCCCACCCTGGGGGTGGAGAGGACAGCCCTGTCCCTCCAGCTATCAGCACTGCCGCCTTGTCTGAGCTTGCTGGGGCTTGTGTCCGTGACCTTTTGTTTTTTAAGCACCTACCCAGTATCATTTTTCCTGTCCATCAGATACGCAGTGACCCGTCACTCTGAACTTTTCCACATTTTTAAAGAAAATAACTGTGTGATGGGCTGATGCGGGCTGTGAGTGCTGCTTGCTGGGTTACTGTAGTTTGGGGGATGGGGGAATCTGGAACAGGTTTGGCTGCAGAGGCGATCAGGCTGGGTGAGGCAGTTCAGGACCTAGGCTAACGTTTCATTGTGGGTGCTCAGGTGTGGAAACGGAAGGTGCCTGGCAGGCTTTTTAAAACGGGTATCTTCAAAATATACAGGGAAGCTTAAACATATTTAAAAAATATAATTTGTTCCATTAGAAAATGTCTTTGTCTTCTCTGCCTTTGTCTCTTTGTCTTCTTCTCTGTCTTTGTCCTCTTCTCTGTCGTTATCTTTGTCTTCTACATCTTTCCTCAAAGGGGAGTCGCTTATCCGAAGCGGGCTCCCTGGAAACATTTATAAATAATTTTCCGTGGCAGAAACCCTTTGCAAAAGGAAGAGCTGGATCTGTTCCACTGGACACGCCTCTGCTCATCAGTGGAACCGTGTGCCATTTTCACTGTCTCCGGAGCACCAAACTTATCTCTGCCGTTTGGTGCATTGTTGTCCCCGAGAGCCGCAGCTGTTGCCTGTTGATAGCACGCCGACATTGTGGCGAAAGCCTCTATAACCTCAGCTCCTTGGTGTCTTTTGTGCAAACCTCTCTTCCCTTCCACCCACCCCAGTGACTTATGAGAGTCCGTCCCCCCTTCCTTGCTTGGCTGTAAGACCAAATGATAAAAATGAGGAGCAGCATCCCAGTGTGTCTTTCAGTGCAAAGCCAAATCTGGTTTTCTCTACCCCTGCCCCAGCCCTATCAGCCCCAGCCCGAATGCCGGGGAGATCAAACTTGCCAATATCGCAATGCCCTTATACCAGGGGCCCCCAAGCTAAGGCCCGGGGGCCGGATGTGGCCCAGTCACCTTCTCAATCCGGCCCGCAGACGGTCCGGGAATCAGTGTGTTTTTACATGAGTAGAATCTGTCCGTTTATTTAAAATGCATCTCTGGGTTATTTGTGGGGCCTGCCTGGTGTTTTTCATAGAATCATAGAGTTGGAATCATGATTCTATGATTCTATGAAAAACACCAGGCAGGCCCCACAAATAACCCAGAGATGCATTTTAAATAAAAGCACACATTCTACTCATGTAAAAACACGCTGAGTCTACTTTTTACATGAGTAGAATGTGTCCTTTTATTTAAAATGCATCTCTGGGTTATTTGTGGGGCCTGCCTGGTGTTTTCACATGAGTAGAATGTGTCCTTTTATTTAAAATGCATCTCTGGGTTATTTGTGGGGCATAGGAATTTGTTCATTTATTTTTTTTCAAAATATAGTCCGGCCCCCCACAAGGTCTGAAGGACAGTGGACTGGCCCCCTGCTGAAAAAGTTTGCTGACCCCTGCCTTATACAAATCAAAAATGTGCGGCCGCATTTGGAATACTGTGTGCAGTTCTAGTCGCCTTGCCTCAAAAGGGATATCGCAGAGTTGGAAAAGGTTCGCCCAAAATGATCAGAGGGATGGAGCAACCCCCTGCGAGGAAAGGTTGCAGGGTTTGGGGCTTTTTTAATTTTGAGAGAAGGCGAGTAATGATAGCATAATAGACATTTATAAAATTGTGCACGCCGTTGGGAAGGCAGATGGACTTTTCTCCTCTCGTAACGCTAGAACTCATGGACATCCAATATTGGGAGGTTCAGGAGAGATAAAAGAAAGCCCTTCTTTACTCAGCACATAGTTGAACTGTGGAACTCACTGCCACAGGAGGCAGGGTTGGCCACTAACCCATGATGGCTACTAGCCATTATGCCTGTGCTTTGTCTTCCACAGTTGGAGGCAGCCATGCTGCTGAATGCCAGTTGTAGGAGACCGCGGGAGAAGAGGGGCTCTTGTGTTCGAATTCTGCTTACGATCCTATTGGGGCAGCTGGGTATCCACTGTGAGGACAGGATGCTGGACTAGGGGGGCCTGATCCGGCAGGCTCTCCTTGCGTTCCGGGTTCACCAGACCCAAGCCAGCTGCGAATAAGCTAGCTCCAACTTCTGTCTAATGTTATAGAATCATAGAATCACAGAATCCTAGAGTTGGAAGAGACCCCAAGGGCCATCCAGTCCAACCCCCTACCAAGCAGGAAACACCATCAAAGCATTCCTGACAGATGGCTGTCAAGCCTCTGCTTAAAAACCTCCAAAGAAGGAGACTCCACCACACTCCTTGGCAGCCAATTCCACTGCCGAACAGCTCTCACTGTCAGGAAGTTCTTCCTAATGTTTAGGTGGAATCTTCTTTCTTGTAGTTTGAATCCATTGCCCCATGTCCGCTTCTCTGGAGCAGCAGAAAACAACCTTTCTCCCTCCTCCATATGACATCCTTTTATATATTTGAACATGGCTATCATATCACCCCTTAACCTTCTCTTCTCCAGGCTAAACATACCCAGCTCCCTAAGCCGTTCCTCATAAGGCATCGTTTCCAGGCCTTTGACCATTTTGGTTGCCCTCTTCTGGACACGTTCCAACTTGTCAGTATCCTTCTGGAACTGTGGTGCCCAGAACTGGACACAGTATTCCAGGTGAGGTCTGACCAGAGCGGAATACAGTGGTACTATTACTTCCCTTGATCTAGATGCCATATTCCTATTGATGCAGCCCAGAATTGCATTGGCTTTTTTAGCTGCTGCATCACACTGTTGACTCATGTCAAGTTTGTGGTCTACCAAGACTCCTAGATCCTTTTCACATGTACTGCTCTCAAGCCAGGTGTCACCCATCCTGTATTTGTGCCTTTCATTTTTTATTTTTTTTTGCTCTTCCTGAAATTGGTAGCTGATCCCTGTTTGGGTTTGATGCGTTCTCTAGGCACCAAGTCGAAAGCGGGGGGTGTCCGCTTCGCCCCGCCTCAACCGACAGAGGGGACTTCCAGCCACGTGCACTTTGATGAGAAGCTCCACGACTCCGTGGTCATGGTCACCCAGGAGAAAGATGGGAGTTTCTTGGTGAAGGTAAGAGCGCACTGTTGACTTACGTTATGTTTATGGTCCACTGAGACCCCTCGATCCATTTGACATGTACTACTAGTAGGCCAGGTGTCTGTTTGTACTCCTGGAGTCTAGAGGTCGGGACTGCAAGTTGGTGCTCCCATCATAGTCCCTCCCCTACCAGAAACCCTGCCTACCCTGCCTGTATGCTGCCATCCCTATCTGCGCAGTAGTGAGGTCTAGGAACACGCTTAAAAAAAAAAATTACTGAGTTTTGCGGGACGCGGGTGGCGCTGTGGTCTAAACCACAGAGCCTAGGGCTTGCCGATCAGAAGGTCGGCGGTTCGAATCCCCGCGACGGGGTGAGCTCCCGTTGCTCGGTCCCAGCTCCTGCCAACCTAGCAGTTTGAAAGCACGTCACAGTGCAAGTAGATAAATAGGTACCACTCTGGCGGGAAGGTAAACGGCGTTTCTGTGCGCTGCTCTGGTTCACCAGAAGCGGCCTAGTCATGCTGGCCACATGACCCGGAACTGTCTGTGGACAAACGCCGGCTTCCTCGGCCTATAGAGCGAGATGAGCGCCAGAGTCTTCCACGACTGAACCTAATCATCAGGGGTCCCTTTACCTTTACCTTTTTACATAAGATATTTCAATTTACAGATATTGTTCACCATCACGTTTAGCATTCTCAGAATCCCTAAACTTCCCACCACCCTCTGGTTTCTTTCAGCTTATCCATTTTTAATCTAATTTTTTAACATTTCCATTGTTGCGCTTTTCAAACCCCACAAACCTTGCAGCGGCAAAACGCTGAGCTCTTCTGGATGCCAAACACTCCTGTGTCTAGCACCGCGCCCGGTGTGTTTCTAATTGAACTGTCTGCAAGAGGTTTCCTCTCTCTCGACTTTGGCCCCTATAACTGAGATCCTTCCAGGTTCCCAGAGGGGACACCCCCCCCCCAAACAATGCTCTTTTCCAGGAAGGGCAAGCTATATATAAACCCTATGTGTCCAGATCCTGCCTTGATGATAGCATATTGAAATTAGCAAGCCCTCTTTGTAGCTCAGGGAATTACTGGTTTAATTCGCTTTTGCCCTTGGCGCTTGGAAGCCATCCAAGCAAGGGGATCAGGCAAGATTTTCAGCCTGGTAGCCGTTGGTGGCTTATTTGCTGTTGACTCAGAGCTTATCCAAATTAGCACCAATTTACCAGGAGTTCCCCTGCTTCCTTCCCGTGCTTTGGCTAACAAATTGTCAGGAGGTGGAGAGCTTCCAGTTCTTTGTAACATCTGAAGCAGGGGCAATGTGCGTGCGTTTTCACTGCGGGCGTCGGAGGACGCAGCGACATGGCAAATCAGGAGGTTTGTGTCGTGCAGAAAGATTCAAAACGGAGAGGCTGGGAGCCTTGCTTTGAGTGGGGCTCTAGGCCTGCTCAAGGCGCTGGCTCTGGGATGCTCTCGTGAGATTTCAGGAAGGCGCATGAATCCCCACGAGAATCCCTGGCCTCCCCCGCTAGCTAAGGGGTCGGGTGTGCACAGTTTTCCTGTACATGCGAAACTCCCGGCTAAGATGCTCTCACGCTGTGATTAATAAACGCCCCGGGGGCACCACCTTGGCCACCCCTGCTTTGGGGTTCCTTCTGTGAGACTTAATCCATTCGCAGGCGCCTGCTTCTCTCCCTTTCTCTTCACCCACACCACTTGGTCTCCCAGCTGCTCCGGATGCTTGCAGTGGCTGTTTCCTTTTTGCAAAAGGGAATCAGCCCGTGGGTTTTTTTTTTTTTTTGGCGTTTTTTAAAATTAAGAGTAATTAAGTCCTCAGTGTAGACTTCAAAGAGGCCCCCCCCCTCCCCAACCCACTGCTGAGAACTTTAGATCCCATTCTAGAAGCAGCTGTCCCTCTAGTTTTCATTCTCCTGCCAACGTTTTGCCCCCCTGGAGCAAAATGACATCTGGGGAAGAGACGGGAGAAAGAGGCCTTGTATGTCGGGCTGGTGGAAAGCCGGATGTGCGGAGCGATCTGTCGCCTGGCTTGTTGTGTTGCTTCATCAGGTGCCTTCCTTCCACAGCCCTTCAGATATTTGAAGATGGCTCTCATGTCTGCTCTCAGTCTCCTCTTTTCCAAGCTAAACACACCCAGCTCCTTCAACCATTCCTCATAAGGCTTGGTTTCCAGACCCTCGATCATCTTGGTCGCCCTCCTCTGCACATCTTCCAGCTTGTCAACATCCTTCTTGAATTGTGGTGCCCAGAATTGGACACAGGACTCCATGTGTGGTCTGGCCAAGGCAGAAGAGAGTATTGTTGGAGTACAGCTACCTCTCAGCCCTGGCCAAATCTGGCAGTGCTGCATGTGGGATATACCCTCCTTGTTGTATCCTCTTAGCTGTGCAATGATATTTATATTGCACACAAACGCACATACCTAGCTAAAGGACCCTCGTACCTAAGGGAATGCCTCTCCTGGTATGTCCCGGGTAGGAACTTAAGGTCCTCAAATAATAACTTTTTGGAGGTCCCGAGCCACAAGGATGCTCGGTTGGCTTCAACTAGGGCCAGGGCCTTCTCAGTACTGGCCCCAACTTGGTGGAACGGTCTGTCACAAGAGACCAGGGCCCTGCGGGATTTGGCATCTTTCCGCAGGGCCTGCAAGACGGAGCTGTTCCACTTGGTCTTTGGGTTGGTTTCAGTTTAACCCTGATGTTTCGTTCTTTTGGTGTGATTGGTGGGCTACTTAAAAATGAGGCTGAAGTTTAGATTTAGTTTTAAATTGTATTTTAATCTGTATTTTAATGAACTGTTTTATGTTTTTGTTGTGATTTTATTGGTGTTAGCCGCCCTGAGCCCGGTTTGGCGGGGAAGGGCGGGGTATAAATAAAAAATTTATTATTATTATTATTAAGGAACTCAAATCTCAGAACTGCCTTGGGTCTTTGAGCCTCCACGTGTCTCTGAGCATGGGCAGAGCGTCTCCTCAACACAAAGTGCCACACCAGGCTTTTGGGGAGTCATGACCCTGCATGCGAGGGGACAGGCCTGAGGCTGCCCCAATTGCAACGTTTTTGGGAGGACTGCAATTACGAGACGGCACCCAGCTCCCTTTCCCGTCTTCATCTGTGCGGCACTCACGCCAAGCCTAATTACTTCTGCCGTTTTGGACGCAAAAACCAATTATCCAAGTTTCATTCCAGGAACAGCCTGATTACAGCAGCCTCTTCCGCCTCTGCGTTCTCGTCGCTTCCCTTGCTTAGGCGTGAAACCAAAAGGCGAAATGGGAGCTAGTTGCTGGGTATTGTCTCATTCCTTGCTCTCTAGTTCTCCAATAATGGGATTTTCACTTGGTCGTTGGGTACATTTTTTAAGGCCGCAATCCCTCTCAGCCCCCCAGTCAGTCCTGGAGCTTTCGATCTTGCTTTCCTTCTCAGTATTTAGAGAAAGCTATTTCAGATACTATTCTGTCTCAGGCAGGATTAAATGCCGTTTCAAGGGCACTAAAATATTTATCAGTATAGATCTTGCCTGCTGGCACAACTGCGAAGCTGCCTTTATTGGAGGACTCGTTGGCGGTGGGTTGGGGGAGCGGGACCTGTGGCCCTCCAGATATTTTCGAATTCCTTGGCTCCCATCAGCCCCACCTAGATTGGCCAGTGGTCAAAGAAGGCGTGCGGCCTGTTTGGATAGCCAGCTGCTCTCCCAAGTCCATAGGACCACTAGTTGTTTCGAGCACCACTCTCCAAATTCCCCCCCCCCTTTTTGCTTTAGCCAGGGGTTCTGTGTTTTGAACCTGGGGCGTCCTGTGTTCAAATCACTCTGCGCAATGCCACTGAATTCTTTTTGTGATGGACACAGGAAGCCCCAGGTTAGGCTAGGCTGCCTTGGAGCGTCACCCTAAACCATGGCAGAGATAAGTGAAGAAGCCTAGTCCCCTCCTCCTGAGTTAACCGTCATTCGTCATGCAGCCCAGATTGACAGACAGGCTGTCCTTAATTGGGGCTAGCTTAAAGCAGGCCGATGCCATTTCACAGTTTCTGAAGCCTGTCGACTAACCACAGTTAGACGGCCATTGTTCTGGGTTTCGATAGCACAGGAAACTGTGGTTTGCCGAAAGCGAAACGAAAGAGTCTGAACTCCCCCCACAGCTTGGCTGAACTATGATTTTATTTAGCATGTGGCCTGTTCATGCCTACTTTATCTGCTCTGAGTGTTAGTGGCTCTCCTCGGTCTTAAGCGAAGTGAGGTTTGAACTGGAGATGCTAGGACTGAACCCGGGGCCGTCAGCATGCCAGACACCTGCTCTGCCCACTGAGCAAGAGTCCCTTGCCATGTGGAATGTGCGATCTACGTAGGTTGCAAAATGACACTTGACTTGGCCAGTATGTGGGCTGCTTGGGTGCAGAGCTCCTTTCATCAAGGCTATTATTAAACGGACCTAAGTGTTATCGCAGCAAAGCATTTATTGGGAAGGCCTGCGAGATACACTTTATTGTTATTATTCTTCTTAATACTACGACTAGTAAGCTGCTTTTAGCCTCTCGGGATTTCTTAAGCCAACCTGGACGGAGGTGTTTCTGCAGAAGCAGATCTGCTTCCCGACGAGTCGCCCAGATTACTCTCCCCGCAACCCCCCTCCCGGGCTCTTTCAGGCACCAAATGTCATTTACTGATGCGCGCCGTTGCTAACACATTAAGGCCTTGCTGCGATCAAAGAAACTGCAAAGGCAGGCAGGCTGGTGCAGCTTAATGGCTGCAGACGTGCAGCTGGAAATGTTTTGGGACATTCGCAGAGCGGTTTTCGCTGGCCTCTCAGAGAGAGAGATTTTTGCTCCAGGCCTGGCCATTGCCACATCCAGCTCAAAGCGGGGGGGGGGGGGGTGTCCTTTTGTGTCTTGAGGGCTATATTCCCTGGTGTGCCACCTTTGGGGTGGGGCAATGCAGAAAATTGTAGAGAAACAAGGCCACAACGATGATTTAAACGATTCAAGTTTCTCAAGTCTCTTATGGAAAGATTTATTTCTTAAAGTTTCTATGCCAGGTGAAATTAATGCGCCAGGACAAGACCCGGTTTCGGAGATTCTTCACACCTTCATCCTTCTTTAAATATCACAAATTTACTTTGAGCCACCTAACTCTAAGCAACCAGTCGAACACATCGACCTTTAAAACTTTTAAGACTCCATTAGCTGAAGAAGAATCACGGAAGGATGAATCTGAAGTAAAGTACTGTATGGAAGGTGGAAGTCACTGTATAGACTATTTGTATGGAATTGTATAGATTATTTGTATGGAACTGTAGCAATGCAGGGAGGAATATAGGAAAGATAAAAAAGTTGAATAATGTGTAACTAGAATTAATTACTGCTTTTTGTTTCCTTTGTTTGTATCTCTCTTGCATTGGAAGAAGTTACCTACGTGACTATACACTTAGTCTTACTTTTTCTTTTCTTTTTTTCTTTCTTTTTTCCTTCCCCCTTTTTTACTTTTTGTGGTTTTTATTTTTGTTGTTTTTGTTGTTTTTGTTTTTTTGTTTTGTTTGTTTTTTACCTTTTCTGGTTGTTGCTATTGCTTTGTATTTGTATCTGCGAAAGGTTTTTAAATTCGTTGTGAAATTGTTAAATCTAAATCTAAATAAATTTGATATTAAAAATTCAAAAAAGAAAAACTTGAATCATTTAAAACAAAATAAAGTAAAAAAATTCCTTCCAGTAGCACCTTAGAGACCAACTAAGTTTGTTCTTGGTATGAGCTTTCGTGTGCATGCACACTTCTTCAGATACACTGAAACAGAAGTCACCAGATCCTTAAATATAGTGAGAGAGGGACCAACTAAGTTTGTTCTTGGTATGGTCTGGTGACTTCTGTTATTGTAGATTGTATTGTAGATGATAAAAATTAAAATCAATTTTTTTCTTACCTCCGCTGATGGTTTGGATGGGGGGCTTTTATCCATTTCCGCAGTCACACAATCAATCAATCAATCATAAAAGGAGAAACAAGCCACACAAACTAAAAACGCAAGAAATAGCAAAAACTAAAGCACCAAATATCACCCCAGAACAGAGCAATCGGAAGCGGAAGGCTTTAATTACAATGGGGGGGGGGAACACTTAAATTTGCTGCTTAAGGGTAAAAACGGGAGCAAATAAGCCAGGCATAGGCAAAGTCCGCCCCCCCAGATGTTTGGGACTACAACTCCCATGATCCCTAGCTAACAGGACCAGTGGTCAGGGACGATGGGAATTGTAGTCTCAAACATCTGGAGGGCCGGAGTTTGCCTATGCCTGAAATAAGCCTTAATTACTATGCGGGGGACTCAAATTTCTTGCGCAACAGGAAAAATGGAAGCTCAGGAGCACGTTCGGCTTCCGGGGCAAAGTTCGAAAACCGGAACACCTACTTCTGGGTTTCCAGCGTTCGGGTTCCGAGTTGTTTGGGAACTCAGCTGTTTGGAAACCGAGGCACCACTGTAATTTGAATCCATTCATTTGGGTCCTCCTCTCTGGAGCGTCTTCCATGGCTCCAGCCCTTCAGATATTTTGAAGATGGCTCTCCTGTCTCCTCTCAGTCTCCTCTTTTCCAAGCTAAACACTCCCAACTCCCTCGGCCCTTCCTCAAAAGGCTTGCTTTCCGGACCCTTTATGCAGGAACCAGATTTCAGCGGGCTTAACCAGGCCTTCGGCTGATTAGCATCTTATGTCTTTATGTGCTGGATAGCTCAGTTGGTTAGAGCGTGGCACTGATAACGCCAAGGTTGCAGGTTCGATCCCTGTAAGGGACAGCTGCATATTTCTGCATAGCAGGGGGTTGGACTAGATGATCCTCAGGGTCCCCCGTTGGGGGTTCCTGGCTGAAGATGCCTGTACTTTGCCAGCCTGGTGCCCTCCAGATATATAGGGCTACAGCTCCCATTGGCACTACAGTGGACCCTCTAGTTACCTACCACTCTGGATACATAACGTTTGCTTTACGAACCATGTGCTCCTCTGCCTACGGACTTTTCGGGTTATGGAAGGACCCCCGGGACGAATTTAATTCGTATCCGGAGGGTCCACTATTGTACTTTGTGTTCTCATCACCTGCCGTTTCACTTGGCCGTGTGAATCTTCCCACAGCCCAAGACGTCTCCATCCCCTTTCTCCCTGCCTCAAATCATTTGCCCTGGGAATCCAAGCTCTGCGCTCAAAGCAATTATACAAATTATGCCTAATTTCTGCCTTTCGGGTGTAATTGCGCGATTACGCCCAATGTGCCGTGCACCCAGCTCTCTCCACCTGCCGTAACCGGGTGATTTGTTTCCGCTCGCAGGGTGTGCTGCCGGCCTTCTATCCTCCCAGGCCAGCTCGCACATCGACCCCGTTTCCAGTCTGACTGTTTCATAAAGATGCCTCAAATCTGGGCATAAACTTCTTGCCGATGGCCTTCAGCAAAAGGCAGTCCCGTGTAACGCAGCCCGCACGCCCCGGTTTATTCCCAGCTCACCGTTTCCGCGGAAAATCCAATCAGGAAGAAAAGCCAGTGGAAAGGGTAAAATCCAGATTTGTACGAGACGGCGGTGTTTTATCGACGGTGGTGTTTTGCGGGGGCGCCGCAGAAAACATTGGCGTGCGCGAGTCGCAGAGGGTTCGCAGCCAACTGCCGCGTGGGCGTCCCTGAAAACATTGTGCGTCAGGATAAATTGTTGCTGAGTTCTCCAGGGCCGCTAAAACAAAAAAGAGATTGTGAAGAGCTCCACAAGGGCCTCTCCAAACGGAACAAATGGGTGGGGAAGCAGGAAATGCAATTCCATGTCAACGAGGGCACAGCAATGCAGGTCGGGGCATTTAATCTTAATTTCGCATCTTCGCCCATGGGGTCTGAACTGGCGGTGATGGACCAGGAACGAGACCTTGGGGGTCCACCTAAACATTAGGAAGAACTTCCTGACAGTGAGAGCTGTCCGACAGTGGAATTTGCTGCCAAGGAGTGTGGTGGCGTCTCCTTCTTTGGAGGTCTTTAAGCGGAGGCTTGACAGCCATCTGTCAGGAATGCTTTGATGGTGTTTCCTGCTTGGCAGGGGGTTGGACTGGATGGCCCTTGGGGTCTCTTCCAACTCTAGGATTCTATGATTCTATGGGTCCTAGTGGGTAGCTTGATGAAGATGTAGACCCACTATGTGTGGGGGGGGGGCTGTGACAAAGGCAGACTCTAGGGATTATTAGGAAAGGAATTGGGAGCATAACTTGACAATATCATAATGACATTAGTCAGACACCCCCTGATTCGCATGGGGGTTGCATTCTGGGTCATTGTGTGCAATGGGGGAGTGCCCCCCCTTTCTTGTCACTTCTGAGTTTGCGATGGGCGTGTGTCATAATAATAATAATAATAATAATAATAATAATAATAATAATAATTACAGTGGCACCTTGTTTCTCAAACTTAATCCGTTCCAGAAGTCCGTTCCAAAACCAAAGCGTTTCAAAACCGAGGCGCGCTTTCCCATAGAAAGTAATGCAAAACGGATTAATCTGTTCCAGACTTTTAAAAACAACCACCGAAACAGCAATTTAACATGGTTTTTGCTAACTAACGTGACCATTGATCCTTAAAATGAAAGCAATAAACAATGTACTGCAGTCACACAATCAAATCAATCAGTAGCCGAACTGGGTTCCACACAGCCACAAAAACAAAACAAAAGCCACAAAAACTCAAAATAAATGGCAAAAAGAGAGAAAAAAAACCTCAGCGTAACACTCAAAACGGAAGTGTGGCACTCAAAACGGAAGTATAACACTCAAAACTGAGCACGTTCGGCTTCCGGAAAAAAAGTTTGCAAACCGGAACGCTTACTTCTGGGTTTGCAGTGTTTGGGTTCCAAGTTGTTTGAGTGCCAAGGCGTTTTGAGAACCAAGGTGCCACTGTATTAACATTTGTATATCATTCTTCATCTTTAGATCTCAGGGTAGTTTGTCACAAAAAATTGCAATATACGAAACACAAAAAAACGTAATAAAAATAAGATTCAAAAACAAACCAGTAAGCCACCCTCAGTCTCTGGCACCTTATTGTGTGGTTCTGAAATATGGATGTTTTGTGGGGGACCTAGACCTGTGATTCCTGCATTGCAGGACCCTGGACCAGGTGTCCCTTGGAGAGGTCCCTTCCAACTCTGTTCGTTTTGATTCTTTTAAAAAGAGGTTGGGTGGCCACCTGCCAGGGATTCCCCAGCTATGGCTGCTGCCTTGGGGTCCCTCTGATTCCTGCCCCGTTCCTGGCTCTCATTGCCCCTTCTCCTTCTCCAGGTTGGGTTCTTGAAGATCCTGCACAAGTACGAGATCACTTTCCACCTGCCCTTCGTCCAGCGGCTGGGGAAGGATGTCTGTGCCTCTCAACTGGCCAACCTGAATCTCCGCGTGACCAGCATAGCGCCTGGATCGGAAGGAATGGAAGGTAAGATCCTTCTGCCTTGCATCACCTTCCGCGCTGCGAGACGATGGGTGTGTCTGAAGGGGACCCTTTCCTGCGGTTTCGAGATTCTCCGTTTCTTAAAATGCTCTTCCTTATGTCCTAAAAACCCTGTTTTATTGATCCCCTTAAAAAAAGAAAACCAGACACACACACACATATATCTCCAGTGTTTCCCCTCTTGGTTCTGACTTTGCCTCTATGCTGCAATCGCATTTGGAATATACAAGGTACAGTTCTGGCCGCCTTGGCTCAAAAGAGATGTTGTGTGGCTCAAAATGGCTCGGGGCAAGCTGGAAAACCGCTACTAAGATAACCAAAAGGGGTGGAGCGACTCCTCTCTGGGCCTTCCATCTGTTGAAACACGGACTTGGCAAAGAACACTAAATTACTGGCTCCGTCTAAATCTAAATCCATCTGGGCTATTGCATCTAGTCACACGGAACGTACACAAAAGCTCATGGGTAAAGGCTGTACACCAAAAACTCCTCTCATGTGGCTTGCATGCACAGCATTTACTCACAATGGGCCTATTCAAGGCAAAAAGCCTCATAAACCAGCGCCTGAAGAATATTGAACAGCAAAATAACCTGGCCATCGTTAAGAAATTCAGTGCATGGTACATTCATCTTCCCCCCTCCTACCTGGACTCCCAGGCGGCATACCTGTCCAATTTAACTATTCCAAAATACAGACAAGCTTTTACGTTGGCCAGATTAGATATGCTACCTTCCGCTGTTCTTGTACTCCTGTCTTAACCCCTTATATAAAGACTTGAGGGAAGAGATCGTCACGCCGCTAATACTTGCCATTCCGGGTCGCTCGTCCGAGGACATACAGTTTTTCCTCCTGGCAGACCAGAATACCCAGACAACGGAGAAGGTAGCCAGATTTGTTGAGAGGGCCATGAAATTGAGGGCTGCCAGCTGAATGATAACAGTGCCCCCTCATAATTTAGATCTCATTTATTCTTGTTTTAATTGTGCCGAATCCCAATTCAGCTCATTTTATTGGTTTATATAGGGTTTTTATCAGTATCTGTAATATGTGTCTTTTTGATGCAATGGCCTGTAGGCTATGCAGATAAAGTTTGTTGTTGTTGACTCCTCTCTGGGACTTTCTACTTTGCAGAAAAGGTAAGAGTCAACTAGAGAGCAGTTTATAAAATTATGCAGGGCGCTGGGGATGAGTCCATGGAGCCAAGCAGGCGGTGCCCTGAAAAGAATTGGGAGCCACTGGTACAGGCAGTACTGACCAATGGTCTGACTCAGTGACGCTGGGAATCACGAGTGGTCTTCTGCTCTTCTGCTCGGATCCTCCTTGTGGGCTTCCCCTAATGGGCACCTGGTTGGCCGCTCTAAGAACAGGATGTCCATACCTCATAGAATCTCGGAGTTGGAAGGGACCCAAGGGTCATCTAGTCCAACCCCCCTGCAGTGCAGGAATCTCAGCTAAAGCACCCATGGCAGATGGCCATCCAACCGCTGCTTAAAATCCTCCAAGGAAGGAGAGTCCACCATCTCCTGAGGGGAAACTGTTTCACTGTCGAACAGCTCTTAACATCTGAAAGCTCTTCCTGATGTTCAGTTGGAATCTCCTTCCTTGTAACTTGAATCCACTGGTTAGAGTCCTACCCACACCCCGGGAGCAGGAGAAAACAAGCTTGCTCCATCTTCCCTTGAGATACTTGAAGATGGCTCCTCTTAAGAGTGGTAGACTTGTTATCTGGTGAACCGGGTTCGCACCTCCGCTCCTCCACATGCAGCTGCTGGGTGACCTTGGGCTAGTCACACTTCTCTGAAGTCTCTCAGCCCCACTCACCTCACAGAGTGTTTGTTGTGGGGGAGGAAGGGAAAGGAGATTGTTAGCCGCTTTGAGACTCCTTTGGGTAGTGATAAAGCGGGATATCAAATCCAAACTCTTCTTCCTCTTCTTCTTCTTCTTCAAGCGCTCCTTATAAGGCTGGGTTTCCAGACCAAGGCAACCAAGCTATAAGGCAACTTCCTAATAGGAATGGGAATAATTTTATTGGCCAAGTATCAATCATACTTGGAATTTTGCTTCGACTACATTGCAATGTAAAGAAAACATAACTCATACAAACACTATCCCCTCACGATACAACAGCACAACAAAGGAACCCCATACCACCAACTGACCTCCCTTCCGCACACAACTACAAATTCAACAGTTTGATGGCACAAGGAAAAAACTATTCCTGTGCCTAGACGTTTTTGTGTATAGAGTCCTGTAACGACGTCCGGATGGAAGTAAATCAAACAGGTGATGACCGGGATGCAAAGGGTCTGCGGCAATTCTCTCTGCTCTCTTCCTGGCTCGAGCAGCATAAAGTGTCTCTATTGGAGGCAAACTAACTCCAATTACCCTCTCTGCAATTCTTATTGCTCGTTGGAGCATCTTCTTGTCCAGCTTAGAGGCTGTGCCATACCAGGCAGTAGTAGAATTACAGAGAACAGTTTCAATGGTACCTCTGTAAAACTGGATCAACAATTCTTGGGCCAAATTAAATTTTCTTAGTTGTCGCAAGAAATACAATCTCTGGTGGACCTTTTTAATAATCATATTGATGTTGCCTGACAAGTTTAAGTTTTGAGAAATTATAGAGCCCACGAACTTAAAGGACTCCACCACTTGGTAGAGTGTTACCAAGAATGGAAAGTGGCAGCGAGATGGGAGGGAGCTTCCTAAAACCGATTATCATTTCCACTGTCTTTTGGGCACTTAGCCCCAAGTTATTCCTGCTGCACCACGAAACAAGGTGGTCTGCTTCCCGCCTATATGCAGATTCATCATCCTCCCGGATAAGCCCAATGACTGCCGTATCATCCGCAAATTTGAAGGTCTAAACCGATGGGTCAGTTGAGGTGCAGTCATTTGTGTATAAAGAAAAAAGGAGTGGGGAGAGCACACAGCCCTGGGGAGCACCTGTACTGATGGTATTATTGTTGTTTTTGTTCAGTCGTTCAGTCGTGTCCGACTCTTCGTGACCCCATGGACCAGAGCACGCCAGGCACGCCTATCCTTCACTGCCTCTCGCAGTTTGGCCAAACTCATGTTAGTAGCTTCGAGAACATTGTCCAACCATCTCATCCTCTGTCGTCCCCTTCTCCTTGTGCCCTCCATCTTTCCCAACATCAGGGTCTTTTCTAGGGAGTCTTCTCTTCTCATGAGGTAGCCAAAGTATTGGAGCCTCAGCTTCAGGACCTGTCCTTCCAGTGAGAACTCAGGGCTAATTTCCTTAAGAATGGATAGGTTTGATCTTTTTGCAGTCCATGGGACTCTCAAGAGTCTTCTCCAGCACCAGAATTCAAAAGCATCAATTCTACGGCGATCAGCCTTCTTGATGGTCCAGCTCTCACTTCCGTACATTACTACTGGGAAAACCATAGCTTTAACTATACGGACCTTTGTCGGCAAGGTGATGTCTTTGCTTTTTAAGATGCTGTCTAGGTTTGTCATTGCTTTCCTCCCAAGAAGCAGACGTCTTCTAATTTCGTGACTGCTGTCACCATCTGCAGTGATCATGGAACCCAAGAAAGTGAATTCTCTCACTGCCTCCATTTCTTCCCCTTCTATTTGCCAGGAGGTGATGGGACCAGTGGCCATATTTTGCGCTCTCCTCTTTCACCCTCAGATGGTATTATTACTTGATATAATTTCCCCCAGCCTCACCCACTGCCTTCCAGATGTTTGGGGCTGTAGCTCCCATTGCCCCCACCAGCACAGCTTGGATCTGGTTGGGGAAGGCTACTCCCTTGGGTCTAAGAACATAGGAAGTGGCTGCTGGACGAGGCCAATGGCCCATCTTGTCCAGCGTCCCATTCTCAGAGTGGCCAGCCGTAGGAAACCCGCAAGAGGGATCCGAGAACAGTAGCAACTCTCCCTTCTTCCAACTGGAATTGGGAGAAACTGGGAGAAATCTCCAGCAACTGGGATCCAGAATCATCGCTGCCTCCAACCGTGGAGGCAGAGCGGAGCCGTCTAGCGATTTGCGCTCTGCAAAACTGTGTCTTTTCCGGCCCCAATTTCCTTGAGATGCTTCTAATGATCAAGGGATCCTGCTGTGCACCGCGAAGGGAAGGCCACTTTGGTGCGCAAGTTTTCACGCGGCAAGATGAGTCATCGCTTTGCATGTTTACCCGCCGCAGCTGCTGACAGAACAACTCGGCTCGCATTTCTCCCGGCTGTTGCAGCGGCAGAAACAGGGTGCAGGTCTTCTCTCTGCACAGAATTGGATAATTAGATCATTTCTGCAATCTTTGCCGTGGCTTCTGCTGTGTCATCCGTGGCAGGTTGGATGTGCTGTGATTCCTGAAGCGCACAAGATGTGCTCTCCCAGCCCCTCTGGAATCGCCAGATCTCTGTGGAGTAATCAGTCACCAGGCTGATTTCCTCTCTCTCTCTCTCTCTCTCTCCTTCCATTTTCTCTTGCCAAAAGATATGGGGCCGGCTTTGCCGTTATGCAAATTGCTTTGTGCAAGGGCGTTGTGTCGCTTGCTATCTTTTTTTATTGTAAAGCTTTCTCTGCTTTGTTGTATTTTATAAGGGGCATGAAACGGAGAGAACAATTACAGCAACTGACCAAAATCAAAGCCATAAAAAGAGGAGCGCAGAATGCATGCACGTGGGTTAAAATAACTAAGACTATCGGCGTTGTCCGGTTATCAGGTCTCGTTCTGGATTTGCCAGGCCTCCTTGTGACGAGGGCTGCCTCGAAAACGACGGTTCCCGCTGGCTGTGTGTCACAAAAGATTGCCAAATCAGATAAAAGGCGCCTGGGGGTTCTGGTCCTTGCCGAAGCCTCAAGTTACATCTTTATGCTTCATCGTGCATTTTGCTCAGCTAGGGGGTACCTGGCGCTTTGGGGATTGTGTTGCTTAGTACTTCTTTGCATTCCTGTCTGCACCTTGAAGAGATGCTCAGGTGACCTTTTCTGGAGGGTGAAAGGGGTTTGTTTTCGGGGCCAGTCATTGACTGTTTGGATCTAGGCAGGACGGGGCACAGTCCCATTTGGGAAGGCAATACCATACGTTGTCCTTTAAGGGTGTAAAGCTGCCCTTGCCAACCCGGTGCCCTCCTGATGTGGTTGTACTACAACTCCCATCAGCTCCAGCCAGTATAGATTCAATGTTTTCTTCTGAACATACTGTATTTTTCCGCTCCATAAGATGCACCTGAACATAAGATGCACCTAGTTTTTAGAGGAGGAAAGGGGGAAAGCCCTGTTTTTTTGAGGATCAGCTGAAAGTGGTGCAGCTTTTTATGCAAAGGGAAAAGCCCTGCTTTTTTGAGGATCAGCTGAAAGTGGTGCAGCTTTTTTGCAAAGGGCAAAGCCCTGTTTTTTTGAGGATCAGCTAAACGTTTTGCAGCATTTTTGCAAAGGGCAAAGCCCTGCTTTTTTGAGGATCAGCTGAAAGTGGTGCAGCTTTTTTGCAAAGGGCAAAGCCCTGCTTTTTTGAGGATCAACTGAAAGTGGTGCAGCTTTTTTGCAAAGGGAAAAGCCCTGTTTTTTTTAGGATCAGCTGAAAGTGGTGCAGCTTTTTTTGCAAAGGGAAAAGCCCTGCTTTTTTGAGGATCAGCTGAAAGTGGTGCAGCTTCTTTGCAAAGGGAAAAGCCCTGTTTTTTGAGGATCCGCTGAAAGTGGTGCAGCTTCTTTTTCAAAGAGGAAAAGCCCTGTTTTTATGAGGTCCAGCTCACAGTTCTGCAGCTTCTAGTCTTACAGCCATTTCTACAGTTTCCAGACAGGTAATCTAATCAGCCAGTCCCATGTTGCTGGGGAAACAAACAGCCTCCCTCTGCATTCAACAATGGAGGCCTGGGCAAGGGGGCAGTGATCATGGAGCCCAAGAAAGTAAAATCTCTCACTGCCTCCATTTCTTCCCTTTCTATTTGCCAGGAGGTGATGGGACCAGTGGCCATGATCTTAGTTTTTTTTTTTGATGTTGAGCTTCAGACCATATTTTGCACTCTCCTCTTTCACCCTCATTAAAAGGTTCTTTCATTCCTCCTCACTTTCTGCCATCAAGGTTGTGTCATCAGCGTATCTGAGGTTGTTGATATTTCTTCCGGCAATCTTAATTCCGGCTTGGGATTCATCCAGCCCAGCCTTCCGCATGATGAATTCTGCATATAAGTTAAATAAATATTATACAACATTAAACATTAAAAAACAACCTTCGCTATACAGGAACCAAGCAGCAATATCTGTAAGGGAACCTGTGATAGTGTAACATGATAAATGGTTGATCAACGTATATTAGTGTTTTTGTTTTTGTTTTGTTTTGTTTTTGGGTTTTTTTTTTTTTTTTTTTTTTGCAAAATCTTCAAGTTTTTAAGCTACTTTTCAGAAATTCACCAAAACACCCTACACTTTCAATACGGGCTGCCATACTTCCAGGTTTTTCCAGATATTTTAATCGATTTCCGAAAATTCCGCCCGGATGCCACTTTCGACGGGCGAATCCCAGCTGTGTCCCGAAAATTCTGGCTGTATGGGAGCCCTATCCTATATGCCGAGTCCCCCTTTGCTTATTTCCCAGTTCCTCCCTAGAAAAAACGAGTGGACGCCTTGCGCTGGGAGAACGGTTTCGTCGAGAAAACAGGAGAAGCTTCCATTGTGGAGGTTTCCCTTCAGTCGTGACTCAAAACGGGTGGAAGGATTCAAGATCGTGAATCCGCCTTCTGGCTTCCATGGAAGGAGCCTCTCTGGTGGAGCCTGTCCAGGAACTCCTGAGTTTGTTTTTATATTTAGCCTCGGAGGGTGACTAATGATACGCCACATGGAAGAGGATTGCGGCGGCTGGAAATTTGGCGGCATGTCGAGATTGCACCCAGCAGCTCACAGTCGCTAAACGCAGCCGCCCCTCCCGGGCATCTGCTGAAACCCTGGACCCCAAAGCTGTCAGCATCACCAGGGATCTCATTCCTTCCCTGAAAGAGTTGCTGCCAGAGGTGTGCTCAGAGAAGCCTTCGCCAACCTGGTGCCCTCCAGGCGTTTGGAGAACATAAGAAGGGGTCTGCTGGATCAGGCCTGGGGGGCCGTTTAGTCCAGCCTCCTGTTCTCACAGTGTGGTGTAGTGGTGAAGAGTGGTGGACTTGTAATCTGGTGAACCGGGTTCGATTCCCCGCTCCTCCACATGCAGCTGCTGGGTGACCTTGGGCTAGTCACACTTCTCTGAAGTCTTTCAGCCTCACTCCCCTCACAAGAGTGTTTGTTGTGGGGGAGGAAGGGAAAGGAGAATGTTAGCCGCTTTGAGACTCCTTTGTTGTTGTTGTTTAGTCATTTAGTCGTGGCCGACTCTTCGTGACCCCATGGACCAGAGCACGCCAGGCACGCCTATCCTCCACCGCCTCTCGCAGTTTGGCCAAACTCATGCCAGTCGCTTCGATAACACTGTCCAACCACCTCGTCCTCTGTCGTCCCCTTCTCCTTGTGCCCTCCATCTTTCCCAACATCAGGGTCCTTTCCAGGGAGTCTTCTCTTCTCATGAGGTGGCCAATGTCTTGGAGCCTCAGTTTCAGGATCTGTCCTTCCAGTGACATTACATAAACAACATTTTATAATTCTTACCTATATTACCTAACTATGGCATAATAGTACCTCTTCAGTAAAAGTACATATAGTTGTGAACATTATATACAATAGTTCATGCAGCATTAGGTCTTATTGCAAGAAAAAACCGTAACTGTCCATTAACCTTTGTCTTTGGGTCTTCATTATAAGGCGTCTGCGATGATGTTTAGGTTCCTTTCAACGCTCCTTAACGTCCTTAACCGTCGCAAGAAGTATCTTTCTCGGGGCACCAGTCTTTTCTCTGCCAAACGTGATGGGATGTAAGCTGTCTTCCCCGCCAGATGACACAGTCCCATTCCGATCCCTGCACTCGAGGCGTCTGTAACGATTGTGGATCCCAAGCTGGGTAGAGGTCCTTGTGTCTCAGGGCCAAAAGCTCTCTTAGTTCAACCTCTCCCTCCTTCAGGATCGCTGTTAGATGATTAAGCTCGCAGACTTGTACACACATCTCCAGTCATCATAAGCTGCATAAACACTGGTTGTCTGGCTTTTAAATGCACTGGGAACTATTTGCAGAAGTTGTGGATATCTTCTGTTTTAGTCAGCTTGCTGAAGCTTTCTAGGCAAGCGTGATCTCTTAATGAAAGTAGGCTACCAGCTCTGATTGCTTATTGCTCATATCAATCTCCCTTGTTGTCAGTTCATCTTTGGTCTGTAGTGATTTATTAGTTCCCACTTCGAGCAATTTTAAGATTACTTTTGTATGCCTTTGACGTGGTAGCCCTGTTAATGCTGTGTAACTACATTCATTTGGACATTTATTTGTGTTGCATGAGCAGCAGGGTCCCCATCTTCCCACCACACAATCTCTAGTGTAGGGAACACTTTCATTTTCATAGAATTCGATAGGCCCCATGCCCGCTATAACTTCCAGTACGTCTTTCTTTCTATCTTTCCAACTGATGAATGGTTTATCGTAACTATGACTAGTTGTTCTAACTGATCTCACAGATAGGTCACTGGTCATATTGCAGGTAGACACTCCTTTACCAATATCACAGGCTTTTTCAACACGTGACTACTGTAGTCTAGATTGGGTTCATGGGTTTAGTGACTGGGTTGGGTTTATCATATTCTTATGCATGACCCGCCTCCCTTCACCATGCTGAATTATTGTTTATATCATTCATTTTGACATGATCTTACAAGGACCTTCCCATGTCAGTTGTAACTTGTCACTGTTTACTGGTCTGATTATAAAATATCTTGTCCTGGCTCAAAAGATCTCTCATGTGCTTTTTGTCATACCAAACTTTCTGTTTGTGTTGAGCAACCTTGCACTGTTCTTGTAATTGGCAAGTATGGCACGTTTCGACAAAATAACCTTATTTGCTTGCCCATCCCAGGCCAAAAGAAATTTTGGGACACCCTTTGTTTGGTTCTGGTGATTCCCAAGTGACCGTCCAAAGATACTGCCATGTGCATGTTTGTATTATCTTGGTTCTGAATTCAGTAGGTACTATCAGTTGCCTGGTGGATCTCATTACCCCCTCTATTAGGCTTTAAAAGAATCTCCCTGTATAGCAACCCATTGTTGACTAGAAACCGCTCCGGGCTTTCAGGGTTAATACTGTATTCACGGCTGTGGCTTGAAAAATATTTCTGTAAATCTGTATCTAGTTTCTGCTTGGCTGCAAAACTAGCTGCTTGACTATTTGTAACTGGCATTATACTTGTATCTTGTGTCAGTTTCAAGCAATTGTATCAGGCCTTTCCTCCTGAGGTAACTGTCGCAGTTTTTGTGCCCTATTATTACAAATGCATTCTGTACATGGTCAAGGAGATCCCACCGCTGCCACCACTTTAATGTCGCGGGCCTTCGCCCTGTACAGCCCACCCCCGGACGTTTTACGGGCTATGATTGCTGCACCAACGACAAACAGTCCCCAGCTGCAGCCCTTCAGACTACTAGCTGGATCCTGCTTACTTCATTCACCACAGACGAGGATATTGTGAACTAAAAAGTTGTTTATTGAGTACAAAGCTTGTGGTTGCTGATAAATAAAAGGTTGTTCAAGAAGCTTATAACAGTTGTCCTATACCGGCCTAATACCTCTAAATATACCGCCTATTACCTCTAATAATTAACTAAATATCAATAACACACGTTTCACAATCTCTTTATCCTCTCTGCTAACTTCCACCTAAGACTCTAAACTCCCAGCTCTATCTCCGCGACTCACACTTCAACTTCCACCAACCTCAACTCACTCTAACTTCCTCCTGCCCACACTTCAACTGCCTTACTGTCCACTGGGAGGGGTGTTTTATACTCAGGCTAAGCCCGCCCCTGAGGGTTCTAACTCAGGGCTGATTTCCTTTGGGTAGTGATAAAGCGGGATATCAAATCCAAACTCCTCCTCCTCTCCTCCTCCTCCTCCTCCTCCTCCTCTTCTTCTTCTTCTTCTTTCTTCTTCTTTCTGCTTCTTCTTCTTCTTCACCGTGGCTGAACGCTTGCCCTGATGAGAAACCCACAAGCAGGACTCGAACCCAAGAGCGCTGTCCTCATCCTTCAGTTTCGGAAGCATTGCCGCCCTCAGACTGTGAGGGGAGAGCATGGCTAGTAGCCATGAGTAGCCCTCCCCTCCAAGAATGTGTCTAACCCACTTTAAAAAACCATCCAGTCGGTGCCTATCACTGCCTCCTGCGGCATCGAGTTCCACGGTTTATCTATGTGCAGCATAAAGAAGCTGCCGTCCGTCTGCCTCGAGAGACAATGGAGTGTGCCTCCGGGGGGTGAAGTCAACCGAGGCAACCTCCCTGGGGGCGCAAGCCTGGCCAGTGTGTGTATGGCCAGGTCTCTTGTTCTGAAAGGGGGAGCAAGGAAGAGCCCCCTGGAACTCCTAAGCTCAAATTGCTGGGGGTGGGACTAGAATAGATGTCCCCTCCGGCCCCTTCCACCTCTACGATTCAACCATTGCTGCTCCTTTTATCTCTTTGCAGTTTTCCTTTCCGCCCCCACCCCGTGGCTTCTTGCGGCGAGAAAACAAAATGCATACAGGTGAAACTCGGAAAAATTAGAATATCGTGGAAAAGTCCATTTATGCAAGCAGTTGTTTTCATTACCCACTGGAGTTTAATATATGAGATAGACTCATATATTAATTCAACTTAAAAGGTGAAACTAATATATGAGATAGACTCATGACATGCAAAGCGAGATATGTCAAGCCTTTGTTTCTTATAATTGTGGTGATTATGGCGTACAGCTGATGAAAACCCCAAAGTTGAGATTGTTAATCTGGGGTTCTCATCAGCTGTACGCCATAATCATCACAATTATAACAAATACAGTGGTGCCTCGCAAGACGAAATTAATTCGTTCCCCAAGACTTTTCGTCTTGCGGAAATTTCGTCTTGCGAGGCACCGTTTCCCATAGGAACGCATTAAATTTAATTAATGCGTTCCTATGGGGGGGGGAAAGTCTGGGGGCCCCTTCCGACCGGCACCGGAGCCGCGCGGCGCCGCGTTTTAAAGGCTGCAGCGAGCAAACAGCAGCGCTGCTGTTCGCTCGCGGCAGCTTTAAAACGCGGCGCGGCTCCGGTGCCGGCTTACAGTGGTACCTCGCCAGACGAATTCGTCTTACGAAAACAGCCATAGACGAATTCGGTCTCGCGAGTCAACTAAAAACTCGCAAAACCCTTTCGTTTTGCGAGTTTTTTCGTTGTTCGAGGCATTCGTCTTGCGGGGTACCACTGTAAAGGCTTGACATATTTCGCTTTGCATGTCACGAGTCTATCTCATCTATTAGTTTCACCTTTTAAGTTGAATTACTGAAAGAAAGGAACCTTTCCACGATATTCTAATTTTTCGAGTTCCACCATACATTTCCACCCCTTCTGCAGGCCTGCTGCAAGAGATGGATTAAGGGTGCGCCGCACATTTCACCTGCCGCACAGGGTTATTATATCTGATTGGCGTATAGAGGCAGCCCTCTGGCATTTGAGTCAAGGCATTGATCTTCTGCAGAGTGTTCCGGACGTGCCAGGAATACTTTGCTGGGCGATGCAGCAGGCGCCCGACCCCTTTCTCCATCCCCTTCCTCTCTCCCGCCTGTTTTGGAGATGGCAGCCAGCTCCTCCAAGGGTGGGGAGGGTCCTTCTGGCCTCCCTAGCGAGGGGGGCGAGATGCACCAGCGGGGCACCCCGTAAACGTCCTTGCGATACGTCCATTCTCCTCCGCTGGCACCCCATCCGTCCTAACGATGGGCATGTTGCTGTAATTATGGCTTGCGACAGTCCCGTAGTGTGATGCAGCAGAAAAAGCCTACTGCAAATATTATTTTTTAAAAAAATGTATTTATTAACTTTTTTGAAAACATCAACAACATACACAAAACAAACCAATGCTGCAATTACACAACACAAGAATTACAACTATACTAAACATACTACAAAATACTAAAAAAGAAGAAGAAAAAATAGAAAACACAAAAAAAATTTGTTAAAAACTGCTTCTTTCCTTAACATTGCTACTTGACTTCCTCACGTCTGTCCTACCCATCCTGCGTTCACTGCCAATCATCTTAGTAATTTCTTTACATCATACAAACCAGATTTGCAAAAAAATTCTTAACTCATTATTTCACATTTCCTTAGCACTTAACATAATTCTGAATCTACAGTCTAGCATTTCTTCCAAACTCCTTCTAAATTTCCATCTTACTATATTTCATAGAATCATATAATCCTAGAGTTGGAAGAGACCCCAAGGGCCATCCAGTCCAACCCCCTGCCAAACAGGAAACACCACCAAAGCATTCCTGACAGATGGCTGTCAAGCCTCCGCTTAAAGACCTCCAAAGAAGGAGACTCCACCACACTCCTTGGCAGCAAATTCCATATTGTTTTCAAATATACTTTAAATTTCTTCCATTCTTCTCTCACTGGCGTCGTCCCTCTGGTCACGGAGTTTCCCGGTCATCTCAGCAAGTTCCATAAAGTCCATCGTTTTCATCTGCCATTCTTCTATCGCTGGAAAAGTCTACCGCGAATAAAGGCTGCGTCCACCAGAGGTCAAGTGTCCAGATCAAAGGAAGCAATAGTTCCTCTCTGTATTCTGACTCTATTCTGGGGTACCATGCCCAGTTCTGGGCGCCACCGTTTAAGGACGATATCGACAAAGCTGTGCAGAGGAAGGCAAACAAGATGATAAAGGGCAGACTTCTGGGCTGGGGCGTTTTGTTTCATAGAATCATCGAGTTGGAAGGGACCCCCGAGTGTCATCTAGTCCAACCCCCCTCCCCCCCCATGCAGGAATCTCAGCTCAAGCATCCAAGGCAGGTAGCCACCCAACCTCTGCTTAAAACCTCCAAGAAGGGGAGTTTGTATGCTGTCTTTTATTTTAGTCAAAAATAAAAATACAAGAACTCTAGCCAGGCGGGAGATCAGTTTTAAAGTCTTCAAATAGTTTTATTATTAAGCTATTGGAACAAATTCCGGTTGAAATAAATTCCATGACACTTTTTAAAGTATAATAATAATATAATAATAATAAAAATAAATAAAAGCTTACTCATAACAAAGGCCAAACTGCGAGAGGCAGTGAAGGATAGGCGTGCCTGGCGTGCTCTGGTCCATGGGGTCACGAAGAGTCGGACACGACTGAACGACTGAACAACAACAACAACATAACAAAGGAAAAAAAGAAAAAATAATAGAAAATAGAAAATAAAAAATTACATAAATTATAGACTTCCTATCTTTTCTGATGAGCATTCCTTTCTGCTTGCAAAAGTACTAAAAACATTCTAAAAACCCGGATACAGCCTCAATGTATAGCATGTAGTTATTTTTAAAAAGTAAATTGGAACTGTGCTGTATAGACTTAACTGGGAGGCGACAAAAGAGACTGAGTTATATGAAAGACGAAAATGACATGAAGCTTTTGGTTTCAAACATCTTATTTAGTTTATGGAATTAAAAGGTACAATATGGAAAATTTGTAAATTATGTAACTGACAGTACATTGGATGTTATAATAATGATAATAACGGATTGAATAATAAAAAGAAGAAATAAATCCCAGGACATGGCCCTGTTTCGATAATTCTTCACCGGCTAGATTTTCATGGTCAAGGTGTACCAATTCTATGTATGGCTAATTCTATGTACACCTGACCATGAAAATCTATCCGGCGAAGAATTATCGAAACAGGGCTTGTCCTGGGATTTATTTCAACTGGGATTTGTCCCCATACCTTAACAATAAAAACTGTTTGAAGACTTTAAAACTGATGGCCAGAAGTTGAATTTTATTTTTGACTTCTGGATATCACCAAGAAATCCAATTTCTACGGTCTTTTATTTTAGATCATGCTGTGATGGATGTGGAAAGTGGTGAATTTGGCTGTGTGTTTGTTTGTTTGTTTCCCAATTCCTCACATGTGCAGTTGTGTATTCCCCCCCCCCACCATGGTTTGTGACTCAACATCAGGAAGAACTTCTGACAGTAGTGCTGTTTGACAGTGGAAGGGTCTCCTTTGGGAGATGGTGGTATTTAAGCAGAAGTTTTGGATGGCCATCAGTCCCTGGATGCTGGAGCTGAGAGGGGGTTGGACTAGATGACTCCTGGGGGTCCCTTCCAACTCTGCAATTCTATGCATTCCCATCACCCAGGATCCCTGGCCTGGGTTTAAATTGAATAGCTGGTAGCTGCCTATAGGCAATTAATCCGAATATAAAAAAAATCTCCCTTCCCTGGCCTTTTAACATGCCAGAAGGAAAAGCTAGGTTTGGGCTTTTAAAAATATAATAATACTACTAATAATAATAATCATATAAGGTGTAATAACCATTACGGTGAGATCCTTCTCTCTGCCAAAGACCTATATTTCCAAAGCTCAGGTACCTATTGAATCCCGGACCCCTATCTTTAGGCAACCCCATTAACCTGCTCCCCAAATTACGTGTTCCTTAATGGCTTACAGTTTGAGAACACCCCTCCACTCCAGCTTTGCAGGTTTAGCACGTAGGAGGCAAGTCATTTGTGGAAAATTTCAAAAGCGCTCTTCCGACGCCCAGCCAGTCCCGTCATTGTTCACTTGCGGAATTAGGCATCTCCCCCCCCCCCTCCGATCGTTGGAAGCCTCCCCCCCACCCCCTTGAATGCACCAAATTACGCCCCTCCCAAGATGAATGACTGTGTTATCTTCCTCTGAGTCAAGCGAAAATATTACCGGTGACAAAAAATGGTTTTGTTCTGCAGAAAAGCTTGGTGGTGGGGTGGGTGGGTGGGTGTCATTTTTATTGCATTGCTGGAGGTTGCGGGGGGGGGGGGGCTTTTTTTAAAAAAAGTTTGATGGCTTTTTAGGAAAAGGCACCTGGCTTCGCACCTGTATCAGCTAGAAGAGACCCCCCCCCCCGGATTCTCTCTCTGAAGAAGCGGGGTCTGTAATTTTTTTGGGGGGTGGGGGGGTCCTGCCGCTTTGACCCGAGGCGCTGTAGCTCAGTTAAGAGTGCCAGACGAGGACCTGGGAAAGAGACTAGGTTCCAGAATCCCGCCACGAGCTCGCTGGGTGTGAACCTCTGGCCCAGTCCCTGCCTCTCTGAGCCTAACCTACCTTCCAGGGTTGTTGTGTGGATTAATGGGGGAGAGAACCACGTTTAAAACCGTTGTTTAATGTTTCATTGTGTTTTCATATATTCTGGAAGCTGCCCAAGTGACGGGCAGCCCAGTCAGATGGACGGGGTACAATGCAGCCGTACCCTGGTTTTCAAAACAGCTCAGTTCTCTCAAACGTTTCGGCTCCCGAACGTCGCGAACCCGGAAGTGACTGTTCCAGTTTGCGAATTTTTATTATTATTTTTGGAAGCCGAACGTACAACGCGGGTTCCGCATCTTCCGATTGGCTACAGGAGCTTCCTGCAGCCAATCAGAAGCCACGCTTTGGTTTCCGAACGTTTTGGAAGTTCGGACGGACTTCGGAACGGATTCCGTTTTACTTCCAAGGGGCGGCTGTAATAAAATTATTTGTTATCATCACCGGCGTCATTATTATAATTCTGCATGCCACCTGGAGCTCCTTGGAGGAAAGGGGTGCAATATAATCTGTGGATTCCAAGGTGGGCCACACGCCCTACGGGGGGGGAGGGCAATTTGAGAATGAATTATTAACGGAGAATGGCCTTTTAGGCTTCCTCCATGTGAATAGGAGTTCACATTTGAATAATAATAATTATTATATGTCACGGGGAGGGGGGGGCACCAGGATTTTAGAAGATGCTGAGGTGGGACATGGCCCCAGAAAGATTGGGAACCACTGATATGAGTGCAACAAATAAATGAATGAAATATAAAGTCGTCATGAATATCCTTACTGGATAGCATCATCCTGCACGAATTTTGTCAGCGGACTTTGGACGCAGGTGTGTTGCTGTTGTTGTTTTTTGTCTAAATACCGTATTTTCGCTCCATAGGGGGCACCAGACCATAGGGCGCACCTCGTTTTTAGAGGAGGAACAAGAAAAAATTTTTTTTCTGGTTTTCTCCTCTAAAAGCCCTGTTTTTTTGAGGATCAACTAAAAGTTTTGCAGCTTTTTTTTGCAAAGGGAAAAGCCCTGGTTTTTTTGAGTATCAGCTAAAAGTTTTGCAGCTTTTTTTTGCAAAGGGAAAAACCCTGTTTTTTTAGGATCAGCTAAAAGTTTGCAGCTTTTTTTGCAAAGGGGGAAAAGCAAAGCTCCTTTTGCAAAGGGGAAAAAGCAAAGAGGAAAAGCTCCGTTTTATGGGGTTCAACTCACATTTCTGCAGGTCCTAAAGGAAAGGGAGCCTTTTCTACAGTTTCCAGACAGATAATCTAATCAGCCAGTCACATGTCGCTGGGGAAACAAACAACCTCCCTCTGCAGCACATTCAACAAGGAGGGCGGGGCTGAAAGGGAGCCGGGGACTCTCTCCCCGATCTCTTGCTGATCAGCTGCTGAGCGGGGTCCTTTCAACACCCCCTTTTCTCTTTGTGAAATAAAAAGCATGATCCTCTTTTGGCCCCTGGCAATTCAGCTCCAGGGACACCATTCGCTCCATAAGACACACAGATATTTCCCCTTACTTTTTAGGAGGAAAAAAGTGCGTCTTATGGAGTGAAAAATACGGTAGGTCTTCCAGGGACTTAGAGAGAGAAAGAGAGTTACTGGCACCCAAGGGTGCCCAGCGCAGGGAGGGACAAGGCTGGTGCCCCCCCACGCTTGCCTCTCCTCCAGATGTTCTGCCGCCACCCCCCCTCCCCGCTCCGTGAAACCCCTGGCGGGACCCTCTCCTGACAGCCGTCTGTTCAGCCAGCTGCGGTTTTCGTCGATAAGGCTTTTTGCCCCCCCCTTCAATTCCTTTCCTGCCCCTTGGCGAGAGGCATCTGATGAATGCAGAGCGGAAGGTGGGGTGGGGTGGGGGGAGAAAAAGGTTGTGAGCATCGGGAAAACGGGTGCAGGTAGAAGAGAGCTTGGCTGTTGGTAGCCAGCTCTGGGTTCGAGAGGCTCATGGGAACACAGAAACGCGAGCGCTGCAACTCGCGGACGGAAGATTTGGGACACATACAATACAAATCCTTCTTCGCGCAGCGAACTATGGTTGGCTGCCATCTGTCACGGATGCTTTAGCTGAGATTCCTGCGTTTCCGGTGTGTGTGTGTGTGTGTGTGTGTGTGTGGACTAGATGCCCTTTGAAGTCCCTTCAAAACTCTACATCTTCTGGTTGTATGATTCTTCTCCAGGCTAAGCAGACCCTACTGCGTTCAGCGTTCCTCATAAGATCAACCACCGCGTGCTGCTTCCTTTGTGACGCTGCAGCGCCGCTGCAATTTTTGCCCGAAGCAGAACCAAAGCTGTCGCCTAGTCCCAGGGCATGTGCAGAGTTGCAGCTCATCTGAGCTTCTCCCTAACAGCGGCAGGCAGTTCCTCGGGTTAACTCCCTGCCATGTCAAGGAAAAACGCTTCCCTCTGCCTGCCGTTTCTGTGATCCTCGCGGGGGGCGTTTTAATGAATACGCCTGCTCTCTTGTCTCCCCCCCCTCCCCGCCCCTCAGGTTACAATATCAAATGCGAGTACAACCGCCCACAAAGAAGGGGTCCTCCGGGAGGAGATGTTGCTTCACAGCCAGACCAACGACAAAGTCTCCATCAAGGTGGTCGTGCAAGCTAGGGTGATGGGTAAGTGTCCCCGTTCCTCAAGCCTACATTTTTTTGTGGGGGGGGGGGGCTGGGGAAGCACTCGGAGGACCCTAAAGGCTCTCGCCACTTTTCCACGAAAGTCCTCCTTCACACAGCACAGGGTTAAACTGTGGAACTCCCCGCCTCAGGAGGCAGTGGTGGCCGCCAGCTTTGAAAAGAGGCGGGGCAAGTTCAAGGAGGAGAGGGCTGCCCATCGCTGGCGTTCAGGATGGCTGTGCTGTGGAGGCAGTAATGTGTCACGGACTGGTTGGACGCAGATTGGGGGGGGCACCAGCTAGGGAGCCCCCAGGGGAAGAAGGCCCAGAGCCCAGGGACTGGTGGTGGGACGACGATGAGTGGTCAGAGGGAGAAGGCTGGGAAGAGGGGATGTCGGAAGATGAAGAGGTAACAGGGCTCCGTGAGCGGGGGAGAGTCGGTGGCAGAGAGAAGTCCAGACTCGGAGGCAGAAGATGAAGCAGGAGAGGAGCGGGGCCAAGAGGCAGAGAGGAGTCTGGCTGAGGAAGAGTCACAGTTGTCTCCCCCTCCTGCTGAGACCAGCTCCCATCCCTGCTGGTCTCCCAGGACCAGAAGAGGCATGAAGAGGGCGGAGGCGAGGTTAGCTGCAGGCAGGCACAGTCTCCGATTGCCTGGGGAAAACCCTGGAGAGGAGGGGGCTTAGGCAGCTGTGGGGAGCCAGGGACCCTCAGTCTCAGCAACTGCTTCATGGTGAGGGAAGACCTGCCGGAGATGAGTTGCTGTGCTCATTAGGCCTGACCCCCCCTGTGCAGATCCTGCTTTTGCTAATAAAGAGTCGACTCCAAATGGCTCGGTGCGATTGAGGGCTGTCTCGCTCCTTTCACAATGCTTCCGAATCCCAGTTGCTGGAAACGGCAGGACGGGAGAGTTGCTCTTGTGCTCCAATCCTGCTTGCGGTTTCCCATAATGGGCACCTGGTTGGCCATCATGAGAAGAGGTTGCTGGACTAGGTGGGCCATTGGCCTGATCCAGCAGCCGGCTTCTTATGTCCCCTTTCCCACAATCCATCCTGAGCTTTGCACATCCCTGCATGACCACCTATTCCGCTGTGAATCCCACATTGCAGGGGGTTGGACTGGATGACCCTTCGGGGCCCTCCCAGCTCTGCAGTTCTGTGATTCTGTGACTTTTTTTGTGGTGCAAAATTTCAGCTCTTTGGCTGTGCCCAGAAGGTCCCGCTGTCTGCTGTGACATTGCTAGCTATCCTTAGGCATCCTCTCTCTGCAAGCGTCGGTGGGTCAGCCCTGGACTCCCGCCCCCCCCCATTTTAACGCATAAATCACTGTTAACTGCACCCACGCACTGGCTGGGTGCCCCTGGGACATGCCACCTCTCCGCATCTGAGCCCATACATCCCTGAATTAATATCCTCTGCCCAGGAAATTAAACTTGCCTGCTGTGTGTTGGAAGATTTATCTCTCGGGGTTAATGAGTGTTTGCTGGAGGCGGGGGCGTCAGCGATAAGCCCCCCCCCCCGAACGCTGCCTCCATCCCTTGATCGCGGGAGATCAAAGCAAAGATTGGAGAGGGAGAAACGACTGCGGCGCCGTTTTAATATAAGCGCCGGAAAGGAGATGAAATAACAAAAGGGAGATGATGTAGTGGGTTTCGTGGCTGCATGATGGCTATAACTGCCAACTGGAGGTGGGGCATGAAGTTATTTTCCAGCTACCCAAAATAACCTTTCTTTTACAAGGTAGTTCTGCCTACCGGCGATTTTTGGAGACCCTTTCCCCTTCCCTGTGCGGCTTGGCTCGCTTGCACGAGTCGCCTCAGCAGTTTTCTCTCTGCTTTCTGGCCGTCGTCGCTGCCTTGCATAACGGGCCAGAATTGACCTGGAAACTGCAATTACCATATTTTTCGCTCCATAAGGCGCACCGGACCATAGGGCGCACTTCATTTTTAGAGGAGGAAACAAAATAAAAAATATTTTTTCTGGTTTTCCTCCTCTAAAAGCCCTGGTTTTTTTTTGAGGATCAGCTAAATGTTTTGCAGCTTTTTTGCAAAGGGAAAAGCCCTGGTTTTTTGAAGTTCAGATAAAGGTTTTGCAGCTTTTTTTGCAAAGGGAAAAGCCCTGGTTTTTTTAGGATCAGCTAAATGTTTTGCAGCTTTTTTGCAAAGGGAAAAACCCTGTTTTTTTGAGGATCAGCTAAAGGTTTTGCAGCTTTTTTGCAAAGAGAAAAGCCCCGGTTTTTTGAGGATCAGGTTTTACAGCAAATGTACAAATAAATTATTATTATTATTATTATTATTATTATTATTATTATTGGCGTGTCCTGTCTCTCCTTAGCTCCCCCCCCCCCCGGAGCAGCATTTATTTATTTCTCCAACGCTGCCTCTCTGCTTTGCCTTGCAGACCGCCACCATGGCACCCCCATGCTGCTGGAAGGGGTCAAGTGTATCGGGTCCGAGGTGGAGTACGACTCGGAGCAGAGTGAGTGGCACGGCTTCGACTAGGCCTGCCCCCCCAACCCACCACCTTCTCCTCCTCCTCTGCAAACCCCACTCGTCCTTTGAAGGGTTTTCTATGTATAAATATTTTCCGGTTATAAAGAGCCCACCCCAACTGTTCGCTGCCTGCCTGACGCAGATCGTGCCTGTTTTGTGCCGACCCCCATGGCGCTTGTCTTGTGGGTTTTTTGGGGGGTGCTGCGCTTAATCCCCACCCTCCCGCCGGTTTCAAAAGGGCGGTTCTGTGGCTTAAGGCGAGAGCCGTCTCTCCGGCCTCCAAACTGCGCCTGTGGATGTGTGGCTTTTTGTCTAAAAGACCGTGCGCTCCCCACTTTTCGCAAGCAGGCGCACATGCGCGGGGGGACCCCCCTGTGCCCCCGAGACCAGTTGTGCATGTTGATTTTCCTTCAGGTTTTAGCATCGTTTCGCTGCCCCCGCAAAAGCGTTTGCTGCCGCCGCCCTTTCGCGAGGACCGCGCCCGCCGGGGGGCTTCTCCTCGGCTCAGTCTCCCAAGGGTTGCGGAGCTTGCAGGAGGGGCACAGAGCGGGAGTGCGCCAGCTGTTCGGCCGAGGCCAGCGGCCATCTCAAAACAGCCAGCGACTGGCTGCTCCCGAACAGCTGTTTAGTGCTGAAAGGCTGCTCGGAGGACGAGAAATCTGTGTTCCTTCAGGCGTTCGGATAACTTAAGGTTTCGCTGCGTTGCTATAGATAGGTCGGGACAAGTTAGAGGAGCCTTTGCCAAGCCGGCGCCCTCCTGATGTCTTTGGGCTGCAACTCCCGGGTGATGGGAGTTCTCGTCGGAAACATCTGGAGAGCGCCGGCTTGGTGAGGCTGCATCACTTGCTGGGGATCAATTTTACCTTTGGGGTGGCAGCCCATTATTTTTACTTTGAACGGTAAAGGTGGGGCCCCCAAAGGAGAAAAAGCTGCCCGGTTGCCCTGCAAGTGTGTGTCCCCCCCCCCAACTCCCGTTTCTGGGAAGGTTTGTTCCCTCCAAAGGCTTGAACCCTCCGTTGCCTTTCCAGAGATGCCCCGAGCGAATCTCTTCTCCTCGCAAGCCATACGGTGTCTTGAAATCCCCGCGTTACGGAAAACCCGTGTTTTGTCATCTCTTCCTTCCTGCTGCAGTTTTGTTTTGTTTTTTAACGTCTTTTTCCGTATTCAAGATTTGGACCCCCTGGCACGAAAGGAGTGAGTTGCAGAGAAGACGCTGCCATTTCCTAGCGAAATCCACCCCGGTCGTTAGAATGAGGTGGCGGCGTGGCTTAAGAGGGCAGGTTCAAGAGCTTTGACTTTTGGATTCCGCCCCAAAGCGGTTCCCTGCAACTGGAAAAGTAGCTCTTCAGGGAGCGAGGCTGCCATAGACTGATGTGCGAGATTTTTTACTTTCTTCTCCCTTCTCTTTTAAATTTTATTTTGCGTTTTCCACTACCCGCAGCAGAACCTCCTGTTTTTTGAAATAAAAAAATCTGCTCCAGCGGCAGGAGGGAGGCAGTCCGATGTGCTCCTGCCTCGGCACCCCCATAACTAGACCACTGCCCTCCCAGGAGCAGCCCTTCTGGAGCATTAGGGAGGTGAGGGCGCAGGATGAGACCCAAGGCTCATCCATTCTCCATGGCTGACACCTGTTTCATCTGTCTGAGGTGGGCACCCCTCCAGTGTTGCTGGACTCCCATTGTCCCTAACCATTGGGCCATGCTGTCTCAGGCTGCCGGGAGTTGAAGCCCATCGACATCTGGAGAGCTGCAGATGTTCTGTTCCCTTGTTGGAGCCTTGTCTTTAAACACGGCGCTTACTCTCCCAGATGTGTTTTCTTAGCCATTCTCTTTTTTCTCTCGCTTTTTTTTCCTTAAAAAAAAAAAAGATTCATAGTACAAAGACCAGGAATGTGATATAGTTATGAAAGAAGCCAATGGGTTTTTATGTGCCTATACATATACATATACATATTATATATATATTCAAATAAACTTGTGTTTTTTTGGGTTTTTTAAAGCAAAAAAAAAATCTCTAAGGAAAACAATAAACTTCAGTTGGAACAAAGAAACCTACTCTGCTGTCCTGTGTGTGGAATGACTGGGGTGGACTACAACTCCCATCAGGCTGTGCTCCCGCCAGTACCGCAAAGCGCCTGAAGGGGGCGCCAGGTGGCAAAGTCGAATCTTGTGGGTGGGAGGCCAAGGAGTTGCTCTGCTGCCACCTACAGGCTGGAGCCCAGTTCCAGCATCACTTCTTGGAGCCTCGTCTAGGTCAGTGGTCCCCAAGCTGGGTGCCACTGCCCCCTGCAGGTGGGAGGTGGGATCGCCCAGGGTGTGTGGTTCCCCCCCCCCTTGTTTTTAATCATGCATTTTGTGTTTTTATATTTTGTTTTACGTTGGGGGCCATCCTGAGATCTGCAGATGAAGGGCGGCATGTGCATTAAATAAAGTGAGACAAAGAGGCAAGGGGACATGACTAGCAGACCTTGAAAAGCTGGTGGCGCTCGTTCATCTATTACTATGGGATATTCTTCCCTGACGGGCTCCAGGCGACTAACAGATAGAAACCAAGAATTGCTAAAACATAGAAAGAAACGAACATTGCAAAACAATTTATCCATAGCAGAATAATTAAAACTATACGCACATCTAGTTTGCTGAAATAAGCACACTAGCTTCAGTTGGGCTTTGAATAAATGTTGCAATTAATGGCTGTCGTTTCTGATGTTCACTGCGTGCGATTCTCTTCCTTGATGGGTTGTGCAAACCGCTATCCGAATCATGCTTTTCGTAGGGGAACCAAGACGGCCGTGGGCTCCAAAACTTTGGGGACCCCTGTCTAGTTTGTTCAGGGTCAAGCAGCAAGAAAGCAAGTCATTTACCTGCTACAGGTGGGTAGCCGTGTTGGTCTGCCATAGTCGAAACAAAATAGAAAATTCTTTCCAGTAGCACCTTAGAGACCAACTGAGTTTGTTCTTGGTATGAGCTTTCGTGGTGCATGCACACGAAAGCTCATACCAAGAACAAACTCAGTTGGTCTCTTAAGGTGCTGCTGGAAAGAATTTTCTATTTTATTTTACCTGCTGTTATTCCCCATCCACCCAGCAGAACTCAGTTGACTGGCGTCGTTTCACTGCCCCCAAAATCCCTCCTGGACGGGCGTGAAATTGCTTTTCTGCTTCCTTTTAGCTCATCTGCTGGGGATCCTTTAGCTGCAGCTCCTGCATTGCAGGGGGTTGGACTAGATGACCCTCGGGGGTCCCTTCCAGTCTTAAGAGTTCTATGATTCAGGAAGCCAAGAGTACGTCTGCCTGCCAAGCATTCCTCCTGCCGACCAAGGAATTGTAGAGTTGGAAGGAAACCCCCCCCCCAAGGGAATCACAGCTGAAGCCTCTATGCCCACTCGCACGAAACTCTCAACTCGCAGAAGAGGAAAGCAAAAATCACTTCTGTTTATTTTTCTCTAATAAAGCCATACTGGCCGCAACAAGCTCATGAATGTCCACCCGTTCTCCCGAGGGAGAGGGAGAGAGAGAGAGAGAGTGTGCGGGTTTATACACAATATAGAAAAATAAAATTTTGGGGTGGATTCCTACAAAGCGACATATTACAAGCATTCAGAAGTGGAGGCAGGACACAGGCTCAAAGGACAGGCCAGAAAAGCTTTTATCAGGGTTGGAAGGGAAGGGTGGACAGTTTATTCAGCCAGATCTTCCATAGGACGGTGCGATCCTGCCTGGCTAGTTGGAGGGCAACAGATGGTTGGTGGAGCAGTGAGCAGGGCAGCTAAAGGGGCTCCGAGGTGGGGGTGTGGTGGGGGTGTCACGGGAGGCAGTCAATTTATTCCGATTTCCTCCCCCTCCTTTTCCTTTGCCAAGATGCAGCGGACACAAGCAGTTCTCAAGAATCGAGCATCAGTCGTTGAAAAGCCCAGACTTTGAAGAGACAAGCTGGGCACTTAGGAAAAAAAATCCCATTTCCAGGAGGCAATGTCCAAAAACTAGATATACCTGTGATTCCCCCCCCCCTCCAGTTCTGCTTACATCAATAGAACTAGATGGAAAGGACCTGCAAGGAGCCGATCACTGATAAGACTTCTAAAAGTAAATATAGCTCTGGGGACTCAAGATGGCCAGGCTACAGCTTTGGGTTTTGGGGAGCGGGCAAAATATTGCCCTAGTGACCAGCCTCTCCTCCTTGCTCCCAGCTGAATACCGTATTTTTCCTCCATAGGCGCACCGGACCATAGGCGCACCTCATTTTAGAGGAGGAAACAAGAATTTTTGTTTCTGGTTTTCCTCCTCTAAAAGCCTGGTTTTTTTGAGGATCAGCTAAAAGTTTTGCAGCTTTTTTGCAAAGGGAAAAGCCCTGGTTTTTTTGAGGATCAGCTAAAAGTTTTGCAGCTTTTTTTGCAAAGGGGGGAAAGCAAAGCTCCTTTTGCAAAGGGGGAAAAGCCAAAGAGGAAAAGCCCCATTTTTATGGGTTCAACTCACATTTCTGCAGCTTCTAAAGGAAAGGGAGCCTTTTCTACAGTTTCCAGACAGATAATCTAATCAGCCAGTCACATGTCACTGGGGAAACAAACAACCTCCCTCTGCAGCACATTCAACAATGGAGGCCTGGGCAAGGGGGGGCTGAAAGGGAGCCGGGACTCTATCTCTCTCCCGATCTCTTGCTGATCAGCTGCTGAGCGGGGTCCTTTCACACCCCTTTTTCTCTTTGTAAAATAAAAAGCATGATCCTCTTTTGGCCCCTGGGCAATTCAGCTCCAGGGACCACCATTCGCTCCATAAGAAGCACATATATTTTCCCTTACTTTTTAGGAGGAAAATGTGTGTCTATGGAGGGGAAATACGGTATATCTCGCCCCTCCGCTCTGGCCAAGTTGGTGAAAGCTGAGCTGGTCTTTTATTTGGATCAAGGCAGGATAAGTAGTGAAACTGCTCCACCTGCTGTTCACACTGGTACCCACCAGATGCTGCCGATGGGATTGGCCGTCCAAAACGGAGGTTGGGGAGACGGAGCTAAATAAAGCCATGCCAGTCTTCCTCTAATATGGAAGGTATACCCAAATATACATGCTTCAGATTTGCATCGTTATTCACCGTTGGTTTAATGCCCGTCCTGTTCCCATGCAAAAGCACAGAAACTTTCCATTTGTTGCTTGTGCAGTTGCGTTAATTATCCAACACCTTGTGCGTTGAGATGCTTTATTGTGTGTGTGTGTGTGTGTGTGTGTGTGTGTGTGTGTGAACCCAACAATATTTAAGGATATTATGTAAACACTTCATGTTTCTGGAAGGAGTCACTTTTGTCCTGATCTTAGGCAAGACCAAAAAATAAAATAAAAATTGCAGTGTTGTTGTGGGTTTTTTTTTTTTTTTTTTGGTGTTTTTGTAAAGAAGAAGAAGGGCACGCGGGTGGCTCTGTGGGTTAAACCACAGAGCCTAGGGCTTTGACGATCAGAAGGTTGGTGGTTCGAATCCCCGCGACGGGGTGAGCTCCCGTTCTCGGTCCCCTGCTCCTGGCCCACCTAGCAGTTTGAAAGCACGTCAAAGTGCAAGTTGATAAATAGGTACCGCTCCGGCGGGGAAGGTAAACGGCGTTTCTGTGCGCTGCTCTGGTTTGCCAGAAGCGGCTTAGTCACGCTGGCCACATGACCCGGTAGCTGTACGCCGGCTCCCTCGGCCAATAAAGCAAGATGAGAGCCACACCCCAGAGTTGTCCGCGACTGGACCTAACAGTCAGGGGTCCCTTACCTTAACAAGGAGGAGGAGGAGGAGGAGGAGAAGAAGAAGAAGAAGAAAGAAGAAGAAGAAGAAGAAGAAGCTTTTGAAATATGGTAACCCTAGGGAGTGGAGGAGTTGCATTGAATGGAATGTGGATATTTCATTCTTCCCATGGTGACACTGCTAGGCGAAATTAAATTACGGTCCCGAATGAAGGGCTGCTGCTGCGTCATCGCCCATTCCATCTGCAAAGCCCATCATTGCATGCCAATTTGTCGCTCCAAAACCTGAAGGAAAATGTAAGGGAAGGTTATGGGACCAACCATACAAGCCTCTTCTGCAGAATTTCTCTCTTTGGAGTTTTTTTTTTTACTGCTGGCCTGCAGAGCTGACCACCCCTCTGCTCTCTTCTAGAGTCCTGAGAAGTAATATATGACTGTGATCCAGTTTGCCACCACCAAAGACCAAGACTAATGATCGGAAAGATGGAAGGGGTCCACTTGGTATTTCCGGCTTCTTTGGCGAGTTGAAGCCAAGAGGGTTTGTTTCTGGAGCCTGGGCTGTGCTGGATTTCTTCCCAAGTCTGAGATGACTCAACCTTTAGATTTGCAGAAAAATCCACAGAGGAGATGAGGAAGAGGACCTTAGCCACACCCCTTCTTCTTCCTCCTCCTCCAAGGCCTCAGAAGTCCAGGGCATCAGTTGGAAAGGAAATCGATAGAAGCTCTCACGGTCTTGGACGTTTGGACGTCCATGGCTGCCACCTTAATCTCCGTGTCTCCAACTGCATGCTGGCTCTGATCTCCCTCCGGCTCTTCTTTGGAGAGCTGGGCTCCTCCAACTCATCCAAGTCCAGGTGATGGTACCGCATTTCCTCACCCCGGGGTCGGTGATGTAGACCACGTCGTCGGTGCCACAGCAGTAGATGTTGATGATGATCTTCCGCTGCACGACCCGCGCGGGGCAGTAGCTCCTCTGCACCACCTCGCCCAGCGCCACGGACTGGTCCACGGAGACGAACTTCTCAAAGATGTCCGTGCACCAGTTCTTGCCTTCCTTGACCAGCAGCTTCTCCCTGGGGTGCTTGCCCTCCACGAACTTGTTGAGCACCCCCAAGCCGTAGGTCAGAGGGGAGCGCCTCACGCGGACGATGGTGGGGTCCAAGCCGAAGAGCACCGCCCCTTTCAGGATGGTCAGGCCCACGTCCTGCGGGATGATGAGACCGGCAGGCGGCGCTGAAGGCGACTGGACCGCGTGCTGCAGCATCGAGGACTCGGCAAAGCCTCCCACCAGGAAGAGGAACTTGATGCCTCTGACGTCCGGCTTCTTCATGAGGTCACCTGAAGGGAGAGAGGGGACAGTGGAGGGAGGTGGAGAGGTCGGAGCCGGTAACCGTCAAGGCTCCAGGGCAAAGCTTTTTTTAATGCTCCACACCTGTCAGGTAGGTTCACAGTCGGCAGAAAGAACATAAGAGGATCCTGCAGGATCAGGGCAACATCCTATCTAGCCCAGCATCCTGTTCTCACAGTGGCCAGCCAGATGTCTGTGGGGAAACCAGCAAGCAGGATTTGAACACAAGACTTCTCCCCCCCCTGCAGTTTCCAGCAACTGGGATTCAGAAGCATTGCTGCCCCCCCCCAACTACATACCCTCCAACATTTCTCTGGTGAAAATTGGAATGTCCTGTTCCATGAAAATAATAATTTCATTACTTGTATGAAACCCATCCGACTGGATGCCACTCTGGGAAGCTTCCAACATACAGTGGTGCCTTGGTTCTCGAACGGCTTGGTTGTCAAACAAATCGACTCCCGAACTCAGAAGTAAGTGGTCCGGTTTGTGAACATTTTTTGGACGCCGAACGTCCGACGCGGCTTTTGTTTGAGTGCAGCAAGCTCCTGCAGCCAATCAGAAGCCGTGTCTTGGTTTTCAAACGGTTTCGGGAGTCGAACGGACTCCCGAAAAAATATATAACAAAGCATTAAACATTAAAAAAATACCTTCCCTATACAAGGCTGCCTTCTAAAGGTTGTGTAGTTACTTATCTCCTTGGCTTGAGGGTCGCATAACTGCACACCCACCAACTCAGGTGAGCAGGGTATAAATAAATAAATAAATAAATTATTATTATTATTATTATTATTATTATTATTATTATTATTATTTGAGGTTTGGAGCTTTCAGGGTTAAATAAGCTCAACAGTACGCCCCTCCCACAGGGAGGATGATGTCACAACATCCGGGTAGTTCTGCTGTATGCGAAGCCTATGTGATTTATGTGACGCACTGTTTGTTTTCTGTCTAGTTTCACTTTTGACCGGAGCGCAGACATGTCGTCCGTCTCTCCGGGAAGTGATTTATGCTTGTAAATAAAGCTTGCTTGCTTAAAACAAGCCAGACTCTGTGGAGTTTATTTGCAGAACGCAGTTTTACCCCAACATATTACTATTACTATTATTATTATATTCATTATTTATTTATTTCTCTGATGAAAATAGGGAGGTCCAAGCGGGACATTCTGGGATCAAATCAGAAACCAGGGTGGCTTCTGTAAGTCCGGGACTGTCCCTGAAAAATAAGGACACTTGAAGGGTAGCAAGACCACAGGCCAGGGGGGTCTTGGGCCAGCGAAGCGAGGACCTTGTGGCCATCCTCGGGAGCAGGCTGCAAGTTGGTGGAACTGACCACCAAAATGAAACCGATCTAGAGTTGGACGGGACCCTGAGAATCATCTGGTCCAACCCCTGCAACGCAGGAGTCTTTTGCCCAACGTGGGGCTCGAACCCACAACCCTGTGGTTAAGAGGTACGTGCTCTACCAATGAAGCTATCCACACTCACAAACCAGCATACGCTTTTTCCTTTTGCCCATTTGAGGGCATTGCCCACAGGGAAGAGGGTTGGCACCAAGCTGGAGCGGCTACACGCAGCCGAGTTCTCCAGTTGCGGGACTCACCGATGTGGGTGATTAATCTGGTTGATGGTTGGCTGGAAGAGCTCGTTCATGGCTTCGGAGGACATGCGCAGCATCCCTTGCGAGGACCACTTCACCAGGTTCACGCTGGAGATGCCAGAAAAGAGATTACTTATGCATTTTCAACTGCCCACCCCCCCTTCCGTATTCGTACTTCACCTGACAATTGTGAAGGAGGCGATTAGCAAGTTTATTCAATTATTGCATTTCATAGAACCATCAAATTGTAAAATTAGAAGGAACCCCAAGGGTCCTCTAACTCAGGCTTCCTCAACCTCAGCCCTCCAGATGTTTTTTTTATTTTTATTTATTGAATTTTCAAATTATAACAATACATTTTCCACAAATCTTAATTGAACAATTTATATATCCATATTTCTCCCCTCCCCCCTCTTTGGCTCTCCCCCCCCCCCCCGTATTTCCATATTGATTTATTAAACAAATTCTATACCCTGCTGGTTTTACCTCTTATAAAGTTGTGAAAGTTTAGTCAAAACCTGCCAATGAGTCCAAATGTTTATACTGTCTTTTTATATACCACTTTTTTTTCCGCTCCACAAGATGCACCTGAACATAAGACGCACCTAGTTTTTAGAGGAGGAAAGGGGGAAAGCCCTGTTTTTTTGAGGATCAGCTGAAAGTGGTGCAGCTTCTTTTGCAAAGGGAAAAGCCCTGTTTTTTTGAGGATCAGCTCAAAGTGGTGCAGCTTTTTTTGCAAAGGGAAAAGCCCTGTTTTTTTGAGGATCAGCTGAAAGTGGTGCAGCTTCTTTTGCAAAGGGGAAAGCCCTGTTTTTTGAGGATCAGCTGAAAGTGGTGCAGCTTTTTTGCAAAGGGAAAAGCTCTGTTTTTTGATGATCAGCTCAAAGTGGTGCAGCTTTTTTTGCAAAGAGGAAAAGCCCCGTTTTTATGGGGTCCAACTCACAGTTCTGCAGCTTCTAGTCCTACAGCCATTTCTACAGTTTCCAGACAGATAATCTAATCAGCCAGTCACATGTTGTTGGGGAAACAAAGAGCCTCCCTCTGCATTCAACAATGGGCAAGGGGTCGGGGCTGGAAAGGGGGCCTTATCTCTCTCCCCATCACTTGCTGAACAGCTGTTCAGCGGCTTCCTTTCAACACCCCTTCTCTCTTTGTAAAAAAGAGAGCACGATCTGCTTTTGGCCCCTAGGCAATTCGGCTCCAGGGACCATGCATTCGCTCCATAAGAAACACAGACATTTCCCCTTACTTTTTAGGAGGAAAAAAAGTGTGTCTTATGGAGCGAAAAATACAGTAGTTTATAAATGGTTCCCACTCCTTTTTGAAATCGGTGTTGTCTCTCTCTTGTATCCTTTCTGTCAGCTTAGCCAGTTCCTCGTAGTCCATAAGCTTAGCTTGCCATTCTTCCTTTGTTGGCGTTTTCCTCTGTTTTCCATACTTGTGCCCTCCAGATGTTTTTGGCCTACAACTCCCATGATCCCTAGCTAGCAGGACCAGTGGTCAGGGATGATGGGAATTGTAGTCTCAAAACATCTGGGGAAATCCAGCCAGATGGGCAGGGTACAAATAATAAAATATTATTTTATATCTGGAGGGCCGAGGTTGAGGAAGCCTGCTCTAGCCCAACCCCCTGCAATTCAGGGATCACAACTAAAGGATCCCCGACAGGGATCCAGCCTCTCTTAAAAAACCCCAAGAAGGGAGAGTCCGTCACCTTCTGAGGGAGACAGATACACCCCACCTTTTCCTCCAAGGAGTTCAAGGCGGTGATTGTGGTTCTTCCCCTCCTCATTCAAACCCTACAACAACCCTGAGAGGTAGTTACAGGTAGGTAGCCGTGTTGGTCTGCCAAAGTTGAAAGAAAATTAAAAAATCCTTCCAGTAGCACCTTAGAGACCAACTAAGTTTGTTCTTGGTATGAGCTTTTGTGTGCATGCACACTTCTTCAGATACATGCACACGAAAGCTCATACCAATAACAAGGACAACAGAGGTGTAGCAAGGGGGGACGTAGGGGGCGGACAGCCCCATGTTCCATAATGGAGGGGGTGACAAATTATCAAGGAACAATTACTGCCCTACTAGGGCGGTTCATAAAAAACTTTTTTTAAAAATGCCTGCTACAAATGTCTTATCTTAATATAATAGGGATTATATAGCTATATATGAAATTTCATGCATATCGGTTCATATCTTGACCCTCCTACACCAAAATAGCTGTTCACTTGGCTGTTTTCCTATGTCGTGAAGGCTGAAATTTCAGTTCAGTGGAGCACTTCCTGTTCCCAACCCTAACCCTGTGGAAAGCCATCTAATTAGACTTTAATTTGATTCTGAGATTTTTTTTAGGAGGTAATTTAATTATTGTTTGATTTTATACCAATGCTATGTATCTGATGTTAGCCACCCTGAGCCCGACTTCGGCCGGGGAAGGGCGGGATATAAATAATAGTTTATTATTATTATTACTTGTTATTATTCCTTTGTAAGAAATGTGAAACAACGTAAAACCATTTTTGCGGGGGGGGGGGCGGATCAATGGGGGGGTTGACAAGAAATTTTCCGCACCGGGTACCACCTGACCTTCCTACGCCTCTTGGAGGGGGGGGTGACAAAAAACTTTTTTGCCCCCGGGTACCAATTTACCTTGCTACGCCCCTGAATAACAATACCACGCACACAGAAGCTCATACCAATAACAAACTTAGTTGGTCTCTTAAGGTGCTACTGGGAGGGGGGGGGAAATTCCGACTGTGGCAGACCAACACTGCTACTTACCTGTAACTAGAACTATGGAAAGCATCAACCTCACCAAGAAACTTGCACAGGTACAGACTGACATCGTCTTTCTGACTAAATGCAAGAACCTGGACATTATACCTTATCTGAAGAAGTGTGTGTGCACCCAAAAGCTCATACCTGAGAGGTAGGCTAGGCTGAGAGGCAGGGGCGTAGAAAGGGGGATTGGGGGGGTGACCCGCCCCAGGCACCGCCTTGCTGGGGGTGACACTTTGGGCGGTGGCCCTGCCCCCGGGCTCCCCCCCAGGCTATTTTTGGTGCTGCCGGGACGAAGCCGCAGGGGCCACCATCGAGGTGGGGTGTCGCCCCCCTCGCTGGCCGCCCCTGCGGCTCCGCCCCGGCAGTGCCGAAAATAGCCCCCGCCCTCCAGCGGCTTTTTGCACCGATGGCTGGCTTGCGGAGCTGGGGCAAGGAGAGGGGTGGGCCAGCGAGGAGGGGTTCCCTTCTGTCATTCTGGGCTGGAACATCCTATAGTATGTAATTCACTACTATAGGATGTTCCAGCCCCCAGGGGTGCCTCTTGGCTTCCCGCCCTGGGCAGCCAAGGGGCTAGGAACACCCCTGCTGAGAGGCACCCAAGAACCTAGAGCAGTGGTGGCGAACCTTTTAGAGACCAAGTGCCCAAACTGTAAACCAAAAACCACTTATTTATCACAAAGTGCCCAAACATGTTGAGCTTTTTGGGGGGAGCTGCCGACCAAAGTTTTGGAGCTTTTTTTGGGGGGGGGGTTGCACAGAAGTTGCTTTGCTTTTGGGGGGGGGTGCCCCAGAGCTGCTGAGCTTTTTTGGGGGGGGGGAAGAGAACAGAAATAAATGACAAATAATACCTTCGCTGGAACTAACATGCAGCGCCGACATCTGCCAAAGCGCCAAAAAACCACACACACAGCACAATAAGGGTTAAAAAAACGAACGCTGTTATGCCCAATCAGAAACAACTACTGACGCAGCAAATTGAAAAACAGATCAATCGCCGAACATAATCTCCAGCGACTAGCAATTTTTTTTTTTAAAAGTTCAAGGTTTCAACAGCGGACGCAATCCTGGGGAAAAAACAACAACCACAGCACGGATGGGCCGATGGTGCGCGTGCCAGCAGTGAGGGCTCTGCGTGCCAAATCTGGCACGCATGCCATAGGTTCGCCACCACTGACCTAGAGGGAGTTTACACCAATCCCACAAAATTGCACTTTGCAGCTCCAATGCATTTGGAAAACAGGAAAGGTTTTTTTTCTTCCAACTTAACAGAAGTGGGACGAGTTGTTTAAAAGATAACCTTTCTGCCTCATTTTCTGCCCTGATGGTGTTCTACTGAAAGAAGGCCTCAAATTTTTAACAAAAGGGGAAAGAACTCGGAGTGGGGCAGTGGAATCGCGATCCTTTTATCCCTGTCGGGGCCAAGGTCGTCTGCGAGCGGGGAGGGACCCCAAGGGTCATCTAGCCCAACCCCCTTTTTCATCCAACCTTCTGGGACCCTCACCTGCTGCGCTTCAGAGCCGTCTCCACGTTCTGTCCCCGGTGCTTCCGGTAAAAGTCGATGAAGGAGAAAGGCAGAGAGATGTTGAGGGAGTTGGCGCGGTGCGGGGCAGCCGTCCGCTTGCGGGCCTCGAACGCGATGGTCAGGTCGACCCAGGCCGCCGGGCGCTTGGCCTTGAAGGTGGCAATGAAGTCCTCGCCAAAGATCTGGCAGAGAAGTTTCTCGAAGGCCAAGTCCACCCCCACGGCCCCATAAGGACCTCCTGGAAGGCAGCGACAGGAGAGGGAAGGTCAAAGGAGCAAGGGAGAGGGGCAGCGGCTAGCGTGTCAAACTAGGGCTTCAGAGCCCAGGGTTCGAATCCCCGCTTGGCATGCAGTTCACTGGTTGGGACCTTGGGCTGCCTGCCTCTCGGCCCAGCCTACTTTGCAGAATGAGGAGACGGGAAACCATGTGTACCTTCTTGAGATCCTTGGAAAAAGAAAAAGAGAAGCTAGCCTCTCTGTGTGTTTTTTGCCCTCCCAAAGGTCAGGGCACTGTCTAGGGTGGCCCCCTGAGCTGAGGAATGCACTTCCTTAAGGTGTTGTTGCAAATATGAACAACCAATCAGAAGAATGCTGTGAGTCCCAGGCACTTGCATTTCCACCTTCAAATAAAGGCTTTGAATTTCCTTCCTATGTTGCTTCTTGCTTGCTATTTCAGTTTCAGCCGCTGGGTGGAACTCTAACATCAGAACACCAAAAGGGGAGGCTGGCTTCAGACAACCCTGGAAACCCAGGAATGGCCGTTCCTGCCAAATAGCTGGGCGGGAGACAAACTTGGACACAAACCCAGCTGCCTTTCAAAGCTGCAAAACTGCACGGATTACGTGAAAGTTCAGGGCTGTAGCCATGTGTGTGTGGGATTTTGCCAAATACAGTTGTACCTTGGGTCCCGAACGCCCTGGAACTCGGAACTTTTGACTCCTGAACACCGCAAACAGTGACTGTTCCGGTTTCTTTTGGAACCCAAATGTCCAACGGGGCTTCCGCAGCTTCTGATTGGCCGCCGGAACTTCCTGCGGTCAATCAGAAGCTGCGATTTGGTTTTCAAACGTTTTGGAGGTCGAACGGACTTCCCGAACGGATTCTGTTTGACTTCCAAGATACGACTGGTATGCACATTTCTGCAAAGCACTTTTTCCCAGTATGAAGCATTTCTTAATGTCATTTTCACTAGCAGATTCCTTTCCCATGCTCTCCTTACCATAGTTATATGCAGTTTTATCCACGCTTTACCTTAGTCACGTGGATTCTTGCACACATTGTTTTGCATGGCAAAATTCGGAGAAGTACGAATTCTGTGTTTCAGATCCCATAGGGTTTCGGAAAGCGTGAATTCGATAAGTTTGCCTTTCTCCTCCACCTGCAGCCCAGGACCTCCTTGCAGGTGGCCTTGCTCTGCGGACCCTCCCCAGCCCCCCCCTCACCTGACGCTTTGTAGAGCTCCTTGAGGGTCCCCTGCGGCTGCTCAATCTGGTGGACGGTCAGATCCACCGTCCCTCCGCCACAGTCGGCCACGATGTAGCGGTCCCCTGCGGGATGAAGGAAAGAAGGTGGTGGTGCCAGGTTCAGGAAAGGAATCACAGGATCAAGAGTGTTGGAAGGGACCCCTGAGGGTCATCTAGTCCAACCCCGTGCAAGGCAGGGATCTCCACTGAAGCATCCATGACAGGTGGCCCTCCAACCTCTGCTTAGAAACCTCTGAGGAAAGAGAGTCCACTGAGGGTGATCAACGCCAGGTCATGATGCCCAGAAATGATGGCAGAGAGGAGGAAGAGGATTGGCAGAACCTCCAACATTCCTCAGATGAAAATAGGGACATTCCCTCTCCAACTGGCCTCCTTGACCCCTCCCTCCATTCTTCCTCCGCCCCCCAGGACACACACAGCCTCCACAGTCCTGAGAAAACTCCTTAATCCTGGTTATTTATATATGACATTAATGCGGCTCGTGTTTTGTTAGCCCAAAAATGGAAAACGAGCGAGGTCCCAACCACAGAAGAATGGCAACTCAAACTGATGGAATACGCACAGCTTGCAGATTTAATATATAGATAGAACAAGAAGAACATACGTTTAAAGAAGACTGGAAATGTTTATTGAATATACCGGGGGAGGGGGGGGGAATTGTGTACACTTGAAAACGCTGGCAGCATTAAGATAAATTCGACAGCGTAAATAAGTTTCGGTGGATGCAGATCGTTTTTGTAAAATATGCAGGGATTTACGGTATGTAAAATGAAGTTTTGATGGATGCAATAATGGAATGCTGAATGGTTTAGTTTAAATAAAATATGCAGGGATTTCTGTTGTGCAAAATGAGCCACGGAAAGAGAAGAAGGGAAGTCGTTGACATTTTAAAGTTGTTTAAAAGAATATTCTAAATTGTAAAATGGAAAATTTAATAAAAAATATAAAAGGGGGGGGAGAAAACTCCTTAATCCTGATTTTCTTTTCTTTTATTCTTCGGTAGGTTTACAAAAAGAAAAACACAGCAATAAATGAATATTAGAAAGGGGCAGGATTAGCTGCGGATGCACAAAGCATTTCTTAAAACAAATCAAGACTCCTTGCGCTCTGCAAGGCTGCCCCTTTCTTCCTTTCTTTCGCAATTCCGGGACTGTTCCTGGAAAATCGGGACGCTTGGAGGGTATGTGAAGGAGGAAGTCTCAGGGAGCAAAGCGGATCTCCCAGCCCGGCGCTGGGTGGCAAGTCCCTGCATTTTATTCGGAGAGTCTGACTCAGGCTGTTTCGAGCACCGGCCTTGTATTCTAAATAAGCGATTTAATCAATCCATCAGTCCGGCAAACTGCGGAATATTTCCCTCCACAAACACGCAAATCCCAGCTGACTTGTGAATTCTTCTAAAAAAAAATAATAATCAGTCGCATTTCCCTCCTTTCCTCGCCTTTGAATCGCCCCGCGGGCTCCTCCTACCTGTATGCATCTCAGACCAGAGTTCCCCCATTCCGGACTCCACCAGGAAGGTGCGGCTGTGTCTGGAACGGCGGAGTTGTTCTCGGGCTGCAGGGAGACAAATCGGAAAGTAAGGGAGCAGCAAGATGGGGGAAAACACACACACACAGAGAGAGAGGGGGGGAATGGAATAATCCCTTCGTTGTTTTGTTTTAGAATTATAGAATGGACCCTGGGGATCTTCTAGTCTAACCCCCTGCAATGAAGGAATATGCTATTGCCCCACACGGGGATTGAACCTGCAATATTATCAGCACCACACTCTAACCCAGTGGCAGAGGAAGGCTCCGCGCTACCCGGGGCGGCGAAAGGAAACGCCCCAGGGGCGGAGCGTCGCGACATCACGATGGAGCGCGCCTGCGCGATATGTCGCGCAGGCGCGCTCCATCGGCGGGCCGGCGCCGCTTCCGCAGCCCCCTTTTAAGCCGCAGAGCAACGGAGAGAGCGGCGGCGCGTGGGGGTGACAAGCGGCAGCCCCTCCCGCCACTCCCCACGCACCGCCGGTCACCCTGAGAGCAGCAGCGCTGCACAGACAGGGTGCCGGGTGGCGGGGCTCCCCTTGGGGAGGGGCCGCCGCTTGTCACCCCCCTCCCCTGGCACCCGGGGAGTACCGCCCCCCTAGTGATGCCCCTGCTCTAACCTATCTGAAGAAGTGTGCGTGCACACAAAAGCCCATACCAAAAACAAACTTAGTTGGTCTCTAAGGTGCTACTGGAAGGAATTTTTTTTTTCTCCGACTATGGCAGACCAACACGGCTACCTACCTCTAACACTCTAACCAACGGAGCTATCCAGCTCCTATTATTTTATTTTGTTTTGTTTCATTTATTTTAACGTTAACATTTATATTCCGCCATTCCTCCAACCAGCACAAGGTGGCGTACCGCTCTCCACCTCCCCATGTCATCTTCAAAACAACCCTGCGAGGTAGGTTGGGCTGAGAGTGAGTAGCTGGCCGACGGTCACCCAGTGAATTTCAGTTGGACTAGTTGTAGATGAAAATACAAGTTGCAAGCTTCCGGATCACACTGAACTCTTAGTTGAAGGTAAACAATAATGAAAAGCTCAAAGAAAACCCAGTGTGTGTCCAGGTATGGTTTTAACCAGACTCCTGGGCTGGCATTTCATGCCATTCAGCTTAGCTGTAACCCCAGTGCTCCAAAGGGTCCTAGAATTCTAGAGTCGGAAAGGCCCCCAAGGGTCATCTAGTCTGGCCCCCTGCAATGCCTCTGGCCTTGTGCATCATCTTATTAGGAAGAGCAGAGAAGGGAGCTGGAAAGAAGCAGACACACAGAGGGGTGTTGTTGCCTCCAGAAACCTCTCAGGCTTAGAATCATAGAACCAGTGCTTTTTTCCTAAAAAAAATAAATGTTTGGGGGTACTCTCATTTTGACTCAAGAAAACCACCATTTTATGATTCAAATCGGGGAAAATAAATACAGTAAATGGGACAAAAGTACAAAGATACACAAAATGTTTAGGGGTATGCGTAACCCTGCACCCCACCCCAGAAAAAAGCACTGTGTGGAACTATAGAAATGGAAGGGGGTACCCCAAGAGTCATCTAGTCCAACCCCCTGCAATGCAGGAATCACAGCTAACACCCCTAATCAATGAGGCAGAGACTCAAGATCTGACTCTCTCCTCCATCTGACCAATGGTTGCAAAAATCGTTTGGGCAAGAAAATGGGGAGATTGGGGACACTACCGAGAAGTCCAGGAAGAAGAAGAGGAGTTTGGATTTGATATCCTGCTTTATCACTACCCGAAGGAGTCTCAAAGCGGCTCACATTCTCCTTTCCCTTCCTCCCCCACAACAAACACTCTGTGAGGTGAGTGGGGCTGAGAGACTTCAGAGAAGTGTGACTGGCCCAAGGTCACCCAGCAGCTGCATGTGGAGGAGCGGAGACGCGAACCCGGTTCCCCAGATTACGAGTCTGCCGCTCTTAACCACTACACCACACTGGCTCTCAAAGGAGCAATGTTCAGCAATCCGGAGATGTTCTGGAGTCTCCACGAGCAAGACCTGGAGCACCTTGGGTAAAAGCAGCACTGCAGTACAGGCCGGATGGTCCATGTGGGGCTGAGGACAGTTAGCCCCCCCCCCCCCCGCCCGCCAAAGACTGAACAGATGTAGGGAAACTCCCTGACCTGGTCAAGGTTTCAGGAAAAAAGGCCGTTTCCCCACAACTTCCCTCTTGAGAGTCTCCTGGCTTCCGGCTTCCCTCCCTTGGCTTCAAGACAGAAGCCTTTCTTTGGAATTACGGGCCTTGCCTCTGGCACAAGAACGCACAGATGTAAAAGCAGCCTGCAGATCAGCACCTCCGAGTCACTTTGGGAGAAGACCGCGTTTGAAAACCAAAATCCCCCTGAATTCGGAACTACCACTCGGACTGAGCCACAAAGAAAAAACTTTGCCTCAGCTCACACCTAGGGAGCGTGAAAGCTTTGGCTTTCAACAGTTCTGGCCCTTTGGGGCCCATTGCCTCTGAACACGTACAAAGTGCAGTGTAGCGGGTTAGATACACAACCCCACTTGGTTCCATAAACTCAGCCCCAGGGCCTCCTTGCTCCTTGCTTTGCACAACCCACGGACGAAGAAAACACATGAAAATTCAAAGCAGTGGCAATTAATTGCACATTTGTTCCAAGTCCAGTTAAAATAATTTATCTGAATTGAGTCAACAAAACTGACGAACTTCATACTGAGACCAGCTTTTCAAAGTCTGGTAGCTATTTGCACCTCCAGTGCTGCCCCCCTTGGCTTGTTGAGCCCCACTAGGGAATCCCACTGCCCCCCCCCCAGCCAGGTGGCACTAATTTGGGAAGCACTGGGTTAGAGTCCAGGCTAGGGGAGACCAGTGTTCAAATCCCCACATGGGGATCTTGGGCCAGTCGCCATCTCTCACCCCAGCCTACCCTACAGGGTTGTTGTTAGGCTATAGCATAGGCAAGGGGAAAGTACATACGTCACCTTTAGCTCCTTGGATGAAAAGCAGGATATAAATGTATGGATAAATGAATCATAGAGTTTGAAGGGACCCCCGAGGGTCATCCAGTCCAACCCCCTGCAAGGCAGGAATCTCACCTAAAGCATCCATGACAGATGGCCATCCAACCTCTCCTTAAAAACCTCCAGCTTCCTTGCAAGAATATAATGGGGGGCTTTGTCAAAAAGCCTTACTGAAGTCAAGATACACTACATCCACAGCATTCCCCTCATCCACCAAGCTTGTAACTCCATCAAAAAAAAAGAAATGAGATTTGTGTGGCATGACTTGTTTTTGGGTTTTAGAATAGAATAGAATAGAATAGAATAGAATAGAATAGAATAGAATAGAATCCTAGAGTTGGAAGAGACCCCAAGGGCCATCCAGTCCAACCCCCTGCCAAGCAGGAAACACCATCAAAGCATTCCTGACAGATGGCTGTCAAGCCTCTGCTTAAAGACCTCCAAAGAAGGAGACTCCACCACACTCCTTGGCAGCAAATTCCACTGCCGAACAGCTCTCACTGTCAGGAAGTTCTTCCTAATGTTTAGGTGGAATCTTCTTTCTTGTAGTTTGAATCCATTGCCCCGTGTCCACTTCTCTGGAGCAGCAGAAAACAACCTTTCTCCCTCCTCTAGATGACATCCTTTGATATATTTGAACATGGCTATCATATCACCCCTCAACCTTCTCTTCTCCAGGCTAAACATACCCAGCTCCCTAAGCCGTTCCTCATAAGGCATCGTTTCCAGGCCTTGGACCATTTTGGTTGCCCTCTTCTGGTAATCATATGCACAGTACTCCCTTCCTGAGCATGTGCAGAATGCCTTTGCTTTGTGAGGCAGACCAGGTTTTGTGTTCAGAAAGGGTCCCAAGACTGTTGATGTGAGAGAGGGGTTGAATAACTTCTGCTGAGAAGGAGAGAGGCTTTGTGGTTCAGATCCTGGAAACTTCAGGTGTGGCAGTCGCTGGTGGACTCAAGAAAGGCTCCCTCAACTCTCCTTTCTACAGGCAGAGCTGCAGAAGACTCCGCAAAGCTGTTTGCAGTGAGACGGGCTCTTTATTAACTGTGGTTTGTTCTGCTAATAAAATCAAATGAAGACCAGATGTGTGGAAACCTTAATTTAAAACACTGTCTTCTGGTGCTTCCCCCCTTTTCTTACTGTTTTTAAAACGGCTCCGTCAGAGAATAGGCGGCCCAAGAGGGAAAACTGGGTGGAGCTGGGTAGAAGATGCACACACCACCTGCGGAACTCACGGCCACAAGATGTTGCAAAGGCAACTGACCGCATGGGTATCAGCAAATCTCACCTTGGCTTAATGTGGATTGTGCTTCCTTTTAGTTCCCCCAGCTACTGCTGCCCCACACTTCCTCATCCCTATGCAGTCAGTGGGCTAGTGCGCATCCAGATTTAGGGAGGACGCCGCACAGACGAGGGGGAGTTGAAGGAGGCTAAAAGGGTCACAATCCGAATTAAGAAGAGGTCACCACGATTTAAGAAGGATGTTGACAAACTGGAAGGTGTGCAGAGGAGGGTAAACAGTATGATCAAGGGTCTGGAAACCGAGCCTGATGAGGAACGGTTGAAGGAACTGGGTATTTTTAGCCTGGATGAGAGGAGATATGATAGACATAGCCACTGGAGGTTGTGGACTCTCCATGCTTGGAGGTTTTTAAGCAGAGGTTGGATGGTCATCTGCCATGGACGCTTTAGCTGAGATTCCTGCATTGCAAGGGGCTGGCCTGGATGACACCAAACAATTTGACCTCAACGAGTCCTTTTTCAAAACCACCCAAAAGGCCATCACTGTAGACGGGTCTGGTTCAGTAGGAGCGGCTCCCTAAAATCCGGATACTCTGTGTCTGGCATGGCCCAACAGCCATGCCCTGTGACCTGCCATTTTGCCCGCTCCAGAATGCAGGATCCCATCTTACCCTGCCTGAAGCTGGAATCGATGGGCAGATCCGACATGAGTCCGTTGGCCTGGGGCTTGTAGCTCAGGTCGATCAGCTGGTTGAGGCGGAGTTTGCGGCAGTAGATGGAGGCCGCTTCCGGCTCCAGCGCGATCAGGAGCTGCTCGGGGTTTTCCGAAGGAACCAGCCCAGCCTGAAGGAAGGAAGAGAAAGGAGGTCACTGGGAGGAAGGGGTCGTTGCAGAAGACAGCCCAAAAATCTCTCTGGAGAGCCTGTGGCAACAGCCATTTCTGGACTAACATCATCCATAGAAATATACAGTGCAGAATTCACTAGGGCAAGGCAGTCTGCATACCCTCCAACATTTCTCCGATGAAAATAGGGACGTCCCATTCCATAACAATAGTTTTACTATTTATACCCCTTCCATCTGACCGGGGTTGCCCCAGCCACTCTGGGCAAATTCCAGCATATATAAAAACATAATAAAACATTAAACATTCAAACACTTCCCTATACAGGGCTGCCTTCAGATGGCTCGGGGGTCTGACAACTCCATACCTTCCAACATTTCTCCAATGATAATAAGGATGACACAGCCTTGATGGCAGAAAGTGAGGAGGAATTAAAGAAACTTTTAATGAGGGTGAAAGAGGAGAGCGCAGAATATGGTCTGAAGCTCAACATAAAAAAAAACTAAGATCATGGCCCCTGGTCCCATCACCTCCTGGCAAATAGAAGGGGAAGAAATGGAGGCAGTGAGCAGGGGCGTTCCTAGCCCCTTGGCCGCCCGGGGCGGGAAGCCAAGAGGCACCCCTGGGGGCGGGGCATCGTGACGCGTGCGTGCGTCATGACGTCATGACGCACGTTCACAGCGCGATGCCACGCCCCCGGGGGGAAAAAAGGGAAATAGCAGGTGCTTGAGAGCGCCCGCTTTGCTCCCCCCTTCCCTTTCGGCTTCTTTCAGCGCCGAAAGGGGAGGAAAAAAGGAAGCGAAGCCAGCGCTTAAACGCGCCGCTTTGCTTCCTTTTTTCCTCCCCTTTCGGCGCTGAAAGAAGCCGAAAAGGGAAGGAAAAAAGGAAGCAAAGCGGCGCGTTTAAGCGCCGGCTTTGCTTCCCCCCCCCTTCCCTTTCAGTGCCGAAAGGGAAGGAAAAAAGGAAGCAAAGCGGCGCTTTAAGCGCCGGCTTTGCTTCCCCCCCCCCTTCCCTTTCAGTGCCGAAAGGGGAGGAAAAAAGGAAGCAAAGCGGCGCTTTAAGCGCCGGCTTTGCTTCCCCCCCCCTTCCCTTTCAGTGCCGAAAGGGGAGGAAAAAAGGAAGCAAAGCGGCGCTTTAAGCGCCGGCTTTGCTCCCCCCCCCTTCCCTTTCAGTGCCGAAAGGGGAGGAAAAAAGGAAGCAAAGCGGCGCTTTAAGCGCCGGCTTTGCTTCCCCCCCCTTCCCTTTCAGTGCCGAAAGGGGAGGAAAAAAGGAAGCAAAGCGGCGCTTTAAGCGCCGGCTTTGCTCCCCCCCCCTTCCCTTTCAGTGCCGAAAGGGGAGGAAAAAAGGAAGCAAAGCGGCGCTTTAAGCGCCGGCTTTGCTTCCCCCCCCCTTCCCTTTCAGTGCCGAAAGGGGAGGAAAAAAGGAAGCAAAGCGGCGCTTTAAGCGCCGGCTTTGCTTCCCCCCCTTCCCTTTCAGTGCCGAAAGGGAAGGAAAAAAGGAAGCAAAGCGGCGCTTTAAGCGCCGGCTTTGCTCCCCCCCCCTTCCCTTTCAGTGCCGAAAGGGGAGGAAAAAAGGAAGCAAAGCGGCGCTTTAAGCGCCGGCTTTGCTCCCCCCCCCTTCCCTTTCAGTGCCGAAAGGGGAGGAAAAAAGGAAGCAAAGCGGCGCTTTAAGCGCCGGCTTTGCTTCCCCCCCCTTCCCTTTCAGTGCCGAAAGGGGAGGAAAAAAGGAAGCAAAGCGGCGCTTTAAGCGCCGGCTTTGCTTCCCCCCCTTCCCTTTCAGTGCCGAAAGGGAAGGAAAAAAGGAAGCAAAGCGGCGCGTTTAAGCGCCGGCTTTGCTTCCCCCCCCCTTCCCTTTCAGTGCCGAAAGGGAAGGAAAAAAGGAAGCAAAGCGGCGCTTTAAGCGCCGGCTTTGCTTCCCCCCCCCCTTCCCTTTCAGTGCCGAAAGGGGAGGAAAAAAGGAAGCAAAGCGGCGCTTTAAGCGCCGGCTTTGCTTCCCCCCCCCTTCCCTTTCAGTGCCGAAAGGGGAGGAAAAAAGGAAGCAAAGCGGCGCTTTAAGCGCCGGCTTTGCTTCCCCCCCCCTTCCCTTTCAGTGCCGAAAGGGGAGGAAAAAAGGAAGCAAAGCGGCGCTTTAAGCGCCGGCTTTGCTCCCCCCCCTTCCCTTTCAGTGCCGAAAGGGGAGGAAAAAAGGAAGCAAAGCGGCGCTTTAAGCGCCGGCTTTGCTCCCCCCCCCTTCCCTTTCAGTGCCGAAAGGGGAGGAAAAAAGGAAGCAAAGCGGCGCTTTAAGCGCCGGCTTTGCTCCCCCCCCCTTCCCTTTCAGTGCCGAAAGGGGAGGAAAAAAGGAAGCAAAGCGGCGCTTTAAGCGCCGGCTTTGCTTCCCCCCCTTCCCTTTCAGTGCCGAAAGGGGAGGAAAAAAGGAAGCAAAGCGGCGCTTTAAGCGCCGGCTTTGCTCCCCCCCCCTTCCCTTTCAGTGCCGAAAGGGGAGGAAAAAAGGAAGCAAAGCGGCGCTTTAAGCGCCGGCTTTGCTTCCCCCCCCTTCCCTTTCAGTGCCGAAAGGGGAGGAAAAAAGGAAGCAAAGCGGCGCGTTTAAGCGCCGGCTTTGCTTCCCTGCCCGCTTTCTCTTTCGGCCGCCGTTCGTTCTGTCGCCCCAGGAGCAGCAGCAGCTGCTTCTCCCACGGCGACGGAGCGAGCGGCGGTGCGTGGGGGTGAGAAGCGGCGGCCCCTCCTGCCACTCCCCACGCACCACCGGTCACCCCGGGAGCAGCAGCGCTGCACAGACGGGGTGCTTGGCTGAGCGAGCACCCCGTCCGTGCAGCGCTGCTGCTCCCAGGGTGACGGAGGGAGCAGCGGCGCGTGGGAGGGGCCGCCGCTTCTCACCCCCACCCGCCGCTTATCACCCTGTCACTGGGGGCGTACCGCCCCTACCGCCCCTCCCCAACGACGCCCCTGGCAGTGAGAGATTTTACTTTCTTGGGCTCCATGATCACTGCAGATGGTGACAGCAGTCACGAAATTAGAAGACGCCTGCTTCTTGGGAGGAAAGCAATGACAAACCTAGACAGCATCTTAAAAAGCAAAGACATCACCTTGCCGACAAAGGTCCGTATAGTTAAAGCTATGGTTTTCCCAGTAGTAATGTACGGAAGTGAGAGCTGGACCATAAAGAAGGCTGATCGCCGAAGAATTGATGCTTTTGAATTATGGTGCCAGAGGAGACTCTTGAGAGTCCCATGGAGTGCAAAAAGATCAAACTTATCCATCCTTAAAGAAATCAGCCCTGAGTGCTCAATGGAAGGGAAGATCCTGAAGTTGAGGCTCCAGTACTTTGGCCACCTCATGAGAAGAGAAGACTCCCTGGAAAAGACCCTGATGTTGGGAAAGATGGAGGGCACAAGGAGAAGGAGACGACAGAGGATGAGATGGTTGGACAGTGTTCTCGAAGCTACTAACATGAGTCTGACCAAACTGCGGGAGGCAGTGGAAGACAGGAGTGCCTGGCGTCCTCTGGTCCATGGGGTCACGAAGAGTCGGACACGACTGAACGACTGAACAACAACAAGGAAAAGAGGGACAGTCCAAGATAAAATCAGAAACAGGGACAGCTTAAGTATATCAGGGACGTTCCTGGAAAATAGGGACACTTGGAGGGTCAGAATTGGAGCATATTACAGCAGCAAGAATGTTGTTTTCCCAAAAATAGAAAGAAGAAGAAGGCCCAACGAAAGAAGAATGGATGCAAAAACTTATGGAATATGCAGAAATGGCGAAACTTACCAGAAAAATAAGAAATCAAGATAACAAACTTTTTATAAACGAATGGGAATGGTTCATTGAATATCTACAAACAAATTGTAAACAGATAAGGACATTGGATTATTGTAACAGCCTGCAGTTTTGCAAGAGTATGTAATTAAAGTAGATTAATAAAAGAATAACTTAAGTTAATCTAGAATATGCAGGAAATGAATTTAAGGAACTGCCGAAAGAGGAGGAAGGAAGTCGAGTTTTGAAATGTTAAAATGACTGTAAAAGTATTGAAATGTACCGTATATAACTGACAACCATATTTTTTAAAAGAAAGAAAGAAAGAAAGAAAGAAAGAAAACACAGCTCAATGTCAGCCAAAACCACAGACGACGTGAATCTCGCAGGCATCTAACATCCTGAATTTATTGTGTGAACGCCAGACTCCTGACCTGAAACACTTGGTCTTGCTGCAAGACAGACCCAAAAGAGAAAATAACAGAGCACCACTAGTAATCACATACAGCTCCTGAAATATACTCAGAGTCAAGTGTGAATTTCATGCTCTTTATTCAGCTCATAGTAGCAAGGAATGAGTCTTTCCCCAAAGCACAATGGGCACCACGTGATTGGCTAATTCCGGGCTACTCCTGTAGGCCAATCAGGTTGTGGATTCACTTCCTCCAGGAGCCTGATTGGCTGCTCTTGCAGGCCAATCATGTCGCTGAAACACTTCCACCTGGAGCTGGATTGGGTGGCTCCTGCGGACCAATCAGACTGCTGCAATCTAGATCCTATTGTTCTAGGATTCAGCTCAGTACATAAAAGCTCCCAAGTTAAAACAGTTCAACGCATCATCAGAGATCTACAACCTCTCCTAGTCAATAACGGTTCTCTTTCTCAAGCTCTGGGAGAAAGACCTTTCATCGCCTACAGACAGCCACCCAATCTTAAACAGCTCCTCACCCACAATAATACAACAACAGGACTTAACATGGACACTGGTACCAGAGCCTGCAATAAACCCAGATGCCAACTCTGCTGCCACATACACCCGGACAACACCATTACTGGCCCCAAGATCATCCAACATACCATCTCAGGACTACTTAATTGCTTATCTTCTAACATTGTGTATGCCATCAAATGCCAACAGTGCCCTTCAGCTCTCTATATTGGACAAACAGGCCAAACCCTACGCCAAAGGATAAATGGACATAAATCTGATATCAGGAATCACAAGACAGAGAAACCAGTAGGAGAACACTTCAATCTCCCAGGACATTCTATACAAGATCACGGAGCAATGGATTCAAACTACAAGAAAGAAGATTCCACCTAAACATTAGGAAGAACTTCCTGACAGTAAGAGCTGTTGGACAGTGGAATTTGCTGCCAAGGAGTGTGGTGGAGTCTCCTTCTTTGGAGGTCTTTAAGCAGAGGCTTGACAGCCATCTGTCAGGAATGCTTTGACGGTGTTTCCTGCTTGGCAGGGGGTTGGACTGGATGGCCCTTGGGGTCTCTTCCAACTCTAGGATTCTATGATCTCAAAGCAGCTGTCTTATTACAAAAGAATTTCAGAAATAGACTTGAAAGAGAAGTTGCTGAATTACAACTTATTACTAAATTGAAAACTATGGAGAGACCTCGTCTGAATAGAGATATTGGATTCTTGTCTCATTACAGAAGTCCTAATGGTCTGTTAAAAAGAAAGAACGGAATATTTAAAACTTTTGCAAATTATTAAAACACTTAGTGAACTATTCCTATCAATGACTTAATAATGAAGTTATTGGTATCTGAAGAAGTGTGCATGCACACGAAAGCTTATACCCAGAACAAACTTAGTTGGTCTCTAAGGTGCTACTGGACAATTTTTTAATTTTTTAATTTATTTCGACTTGGCGTTTTCTCAGTGTAAATTACAGAGGACCACAGACAGCTAATATCCCAGAGGATGTAAATGTTTCTTTTCTTTCTTTCTTTTTAAATTCATTCCATAATAATAATAATAATAATAATAATAATAATTTATTTGTACCCCGCCCATCTGGCTTTTCTTTCTTTCTTTCTTTTTAAATTCATTCCAAACTAATAATAATAATAATAATAATAATAATAATAATAATAATAATAATAATAATAATATTTGTACCCCGCCCATCTGGCTGGGTCACCCCAGCCACTCTGGGCGGCTTCCAATAAATATTAAAATACATTAAAAGAGGTGCTGGGGCTCAAGGTAGTTTGGGAGCGGCACCTCCTGATCTGGAAGCTTTTCCTACTCTTAACAGGGCTCATAGAATCATAGAGCTGTAGAATTGGAAGGGACCCCAAGAGCCATCTAGTCCAACCCCCTGCAATACAGGAATCTCAACCAAAGCATTCAAGGCCACCTAACCTCTGTTTTAAAACCCCCAAGGAAGGAGAGTCCACCACCTTCCATGATGGTCCACTCCACTCTTGAACCGCTCTTCCCTTCAGAAATTTCTTCCTAATGTTTACTCGGAATCCCCTCTCTTGTAACTTGAAGCCATTGGGTCATGTCCTGCCCTCCAGAGCAGGAGAAAACAAGCTTGCCCCATCTTCCATGTGAAGGCCCTTTAGATATGTGAAGATGGCTCCCATATCTGCTCTGTGGCAGCCTAAACATACCCAGCTCCTTCAACCATTCCTCATAAGGCTTGGCTTCTAGACCCTGGGTCATCTTGGTCACCCTCCTCTGCACACATTCCAGCTCGCCAACATCCTTCTCAAATTGCGGCTCCCAGAACTGGACACAGGACTCCAGGTGTGGCCTGACCAAGGCAGAATAGAGTGGTACTATGACTTCCCTTGATCTGGACACTAGACTTCTGTGGATGCAGCCTAGAAAGGTTGTCTTCTGCTGCTCCATAGAAGCGGACACGGAGCAATGGATTCAAACTACAAGAAAGAAGATTCCACCTAAACATTAGGAAGAACTTCCTGACAGTGAGAGCTGTTCAGCAGTGGAATTTGCTGCCAAGGAGTGTGGTGGAGTCTCCTTCTTTGGAGGTCTTTAAGCAGAGGCTTGACAGCCATCTGTCAGGAATGCTTTGATGGTGTTTCCTGCTTGGCAGGGGGTTGGACTGGATGGCCCTTGGGGTCTCTTCCAGCTCTAGGATTCTAGGATTCTATGATTCTAAGAGCGTTGGCTTTTCCACTCACCAGGTAGGCAGCCTCCCTCATGAACTGCTTGGCGGGCTGTTTCCAGATGGCCGGCACAGTGATCACCCACCGGATGGCATCTTTCTCTGGCAAGGCTGGGCACTGGTCCTTGAGTTCCTGAAAGTCACAGGGAACAAAGCAGGAGGCACTGACTCTCCTCTGGCTCCAAGAAACGGAGGGAGAAGGGAGCAACCATAGGAAGGAGAGGCAAACTTATTCACGGCTACTTCTAACTGGAAGGAATGCAGATAGTTGCAAAGTAACATGCAGATAGTTGCCTGGCAGCCATGTCCCAGGCCAGCCCATGATATTTTGCTGCCTGAAGTGGAGCCCAAATGCTGCCTCCTCCACACAATTGGGACCACCACCTTCAAGGTCCTGCTGCGACACCCAAACACCAATTCTTCTCTCTTCTTTGCCCACCTCTCCCTGGCGCTGCCTGAATCCGGTCACTCCTCTGTGCTCCACCAGCCCTGGAAATTGCCATTTTGTGGGTGCCTCCCAAATCTGTTTGGAGAGGGAGATAGAGACGTGGGGCCATCACTGAAAAGGCCGCTTCTCCAGTTGGCACCTACATCAGTTTGGAGAAGGGCCTGTGCAGCTGATTGAGCTTCGTGATCAGGTGGGCTTACAGGGGAGAAGGTGGCTCTTTAGGTTACTCTGGTCCCAAGCTGTGTGTGTGTGTGTGTGTGTGTGTGTGTCCATGCACAGGGGGCCTGCAAATCCATCCCACAGTGTCTCTTCCTCACCTTGCTGTTCCCTGCTTGCATTAGATTGGAAAAGAAGCTTTCTATTTCAACAAAGGGCTTTTTCCAAGCCTAATTGCAGCACACAGGTAGTTGGGGGGGTGAGCTGTAATATAGGGCATGGATGCCCCTCCAGAGGGCAGCAGTGCAATCAGGGGCGTTCTTAGCCCCTTGGCTGCCCGGGGCGGGAAGCCAAGAGGCACCCCTGGGGGCGGGGCATCGCGGTGCATGTGTGCGTCATGACGCACGCGACGCCCCGCCCCCAGGGGTGCTGGGCGGCGGCACCCCTTCGTGCCGCGGCTGCTCGTGCCTGCATGGGCAGCGGATTCGGAAGTCTCTGCGGGCTGCAAAGACTCCCGAATCTGCCGCCCGGGCTCCCTTGGCAGAGCGCAAATCAGGGCAGGGAGAGGGACGGGCCAGCGAGGAGGGGTGTCCCTCCTCACTGGCCCGCCCCTCTCCCTGCCCCGGCTCCGCAAGCCAGCCAGCAGCGGAGCTCGGCATAGAGGCAAGGGGCGGGCCAGCGAGGAGGGGGTGGCACCCCACCTCGCTGGCCCGCCCCTTGCCTCCATGCTGAGCTCCGCCGCTGGAAGGGGGGGCTATTTTTGGCGCTGCCGGGGCGGAGCCGCAGGGGCAGCCAGCGAGGGGGGGGGTGACACCCCTACTCGCTGGCCGCCCCTGTGGCTCCACCCCAGCAGTGTCAAAAATAGCCTAAAAAGAAAAGAAATACTTTTTAAATAAAAAAGTTTTTTAAAAAGCCCAGTGGGCGGGGCCGCCCCTGATGTGTCACCCCCAGCAGGGGCGCTTCCCGGGGCCCGTCGCCCCCTCCGGCCCCCCTTGCTACGCCCCTGAGTGCAATAACATTGGGGGAAGCCTTGCATGAGAACTAATAAAGCAGAATGATGTCCGGTGTATAAACGCACCTCGAATGCATAATTATTGCATCAGTGACATTTTGCAGAAGACCCCTGCAAAGGAACCGCCATCTACAGGGGCCCCAAGTCTGCGAAGAAGAAATATTAGCAAAGGGAGGGTCTCTGAGTGGGGAAGAAACTCTGGGGAGAGGCTAAAAAGGAGCCTGTAACAAATTATTATGGTGGAGGAGAAACACCAACCTGTCAAATGCTTTCTCCAGACAACTGCAGAAAGTTATTTTCACGCCCAGCCAAATTTTGCTTCTGTGCGGCATCTCTGCACGACGGACATGCACCTCTGGGTGTCTCCCCGCCCCCTTCCCTTACCTGCAGTGCTTGTCGCTTGAAGAAGTGGAGAGCATGAGCAAAGACCCGCAGAGCCTGCACCTTCTTCCCGTTCACTGCTTCCAGTTCGGTTTTCATGGTTAAGTCCTAGCAAAAGAGGAGGGAAACAGAGATGGATTGCCCTCAGATCATTCAGTAGCCCCCGTCTTGGTCAAGCGTTCTGGCCCAGAACACAGGTGAGGAGGAAAATCGGGGGCAGGACTCACACCTGGAGAGAGCCCAGAAATACCTGCCTTGATGGAGATTCCCACAGGTATCCGGAGAATCATAGAATCCTAGAGTTGGAAGAGACCACAAGGGCCATCCAGTCCAACCCCCTGCCAAGCAGGAAACACCATCAAAGCATTCCTGACAGATGGCTGTCAAGCCTCCGCTTAAAGACCTCCAAGAAGGAGACTCCACCACACTCCTTGGCAGCAAATTCCACTGCTGAACAGCTCTCACTGTCAGGAAGTTCTTCCTAATGTTTAGGTGGAATCTTCTTTCTTGTAGTTTGAATCCATTGCTCCGTGTCCGCTTCTATGGAGCAGCAGAAAACAGCCTTTCTCCCTCCTCTACATGACATCCTTTTATATATTTGAACATGGCTATCATATCACCCCTTAACCTTCTCTTCTCCAGGCTAAACATACCCAGCTCCCTAAGCCGTTCCTCATAAGGCATCGTTTCCAGGCCTTGGACCATTTTGGTTGCCCTCTTCTGGACACCTTCCAGCTTGTCAGTATCCTTCTTGAACTGTGGTGCCCAGAACTGGACACAGTATTCCAGGTGAGGTCTGACCAGAGCGGAATACAGTGGTACTATTACTTCCCTTGATCTAGATGCTATACTCCTATTGATGCAGCCCAGAATAGCATTGGCTTTTTTAGCTGCTGCATCACACTGTTGACTCATGTCAAGTTTGTGGTCTACCAAGACTCCTAGATCCTTTTCACATGTACTGCTCTCAAGCCAGGTGTCACCCATCCTGTATTTGTGCCTTTCATTTTTCTTGCCCAAGTGTAGTACTTTACATTTCTCCTTGTTAAAATTCATCTTGTTTGCTTTGGCCCAGTTCTCTAGTCTGTTAAGGTCATTTTGAAGTGTGATCCTGTCCTCTGGGGTATTAGCCACCCCTCCCAATTTGGAAAGCTCCAGACCTACCTTTGCTGGTTTCTAGTGCACCCCCAGAAGTCATCCTGTTCTCCTCCTAAGAACCCTCCATGGTGGGCATGGAGGGAAGCACCCCACAGGGTATCATTTGAAATCCCAGGGAAACGGGGGCTCCCCAGCTCTGCCAGAGGCCACACCTGAAAATCAGGATGCAACAGCTTTCCTTCGCAGCAGTGGGGTGAACGTGGCAAAACATAGGAGGCTGCCTTATGCCAGGTCAGACCAGTGGCCTATCTAGCTCAGTAGTGACAGCAGCTCTCCAGGATTTCAGGCAGGAGACTCCTCTAACCCTATGGGTGATGCCAGGGATTAAACCTGGGAACCTTCTGCTTGTAAGGCGAACACTCTGCCACTGAGCCATGGCCCTTCCGTGGTGAAACCCTCTCAGCTTCGGGGCTATGAAATCCCACCCTTGGCTTTGGACATCCAGGGGAGCAAGCGTGTCTTTGGCTTCTTCCCTTTTAGGCTTTCTCCACAGGGAACTGACCAGGGTCCTGATCTTCTCCCACCGACACGCCCTGCCCCCTTGCTACATCTCACCTGGACTCCTCATAGAGTCATAGAGTTGGAAGAGACCATAAGGGCCATCCAGTACAACCCCCTGCCAAGCAGGAAACACCTGTCAAGCCTCCGCTTAAAGACCTCCAAAGAAGGAGACTCCACCACACTCCTTGGCAGCAAATTCCACTGCCGAACAGCTCTCACTGTCAGGAAGTTCTTCCTAATGTTTAGGTGGAATCTTCTTTCTTGTAGTTTGAATCCATTGCCCCGTGTCCGCTTCTCTGGAGCAGCAGAAATCAACCTTTCTTCCTCCTCTAGATGACATCCTTTGATATATTTAAACATGGCTATCATATCACCCCTCAACCTTCTCTTCTCCAGGCTAAACATACCCAGCTCCCTAAGCTGTTCCTCTTAAGGCATTGTTTCCAGGCCTTTGACCATTTTGGTTGCCCTCCTCTGGACACGTTCCAGCTTGTCAGTATCCTTCTTGAACCGTGGTGCCCAGAACTGGACACAGTATTCCAGGTGAGGTCTGACCAGAGCGGAATACAGCGGTACTATTACTTCCCTTGATCTAGATGCTATACTCCTATTGATGCAGCCCAGAATTGCATTGGCTTCTTTAGCTGCTGCATCACACTGTTGACTCATGTCAAGTTTATGGTCTGCCATAAACTTGTAGCCTCGAGGGGATATACACAGGCCCCTTGAGCCTCTCATAAACATTCCCTTCTCCATCTGCATGCTTCCACCTGGACCACCACCGAGACAGACTGCCAGGTTTCCCAAGGGCATTGCAACTCCATTTTTAAGCTGGTCTTAAGCATGTCATTGTAACTGAATTGCCATTTTTAGCCTGCCTGAACAAAGCTTCTCTTTTACTCTTCAAGAAGTATTCTGAGTGAAACAAAATAGGAAATTCTTTCCAGTAGCACCTTAGAGACCAACTGAGTTTGTTCTTGGTATGAGCTTTCGTGTGCATGCACACGAAAGCTCATACCAAGAACAAACTCAGTTGGTCTCTAAGGTGCTACTGGAAAGAATTTCCTATTTTGTTTCGACTATGGCAGACCAACACGGCTACCCACCTGTAACTATTCTGAGTGAGTAAATGTAATTTTACCTTGTGTTTGATTGTTATTTTAAGGGGGGGGGGCGGTGAGGGAGTAATGCTAGGAGAACCCAGTCTTAAAACATGCTGAATTAGACTTAAACGCTAAAAGCTTCCCCTTTAAGATGGAAATTCTGCTGAACTCACAAACGTGAGGAAGGAAGAACAGTATCCAATAGATATATCCTCTCTTAGCATCTATCCCTATCCCAACATGACCATCAGCTGCAAATTGCACATGGGGGGGGGGCAAAGATCACTGGGAGATCATCTGTGTCATGGCCCAATGGAACAGACAGAATCTCCCTGGAGGCAAACGGGTTTCCTCTTAAGTAGCTTAATTCAAAGTGTCCACATGGCATTCTTAACAAAACTGAGATGTGCACAAACAGGTTAGAATCACCAACTCCTGCCTTTGGGTTATCGGAACCTGCCTAACTTGTTCCTGGTTGTCTCTGAGAGCTCAGAGTTGGAGATATCGACACCAATCATCATCACACCTCTCTCTGGAAAGAAAGAAAGGAAAAAACAGCTGAGAGAGGCTGCTTTCATTTTGGATAAAGAGCACCCAGCGTCCAGGAGAGGTTTGTGGGTGACTGAAAACGGAAGGTCACTTTTGCTGCGTTGCTCTCAACGAAGAAAGCAACAAACATCTTGCAAAATAAATGCAGCAGAATAGGTGGAAGCCTCATGGATACAAGTTACACAAATTGCTCTCCTTCGCTGGAGGTTTTTAAGCATCTGTAAAGGGATTCTTTAGCTGGGATTCCTGCATTGCAGGGGTCCATTCTGTCTCTACAATTCTATTATTCTATGTATGAAAACACTAAACAGTCCATGGGAACAGAAGCCTATGGGAAAGGCATGCCTGACAATCTGCATTTCCCTGTGAAAGGGTGGCAGGGGTCTAGATTAATCGAATCATAGAAGCAGGGGTCTAGACTAATCGAATCAGAAGCAGGGGTCTAGATTAACAGAATCATAGAAGCACCGGTCTAGATTAACAGAATCATAGAAGCAGGGGTCTAGATTAATCAAATCATAGAAGCAGGGGTCTAGATTAATCAAATCATAGAAGCAGGGGTCTAGATTAATCGAATCATAGAAGCAGGGGGTCTAGATTAATCAAATCATAGAAGCAGGGGTCTAGATTAATAGAATCATAGAAGCTGGGGTCTAGATTAATAGAATCATAGAAACTGGGGTCTAGATTAATCGAATCAGAAGCAGGGGTCTAGATTAATAGAATAATAGAAGCACCGGTCTAGATTAATCAAATCAGAAGCAGGGGTCTAGATTAATAGAATCATAGAAGCAGGGCTCTAGATTAATAGAATCATAGAAGCAGGGCTCTAGATTAATAGAATCATAGAAGCAGGGCTCTAGATTAATAGAATCATAGAATTGCAGATACCTCAAGTGGTCATCTAGTCCAACCCCCTGCAATGCAGGAATTGCAACTAAAGCACCCCTGACGGATGACCATCCAACCTCTGCTCAAAAACCTCCAAGGAAGGAGAGTCCACAACCTCCTGGGGCTAGACCGCTCCACCTTCAAACAGCCCCTGTGAGCTCAAATTTTGAGCCTCGAGGCCGAGAGGAATTTGTGGGCTGCCCTGAAACTGCTTCCCTATCCTATCAGTCGGGGATACTGTGCCTTGCATGGCCCCCAAAGGAGGCTTCAGCCACCGAACTCACGCTAGTGCTGTGGATCTTCATTTTGAACTTCTCAAAGTACAGCCAGTCGCGAGCTTCATCGGGATCCAGGTCGTGGTAGTAATCCCTAGCGGTGTAGCCAAAGCTGTGGAAACTGCCGTCTGGAGTCAGGAGGAGGCTGGTGGGGGTCTTCTGGTGGGCTACTCCTGGGTCTCCACCTTCCCATTTCCTGGAAGGAGGGATCAGAAATATGGTTGACTTACTTGTCCATGTCCTAAACAGGTGTGTGGAACCCAGAGGTGTCAAGTGTCCCGTTTTCCCCGGGATTATCACGTTTTTAATTGCTTTTCACGCCTTTATCCCGTTTGTTTGATAATCCCGTTTAATCACGTATTTAAAAGCAAGTTCTGAATGCTTTTTTTCTGCCCGGCTCACAAGTCACGGGCAATGAAGGGTTAAAGGCTGCAGCGAAGAAATCCCGCCTCCTGCCTTTAGGGATTGGATGCTGCAAGGCAGGGGAGCTGAGCCTTCATTGGCCGCCTCGGCTGCCACTCGCTGGTCCCTCCTAGAGCTCCTAGTTTTGAAGCCGTGTGGAGCTTTGAATTGGCTCCAGAGCTTGTATGAAGTGGACATCCCTGGAAGAGGACATCCCTGGACTTCGTCGTCAATGGACAAAGTAGGGATTTTGAAATGTCTTTATAAGAGCATGACAGCCTGCTTTGTTCTGGGTCTCCCCCCCCCCTAAAAATCACAGCTGTTGAAACAGCTTCAATAAAGATCAATGCTTTGCTTCTCAATCTTCTCTGGTTGGCCTCTGTTTTTTACTCCTACCAATGGAGAACCTGCAAAGGACTTTGCAAGGGCTCTTGTGTACCCTATAAGGGAATAAGGGCAGATTTTTTCTTATTACAGCCGCCTCGTGCAGCCTGGCTCCTTTCGGGGGGGGGGGGAGGCTTATTCAGCTGCTGGCAGAGAATAAGCAGCCTCCCCCCCCCCAAAGAAAAGCACCCACCACACACTTGGTAAAATAAAAATCTGGTCTGGATCACTGAGCAGCATTGGATGCAAAGGGTCATCTAGTCCAACCCTCTGCAATGCCGGAATCTCAAATTAGTTCATACATCCATGACACCCAACATCTGTGTAAAAATCTCCCAATGAAGGAGAATCCTTAACCATTTTTATTTTGCATGTGTGGCTGATGTGCTCCGCCCACTTTTGCTTCAGGCTCCGCCCACCACTGCCATGTGACTGTCATAGGTGAGGCTGCGGATCCCTTATTTTCAAATCCGAAAGTTGACAGCTATGGTGGAACCACAGATGAAACACCTGGGTGGTGTGTCCCCAGGCCCCTCCATTCAGCACACCCCCTTCCCAGACCACTTCCTTCACTGGTCCACAACCTGCTGCACAACCGGGGCGTCCACAGGCAGGGGAGCAAGAAGGGCAGTTGTCCCTACAGGTACAGGTACAGGTAATATTCATATCAGGGACTCGGCAGAGGAGGAGGAATGATGGAGACTGCCACCCCAGCCTGACCCTTCCAGAGAAGAAGAAGACAATTCAGAATTACAACAGGGTTTTGAGGGAGGGAAATCACAGCTCACAGGCAGATGAGGGGGAAAGCTGGGAAATAATGGGAGTGGAGGAGGAGGAGAAACCACTGGGGGGGGGAGACAGCTGACGGACACAGTGTCTTTAGAAAGCGTTCCAGACCCCCCCCCCGAACCCGGTGAGCATTGAAAGTAGGAGAGCAAAGAGCTCAAAGGCAGAAGGTGCTTGTCAGCACCCGTAGTGATGGCGCATAATAATAATAATAATAATAATTTTATTTATACCCCGCCCTTCCCAGCCAGAAAAGGAGAGAGGGGTGGAGACTCACTCGGGGCAATGGCATTATTCCAAGAGGCTGCCTTTCCAAGCCTCTCTCTGTGAGTATTGAATAAAAAGCAGTTGGTAAGAACTTTTCCTTGTCTTATCCATTACTGGCGACCTGCCGTGGGGGTTGGATCCTGTGCATCCTGACAGTTCACCCTTCAACCTCACAGGGGGGGATTTTAAGAAGGTGAATATTTAACGCAGGGTGAGGCTTGCAGGGAATTCCTTTTGACCCTCTTGTATTCGTAGAATCGTAGAGTTGGGAGGGACCCCAAGGGCCATCTAGTCCAACCCCCTGCGACACAGGACTCTTCCTTCCAGCACTGCCACGTACCTCATCATGTGGATGGCCTCTGGGTCACTGGCAAAACTGAAGGCGTAGCCGCTGGACGTGGTCCCAAAGTCAATGGCTACCACCACAGAGAAAGGAGTGGTTTGGCGCATCCGAATTTCATTCCTCTGGAAACAAAAGGCAGAGGGTTCAGATCCTGGAGGGCAATTTCACCACACCCGACTAAGAATCTGTGGGCTTAGCAGTGCCTTTGCCCCCCCGCCTCCCAATGATTTGGACTACAAGTTCCATCAGTCCCACATCAGGGCTGATAGGATTTGTAGTCCGAACCCTCTGGAGGGCAACTGAACGGTGAAGACTGGCTTAACCCATTGCTCAGAGTGAGATGGTGAAATCCCAGACTGTTCCACTGCAGGCTAGATGGTGGAGGGTTACTTTAGAATCATAGCATTGTAGACTTGGAAGGGACCCCAAGGGTCATCTAGATCAACCCCCTGCGATGCAGCAATCTGAAAATTTAACTTTTAAAAAATGCTTCCCACGTAAGTAAATAGAACTGGGAGATAGGGGAAAAGAGAGGGAAAGTTGTAGGCAACTGGCTTAAGCCAAGCGAAAAAGACGTATTTCGCACACTGCAGGTGGCCTCTGGGACTCCCTGCCACAAGATGCTGTGACGACCGCTTTTTAAACAAGGCCAGATGAATACTCAAAGGGATAAGGCAGGCAATAGACTGAACTTAGGCTATTTTGGATTGGGGGGGCAGGGATTGTCACCCTCACACCCTGCCTGTGAACCTCCCCAGGGCACAGCTCTGAATTCGGTCAATTTTTGTTTCGCATGCCTGCTTACCGGCGACTGGGACGGCGTCAGAGGGGCGATGCTGCAGCTTTCGTTGTGGAGTCTGGGAGAGTTTGGGGAGACGGGGTGCGGGATCTCTCTCCGTTGGCACCTGGCAGATAAGAAGAGATAGCAAGGGAGGGAGGCTTAGCAAAAGCCCCTGTCCTGGTCACCAAGATATGAGTGGGAATCTCCCTCGAGGTGACTAGGAAGGGAAGCATTCATTTTTAATTGTATGAGCTCTTTGCTTTCTTTCGGGCTCCTCGTTTGCAGGGCTGAAAGGGAAGCATGAAAGGAATAAAGGATACAGAGTCAGCCCATCGGTCGATCTAGGAAGAACCAGACCGTTTAAAGCACATTTGATGCTGTTTGAATGAAGCACATGAACTTCCTCCAAAGTATCCAGGGAATTTCACCCTTATTAAAACTACCCTTAATCTGGGTAGTTTAACCCTAGCAGAGTTACAGTTCCTACCACCCTACCAACAGCCAAGAATGTGGTTTCTGCACATGCTGTAGAGCAGGGACGTCCAACTCCCAATAGACTGTGATCTACTCACAGTGTAAAAAAAAAAATGGCAGTGATCTACTCATTGTCATTGAATGGTGGCTTTTAGGGAGCAAATGAATGAATGGAACTGAATATATGAATGAAAGAAACTGAATAAGTGTTGCGATATACAAAGAACAAAATCAAACATTGATTATATAAAACACAGTTGAGGGTGCTGAATTCCCAGTCCAATAGTGGAACTTAATCTGATGACCCACTTTTTTTGCTAGGAAGCAAAAGTTGCTGAGCTTTTTTAGGAAAGGCAAAGTTCTTGAGCTTCCTTGGGGAAACCACAGTTGTAGAGATTTTTTAGGAAGCCAACGGTGTTGAGCTTTTTGGGGGAAGCTAAAGTTACTGAGCTTTTTGGGGGGGGAGTAGATCACCGAGGGGGGCCAGAGATCTACCAGGAACACCCCATGATCTACCAGTAGATCGCGATCTACCTGTTGGACATGCCTGCTGTAGAGGTAAGTGAGGGGCAGATGGGGCTCGTCCACCTGGGATGGGAGCCCATTTAGGAGAAGGAAGACTTTGGTCCTCAACCTCCCCTGCCGGCAAAACCTGACCTGGAACCGCAGATGGAAAAACCCTCAAGCCAGGGAGGTCTTTGCCACTTGCTTGCCCCAAATGTGCAAACTGGTTCTTTCGCTCTGTTGAAATCAATAGGACTCAAGCTGCAAATAAGAAACCTCAAGCAAGCCTGGAAAAAAAGGAGGGGTGTGTGTGTGTGTGTGTTGCAGACTGCAGTTTTCCAAGAAGGGGACTCTGCTCCAGCCCAAGTGGAGCGGGTGCCGTTCTCTACACCAGGTATGTCCAACAGGTAGATCGTGATCTACTGGTAGATCGCTGGACATCTGCGGTAGATCACTGGTAGATCACTGGCTCCCCACAAAGAAGCTCAGCAACTTTGGCTCCCCTAAAAAAAGCTCTACATCTTTGCCCTGAATCCCCCAAAACAGGGCTTTCCTTCCTAAAAAAAAGCTCAACAACCTCGACCTGAACCCCCCCCCAAAAGGGGGTAGATCACAGCCAGTTTTTAACACTGTGAGTAGATCACAGTCTCTTGGGAGTTGGCCACCCCTGCTCTACACTATCTGAAGAAAACATGCCTCTGGCTTTGCCATGGTGTTCGTGCGACATTGCAGCCCTGAGTGTGCTGGATGCCTCGTCTCGCCCACGCAATGCGCACTTAATGAGGCAGACATGTCTCCGTCCCGTCGGCGCATAGACCGCACTCCCCTGCGCCACAGATGGTTCCAATTAGGGGATGGAGTTAATTGCTCTCTCCCCCCCCCATCACTGCTGCCCCATTCCAGGCCAGAAGTATGGTTTCTTGGCTGACAGGATCCAGCTGTTGGTTCAGGGGAGAGGAGGAGGAGGAGGAGAGTCACTTTATCTGCAAGGCATCTGAGACCCCTAGCAGTGAGGGCCTCTCTCAGAGCTGGAAGGGGGGGGCGGGGGCACTGGTTCTGATCTCAAGGCCTGGTCTGCCCAGGCACTTGCCAAACAGCACTCTAAGAGGAGCACTGCTGGATCAGGCCAGGCGCCCATCTCGCTTGGTATCCTGTTCTGGCAGCGGCCATGGGGTTTGTAGCCCAAAACATCACGAGAAGAGCCTGCAAGATCAAGCCAATGGCCGGTCAAGTCTGGCGTTCTGTTTGCATCCCTCCAACATTTCTCCGATGACAAAAGGGACGTCCGAAGGAGAAGTGGGACATTCTGGGATCAAATCAGAAACCGCTTCTGTAAATCCAGGACTGTCCCTGGAAAATAGGGACACCAACCGCATGCCTCAAAGGGAAACCCGCAAGCAGGACCTGAGCACAAGAGCCCTCTCTCCTTCCGTGGTTTCCAGCAACTGGGATTCAGGAGCATTGCTGTCTCTGACCATGGCAGCAGAGCAGAGCCATCCTGGCTAGGATCCATCGATAGCCCTCTCCTCCTCCATGAATATGTCTAATCCTCATCTAAAGCCATCCAAGTTGGTGGCCATCACTGCCTCCTGCGGCAGGGAGTTCCACAGTTTATCTGCTCTGAGTGAGGAAATATTTCATTTGATCTACCCTGAATCTTCCAACATTCAGCTCCATCCGATGCCCACGAGTTCCCGTGTTATGAGAGAGGGAGAAAACCCCTTCGCTGTCCAACTTCCTCCATACACGTACCGTATTTTTCGCTCCATAAGACACACTTTTTCCCTCCTAAAAAGTAAGGGGAAATATCTGTGCGTCTTATGGAGCGAATGGTGGTCCCTGGAGGTGAATTGCCCAGGGGCCAAAAGAGGATCATGCTTTTTATTTTACAAAGAGAAAAGGGGGTGTTGAAAGGACCCTGCTCAGCAGCTGATCAGCAAGAGATCGGGAGAGAGATAAGAGTCCCGGCTCCCTTTCAGCCCCGCCCTCCTTTGTTGAATGTGCTGCAGAGGGAGGTTGTTTGTTTCCCCAGCTACATGTGACTGGCTGATTAGATTATCTGTCTGGAAACTGTAGAAAAGGCTCCCTTTCCTTTAGAAGCTGCAGAAATGTGAGTTGAACCCCATAAAATGGGGGTTTTCCTCTTTGCTTTCCCCCCTTTGCAAAAGGAGCTTTGCTTTTCCCCCCTTTGCAAAAAAAGCTGCAAAGCTTTTAGCTCATCCTAAAAAACAGGGTTTTTCCCTTTGCAAAAAAAGCTGCAAAACCTTTAGCTGATCCTCAAAAAACCAGGGCTTTTCCCTTTGCAAAAAAGCTGCAAAACTTTTAGCTGATCCTCAAAAAACAGGGCTTTTAGAGGAGGAAAACCAGAAAAATATTTTTTTTCTTGTTTCCTCCTCTAAAAACAAGGTGCGCCCTATGGAGCGAAAAATACAGTATGTCACCTCTCACTCGCCTTTTCTCCAAAAAGTCCCAAAACTTCAACCTTTCCTCCTACAGGCGTAGCTCCATTTCCTTGATCATTCTGGTTGCCCCAGGTTGGCAAAGGCAGAGATAGACAGCATTTTCTTTATATACAGTATAACCAAACATTAAAGGTAAAGGTAAAGGGACCCCTGACCATTAGGTCCAGTCGTGTCCGACTCTGGGGTTGCGGCGCTCATCTCGCTTTACTGGCCGAGGGAGCAGGCGTACAGCTTCCAGGTCATGTGGCCATCATGACTAAGCCACTTCTGGCAAACTAGATCAGCGCACGGAAACGCCGTTTACCTTCCCGCCGGAGCGGTACCTATTTATCAACTTGTACTTTTTGATGTGCTTTCAAACTGATAGGTGGACAGGAGCTGGGACTGAGCAACGGGAGCTCACCCCGCCGTGGGGATTCGAACCGCCGACCTTCTGATCGGCAAGCCCTAGGCTCTGTGGTTTAACCCACAGCGCCACCCGCGTCCTAACCAAACATTAGCATCCCTTTAAAGTAGGCCCCCTCCATCCTTCCCAGACCACCAACATCCCGAGAAGGACAACTTTTGAGAGAGTTACTCCATCGCAGCTCCTGGCTGAACGCCTGGAGAAGCGAGTTGTTTTTAAAAGGGTTGGGTTTTATGAGCCTGTCAAAGATGGGGTTTTTTTTTTCTGTCCCTTTCCAAATACAGCTCCAGAGATTAGCCGCAGCAGCTCTCACTGTGAAGAACCAGCGACGGGAGAGACACGATTCCAGGCCCTTCTCTCCGATTCCCTAAGTGGCTTTCTCTGTCTCGGGTGGCTGTCACGTTAATATTTCATCTGGTACAAAAAAAAAAGACAGAAACCAGCCAGGATTTTGAAATGAAACCAACATGTTCTCAGAGAAAGCTCTTTACCCAGATCTTCTTACTTGCGCATAATGGGGGTGGGGGGAGGTGGAAGGGGAGAAATTAAAGAGGCACTCTGCCGAAATGAAAACAAATAGCTGCTCTGGGATCAAAGCCGCTGGAACTGAGCTCATGCAGCAAACAGGATGCCTCGCAAAATGGTACACAAATCCTTAGGAAACAATAACATCATGGGTGTAAATTATAAATCACGCCACAGATAAGTTGATACGCTCAGGAGCGTGCCCTCAGCCTCCTCTGTGGGAAAGTACTTGCAATTGTGTACGCAGGCAATCCAAACTCGTCCCTGAGAAAAGTGGAACGGCCACTGGCATAAGAAGAGTCTGCTGGATCAGGCCATCTAGTGCAGCATCCTGTTCTCACAATGGCCGACCAGATGCCTGTGGGAAACCTGCAAGCAGGATTCGAACGCAAGAGCCACTCTCCCCTCTGGTGGTTTCTAGCCCTGCTACCTCCAACTGTGGAGGGCAGGGCAGAGCCATCCTGGCTAGGAGCCATCGATTGCCCTCTCCTCCTCCGTGAGTATGTCTAATCCTCTTCAAAAGCCATCCCAGTTGGTGGCCATCCCTGCCTCCTGTGGCAGGGAGTTCCACAGTTTAACTAGGCGCTGCATGGAGAACGGTGGCTACATTCTGTGTCTCGTGTCAGAGGATCTGGGCTTCCCATTGGGGCAGCTGGTTGGCCACAGTGAGAAGGTAGAAAAAGGGAAAAGGGAAAGGACCCCTGGGCGGTTAAGTCCCGTTAAAGGCGACTATGGGGTTGTGGCGCTCATCTTGCTTTCAGGCCGAGGGAGCCGGCGTTTGTCCACAGACAGATTTCCAGGTCATGTGGTCAGGAGGACGAAACATCTTGCCTCTTCATTAGTCACAGCTTTGTATCCTGCGCGGAGCAACCAGGTCTCGCTGTCTCCAGCTTCATGATTGCTTCCAGCTCAGCTCACACACCTGCTTTGGCTGTTGTTCTCCTACCTGGCAGCTAGGTGAAGGGGCTGGAGGAAAGGCCCACCCACTAGCTGGGAGGGGACCAGCCCTTAGCTGTAGCTCTTGCATCCCGGCTCATTTGGGAGGGGGTGCTGAACCTTAAGTGGTCAACGAAGGTCATCGTCTTATGAAGATTATTGTCTGACTGGTTCAGCAACAGAACCATCTATTAAAGGTAAACGTTCAGGTACCCCTGACCATTAGGTCCCGTCGCGAATGACTCTGGGGTTGCACGCTCATCTCGCTCTATAGGCTGAGAGAGCCGGTGTTGGTCTGCAGACATCTTGCGGGTCATGTGGCCAGCATGACTAAGCCGCTTCTGGCAAACCAGAGCAGCGCACAGAAACGCCGTTTACCTTCCCGCCGGAGTGGTACCTATTTATCTATTTGCACTTTGATATGCTTTCGAACTGCTAGTTTGGCAGGAGCAAGGACCGAACAATGGGAGCTCACCCCGTTGCGGGGATTCGAACCACTGACCTTCTGGTTGGCAAGCCCTAGCCTCTGTGGTTTAGACCACAGCGCCACCCGCGTCACTAGAACCTTCTATTAGGTTCAGGTAAAAGGTAAAGGACCCCTGGATGGCTAAGTCCCGTAGAAGTTGACTATGGGGTTGCAATGCTCATCTTGCTTTCAGGGTCATGGGGCCAGCAGGACTAACCCACTTCTGGCACAATGGGTCACTGTGACGAGTGCCAGAGCGCACGGAAATGCCGTTTACCTTCCTGCTGCAGCGGTACCTATTTATCTACTTGCGCTGGTGTGCTTTTGAACTGCTAGGTTGGCAGGAGCTGGTACAGAGCAACGGGAGCTCACCCTGTCGCGAGGATTCGAACCGCCAACCTTCTGATCGGCAAGCCCAAGAGGCACAGTGGTTTAGACCACAGCGCCACCCGTCTCCCTTTCCCCCCAGTGAGAACAGGAGGCTGGGCTAGATGACCTGATCCAGAAGCGCTCTGCTTCCACAGGAATTCCACAAGGTGCCTAAAATAAGCAGTGTCACTTCTTTAATTTTGGATATTTTTTCTGCTTTTGCTGATCATGGGGAGGGGGCAATGTCAGAGCCCCCATTCTCTGACCCATGGAAATCCATTTTTGACGCCTCTTTGAATTTTGAGATACCAGCATGGGCTTCCTGCAAACTTTCTGAGCAAATCTGAGCTTTCAATATGGGCTAGAATATAAAATAAGGACATATGAATTCTGATTTTGATTGTGCAGTTCTGCCAGAGTGCAGGTTCCCCCCGCCCTCTCTGTGCCTGTCTCACTCTCTCACACACTGCCAACACAACAACCACAATCTGGATCAAGACCCTAGGTGTAGACAGAAGGGCTTTGAACCTGTGTCCATCTTTGCTCCCCCAGCAAAAAGGTCAAATTGGAATGCCTGGAATTGTTGTTGTCATTGTTGACGTTTTAAGGAAAGGAGCCTGATACGGTAGGTAAGTGGGAAGGTGGGTTGATACTCTCTCAACACATTCTGAAGTGCCGCCTTCCAAGCAACTTCTGTTTTGCCTCTGATCACCGAAGAATTGATGCTTTTGGATTCTGGTGCTGGAGGAGACTCTGGAGAGTCCCATGGACTGCAAGAAGATCAAACCTAACCATTCTCAAAGAAATCAGCCCTGAGTGCTCACTAGAAGGACAGATCCTGAAGTTGAGGCTCCAGTACTTTGGCCACCTCATGAGAAGAGAAGACTCCCTAGAAAAGACCCTGATGTTGGGAAAGATGGAGGGCACAAGGAGAAGGGGACGACAGAGGATGAGATGGTTGGACAGTGTTCTCGAAGCTACTAACATGAGTTTGGCCAAACTGCGAGAGGCAGTGAAGGATAGGCGTGCCTGGCGTGCTCTGGTCCATGGGGTCACGAAGAGTCGGACACGACTGAACGACTGAACAACAACAACATTCTGCAGAAATCCCCAAGCCCAACATCGTTGCAGAAGTGACACTTACCAGTTCCTCAGATAGTCCAGGAACGCAACACACAGCTAAGGCTGCCAATTCAAAACATGTTCGAAACAACGTGTTACCTTTCCTTTCTCCTTGGCCTTGGACAGAACTCCCACCCAGTGCTTTGGTAAGTAACAGCAAAGTAATGTAAGATTACCAGGTCTAATGTCTACTGCCCTCTGAGGCAGTAGAGAAATTGTCTTCACCCTCTTCTCTTGAGAGATTTGGAAAGTGGTACCCAGGTCATCCGCCCGCCACCCATCCTCTTTTATTTTTCCAGGCTGAATATGCCCAGTTTTCCCATATCACTGATTATCTTCCTGTATTTCTTACCGATCTGGAGAGTGTGCATTGCTGGTTCCACAAGCGCTGACATCTTCACATCACTTTTCTGCCTGAAAGACAGACACAACATCCCAATCAAATTGCCCTCTGATTTTTTTTTTTAAAAAAGATTTTATTGAAGTAAATAATGCAAACCAATTTAATAAAAACAACAGGAGTACCAAAAGGCTGCACAGCATATATATATAAAAAAAGATTTAATATTAGGTGGGTTTGGCCAAACTGCGAGAGGCAGTGAAGGATAGGCGTGCCTGGCGTGCTCTGGTCCATGGGGTCACGAAGAGTCGGACACGACTGAACGACTGAACAACAACAAAAGTACTTGAAACCATCAAGGAAGCCAAATTTCATGTTGTACTGTGGAGAGATTGTCCTGTGTGTGTTTCTTGTAGATAAGATAAAATCCCAACAAGCAGCAATGAATTTTTCAGAATTCTCCAAGTCTTTATTTTTCCACATATTTTTACACCGTGAATCAGTTGCCCAGACTGAAAGTCCCCAACTCCCCACAGCCGTCCCCATCCTCTCCAGGGCTTTTTCCAAGCCTGCGTGCAGCCAACCTCTCCTCCACCCTCTTCGTGCCTCTCCTGGTTCACCCCACTGCCTGCCCTCAGATTTCCAGAAGGCAACATCACGCCAAGCCCATCAATATGTGTTGCTTGCTGGCAAATGCGTATTATTTTTGGTCCCAGCGCATGCCTTCCACACACTGCATATTTCAGAACACTGTATTCATGCTGCAATGCTCTGAAGACTCCTTGTGTTGGTAACCTCAAGGCGCTCTATGTGGGGCTGTCCTTGGGTTTGGTTCGGAAGCTCCAACTGGTGCAGAATGCTGCGGCCAAATTGCTGACGGGGGCAACTGTCCGACAACATGTGTTGCCATTGTGAAACAGCTGCCTACTTCCAGTCATGCCAGGTTCAAGGTCCTTCTCTTAATTTACGAAGCCCTGAACAACTTGGGTCCAGGGATTTCCTTAGCCTTTGCATCCCAGCTCGATTACTGAGATTCTCTGCAGGAGCGTCACTGGCCATCCATCAAGCAAGGCTCATTTGACAGCAAGAAGAAACCAAGGCTTCAGTGCCATCACTTCAGAGTTGTGGAATACTCTGCAAATAGAGATTTGGAAGGCACCTTCTGTTTTAAATTCTAAATGCCTGCTGTCAATTTTTCTATTCTGCCAGGCCTATGCAGGCAATTAAGGAAACATATTTCCACAAAGGCTAATTGACGTCTGTTTTTAACTTCTAAAATATGTTTTTATTGCGTGGTTTCCAGCATTTTTCGTTGTGAAGAGCCTTGGTTTATTGTTGATGAAATGCATATTTTTATCAGCGTATAAAATTTAATAAACTCAAGTCCAACGGAATATGACGCGCACCGGAAAGGGCTTTGGTGATGAGCAGCCATTGCGAAAGGCAGGTGAGAAGTGATATCGAACATCTGTCTCAGGTGGGGATGTGCATCGACCGCAAGATTTGGTCCTTCTTCTTTGGCGATCACTCGTAGCTGAGTAAGATTGTCTTCCATGAACATGGTCTTAACCAGAGGTAGGCAACCTAAGGCCCAGGGGCCAGATGCAGCCCAATCGCCTCCTAAATCCGGCCCACGGACGGTCCAGGAATCAGCGTGTTTTTACATGAGTAGAATGTGTGCTTTTATTTAAAATGCATCTCTGGGTTATTTGAAGCACACGATTCCCCCCGCTCCAAGTATTCTGGGAACTGTAGTTTGCCAAGGGTGCTGGGGACTGCAGTTCTGTGTGATTGGAACTACAGTTCCCAGGATTCTTTGGGGGAAAGTTGTGTGCTTTAAATGTGCATCAGCTGTGCCTTCAATTCATGGTGTAGGTCAGCTGTGAGAGAAACTGAAATCAACACAGATAGGTAGCCGTGTTGGTCTGCCATAGTCAAAACAAAAATTAAAAATTAAAAAATAAAATTCTTCCAGTAGCACCAAGAACAAACTTAGTTGGTCTCTAAGGTGCTACTGGAAGGGATTTTATTTTTTATTTTTGTTTTGAAATCAACACAGTCATCCATTCCTCTCTGGCTATGAGCTGATCTATCGCCAAATGCGCCTCAATGATCAGAATTGATATGCCAATGATGGCCCGATACTGGGCACAAACAACAGGAGCAGGCTATCTGAGGAGGGACGGGCCACACCCTGTGTTGCAAACGGGCCACTCCAAACCCCGGAAGTCCCGAGAGGAAAGATCTCATTCGAAAACTGCAGCTGCCAAGCTCTTCCTGACCAGCAACACATTTCCGTAACCGCGCTGCCTATAAATAGAGAAGCAGGAATGGGTGGGAAGGGGATGGAGAATGACTCCAGTGATATCAGCTGCAGAGATCTCTGAAGCTGGTTTAAAGAGCACACCCATTGCGTTAGAGACCAGGGGAACCCATCAAGCTGATTCCAGCGCCTCGCCTGCCTGGCCCAAGTTGTGAGAACAGGATGCAGGGCAAGATGGGATGCTGGCCTGATCCAACAGGCTCTGATTATGTCCTTATGCAGAGAGGTTAAAGGTGGTGCATAATTTGGCAGTCTGTCAACCCACCAACTTTGGGCTTTGGGGTGATCCCCCTTCACATCTGACCACATACTGCCTGCCTCCCCTATCTGAGGCATCATCTTAAAAGCGCTTCCTGTGCATTTACAGTTTTAATCCTAACAACAGCCCTATAAAGTAAACCGGAATTATTATTCCCATATTGTAGTTGGAGGGATCAAGTCTGAGAGTGGGTTTGACTAACAGCACCTAGTGACAGGTGGGTAGCTGTGTTGGTCTGCCATAGTCGAAACAAAATAGAAAATTCTTTCCAGTAGCACCTTAGCGACCAACTGAGTTTGTTCTTGGTATGAGCTTTCGTGTGCATGCACACTTCTTCAGATACACAGGAGTTTGTGGCAGGTGCAGGATTTGAACCAAAGGCCTCCTGATCCACAGCACAGTCTCTACACTAGCTCTCTCATCAGAGTAGAATAAAGGGAACCAAACCGATTTGTTAAATATATGGTTCATATATAAAAGGTTTACCTTTTTACTAGTTTTTTTTTAACTATTCTGTTCTAAATTTGCTGTTCTCCATTTAAAGTATCATTATACCACTGAACAGTCATGGAGAATCCTGGGAATTGTGGTTTGCTGGTGGGTGCCAGAAACTGCAGCTCCATGAGATCAGTCAGCAACCTTAACAAACAACAGTTCCCGGGATTCTCCAAGTGGCGTAGAAATAAGATGGAAATGGATGGTTTGGATTTGACCAAGTTAGTCATCTCTCGAAAGGCTTGCTGGCCATTTTGCTTACAAAACCTTAGGTCTGAGTTTTCAGGCAGTTTCTAGCAGTTCAGGAGCAAATCAGCTGCAGATATGCTATTGGAGCGAAGATGTTGTAATTCAGATTCTGCAAGGCTTGTCTCATCTTGCGGCTGAGCAGTCTTCAGATTATCATCATCACCAAGGAGAATTTATTTACAGAGCTGCCGGTGTTTCATACAGTGCGGTGTGTGGGTTTTAATCTGCAAGCTGCTTTGGGGTTTTTCTTTTGAATGGAAGGACCGGGCAATTGTTTGGGGATTTTTTTTATAAATTGTTTATCTGAATTCAGTCATAAAGATTACTGAACTCATTGGACATGGAGCTTTGGAGTATTCTGCAATGCTACTTTTAGACTCAGGGTTTAACCATCTTGTTCCCACTCCACCCCACTTTTTAGATGGGAATGTGTGTTGCAACATATCAGGTGGCAAAGCTGGGGGAGAAGAAATTTGGGAACATGGTTTTCCTTTTACAAAGCATCCTCAGGTGTTCATCTTTTTAACTTCTTCAGAACTAGTCACCCAATAATAGATTACTAAAAAAAAAAAGGAGGGCCACCAGGATGACAGACAGAGAAATTATTACAAAAGGTATAGGCATGGCTGTATATTGTCTCCCTGCTTATTGAACTTATATGCAGAATTCATCATGCGAAAGGCTGGACTGGATGAATCCCAAACCGGAATTAAGATTGCCGGAAGAAATATCAACAACCTCAGATATGCTGATGACACCACAACCTTGATGGCAGAAAGTGAGGAGGAATTAAAGAACCTTTTAATGAGGGTGAAAGAGGAGAGCGCAAAATATGGTCTGAAGCTCAACATCAAAAAAACTAAGATCATGGCCACTGGTCTCATCACCTCCTGGCAAATAGAAGGGGAAGAAATGGAGGCAGTGAGAGATTTCACTTTCTTGGGTTCCATGATCACTGCAGATGGTGACAGCAGTCACGAAATTAGAAGACGCCTGCTTCTTGGGAGAAAAGCAATGACAAACCTAGACAGCATCTTAAAAAGCAAGACATCACCTTGCCAACAAAGGTCCGTATAGTTAAAGCTATGGTTTTCCCAGTAGTAATGTACAGAAGTGAGAGCTGGACCATCAAGAAGGCTGATCGCCAAAGAATTGATGCTTTTGAATTATGGTGCTGGAGGAGACTCTTGAGAGTCCCATGGACTGCAAAAAGATCAAACCTATCTATTCTTAAAGAAATCAGCCCTGAGTTCTCACTGGAAGGACAGATCCTGAAGCTGAGGCTCCAAGACTTTGGACACCTCATGAGAAGAGAAGACTCCCTGGAAAAGACCCTGATGCTGGGAAAGATGGAGGGCACAAGGAGAAGGGGACGACAGAGGATGAGATGGTTGGACAGTGTTCTTGAAGCTACTAACATGAGTCTGGCCAAACTGCGGGAGGCAGTGGAGGATAGGGGTGCCTGGCGTGCTCTGGTCCATGGGGTCACGAAGAGTCGGACACGGCTGAACGACTGAACAACAACAACAACAACAACAAGACAGGGGTAGCTCATTTGGTAGAGCATGAGACGCTTAATCTCAGGGTTGTGGGTTCTAATCCAACATGAGTCTGACCAAACTGCGGGAGGCAGTGGAAGACAGGAGTGGCTGGCGTGCTCTGGTCCATGGGGTCACGAAGAGTCGGACATGACTAAACGACTAAACAACAACAACAAATAGGCAGGTGTAGCACTCAAACCACGTATGAGTGCCAGAGCATGGGTCATAACAAGAAAGGGGCCCCTGAGCATATGCAGAGTGCCTTTTCTTCAACAAGAACTACCCTGACACAGTTGGGTTCATAGGCAAGGAAGGAGCTTTGAGTCTCAAGTAGAACTGGCACCTTTCATTTTAGGAAACGCTGGAGATCCTTCTCTGGGCTTATAGAATCATAGAATTGTAGTGCTGGAACAGGGACCCCAAGGGTCATCAAGTCCTACCCCTGGTGATGCAGGAATAATTTAACCTGTGCGGTCTGCCCACCAGTCTCAACACAGTATTTGGGTTTAAGTATTTCTAAAACACGGAGAGAACATCCGATCCGGCGATTGTACCAATATTTCTCCCCCTCTCCTGCCTTGCATATGTTTGATTCTTTGCCCTGACTTCTGGTAGTGAAAGTATTTTGTTTCCTATGATGTAAAAGGCAAAGCATACATAAGATTATAATTTCCATCTGTGGGGATCAAAGGGCATTGCTGCAGAAAGGAACCACAAGCATTTGATTGGCTGCAGCGGCGTTGTCCCCGCACGCACCTCCTTTCGCAAAAAGAGAGAGAGAGAGAGAGAGAAAATACAACTTTGAGCAGAAGCCAAGGGAGAGCAGCCACCAAGATGCGATCATAATTTGCTTCCGAAGCAGTTTTCAGCGTGCAAAAGGGCTCTGCAAAGCATTGTGCCTTTTCTCACAAACGTTTCTTGGGAAACGGTTGGTTCACTCAGGCTGCTTTCTGGATAAAGAAGCACAGAAAGCGTTTGTTGTCTACAGCAGAGGACTGAGAGCAGGCTAGTCAAGGGGACGGGGGGGGGGGTCCGGTGGGTGGCACATTTTTGGGCGACGAATCAAGAGCCACTAAGTGCGGGGAATCTCCCTGGGGTTCTGCCCAATGAGACATGGTCACCAAAGTGGGCAGCCACTTGGTTCATTTTGAGGGGCTGAGGGGAGGCAGGGGGGGTGAAACACAGCGATTTCTTAGAACAGGGGGGGCCGCTCCTTTGTTAGATTCCGGAATAAACACTTCTGCAGAGCAGGAAACCAAGAGCATTTCTTTCCAACTTTACTAATGGTCAAAATCTGCGAGCCCATTATGAAAACGAGCAAAAAAACGAACCAAGGGCAGTTTGCAGGATCAGCCCAAGCCTCTCCCAACTTGATGCCTTGGACTACAATTTTCATTAGACCCAGCCAACGCAGCCTCATGGGAGCTGTAGTCCGAAATATCTGGAGAGTGCTAGGTTGGAGAAGCCCAGTTTAAGCTGAAATTAAGGGCTTATCCATACTGTTGTTTAAGGTGGGTCAGAACGTAAGTAGAGCTGGCTGCTGGATCAGGCCAATGGCCCATCTAGTCCAGCATCCTCTTTTTACAGTGGACGGCCAGTTGACCGTGAGAAAGCTGCGAGGCAGATCTCTCTTCCACTGTTTGTCATCGCAATCTTAAGTGCTAATAGAAGCTTAGAGATTTGCAGTTCATGGTCTTGCTCCATCTTTTGGCAGTTCTGTTTACATGCTGCATATTTGTGACAGGAGGAATGAGGAAGAAAAGAAAGGTCTGTACATCCAGATATCTTCCTCTTGGTGCACAGTTCATGGGAAATTAATTTCGAAGAACTACCACCACCATGTTCCATACTCAGAGTCCCTGAATGCTTAAAATGAGTTTGGCTTCTTATTTCTCATCTTGGGACAAGTTTAGGTATGGAGATCAAGAGCCCAGAAAGAAGTTTTTTTCTTTGAGACTTTTGAGTCTAAACCAAGAAATTTTAGCACTGCACCATGGGATACGGAGTGTTTACAATGCACTTTCTGGGCTGTAATTGTCAGTTACTCGTTTCACAACTACGTCTCCTGTTAAACACAAGTGTGTCTTCTTGAAAAGGTGAGTGGGGAGAAATATGCCCTTCGCAAACCCTGATTCTGTATATCATGGGATGCTTAAAGAAGTTGGGGAATTATACATTGGTCCCTGTTGTCTCAGGCCAATATTCTTTCCTGTATACACTTATTTGCTTCCTAGAGCTGTTCCCACCCTTTTCACCTACTGGACTTCTCTTATACTCTTCTCCAAATGCAGGGATGAGACTTAGAAATTTTGGGAATCATAATCAGCAAAAAAGCCCCACCCTGACCCCTCTCACACACTCATAAATTCACCTGTTCCAAGAGGACCTGTAGACCTCAGCCAATATCCAGGCAACCATTAACTATTCCCCAGATGGGAACTTAAACTGTTCTAGGCCCATGTTTCTGCAAGGGCCCTCTGCCTAGTATTATTATTATTATTATTATTATTATTATTATTATTATTATTATTATTCCCCATCCATCTGACTGGGTTCCTTCCAACAGATATCAAAACATCAAACATTAAAATTTCCCTAGACAGGGCTGCCTTCAGACGTCTTCTAAAAGCTGTATAGTTACTCGTCTCCTTGACATTGGATAGGAGGGTGTTCCACAAGGTGGGAGCCACCACCGAGAAGGCCTTCTGCCTGGTTCCCTTTCCAGTTGCTGACCAGCAGATACGCAACAGGAAAAGCTTTCACCCGGTACTGAGAAGTCATGATACGAAGAAACTTTCATGCCACTGTTATAGAGCAGGTGTGGAACATTTTGACCCCCAGGTAAGAGGAGTTACGATCCCACTGCAAGTCCAAGGTTTTTTTTTGTAGCTAAGCAAACCTGGAACCTCCAGGTGTTTCAGATGTCCATTCCTGGAATTGGGACCGAGGGCTCTGACCTCACGAGAGCCAGTGTGGTGTATTTATTCTTTATTCCTTATTTATTGTATTAAAAAATAATAATCTCAAGTGGTTTACGTAAAACAAATAAGCAGATAACAATAAAATGTATTGGCTAGAGGGCTGTACATGGGACTTGAGAGGGTCCGGGTTCAAATCCCTCTTCTGCTGTGAAACTCACAGGATGACCCTGACCCTTATTACCTCACATTGTTGCTAGGAGTATAAAATGCAGAGCTGCGGAGCCGCGTACAGCATCTTGAAGCCCTTGGAGGAAAGAAGGAGAGATAGAGCATTGAACTAGGGGATTGGGAGGCCTGGGTTCAAATCCTGAACACTTATGGGATTAGTTGTTGTTGTTCAGTCGTTCAGTCGTGTCCGACTCTTCGTGACCCCATGGACCAGAGCACGCCAGGCACCCCTATCCTCCACTGCCTCCTGCAGTTTGGTCAGACTCATGTTAGTAGCTTCGAGAACACTGTCCAACCATCTCATCCTCTGTCGTCCCCTTCTCCTTGTGCCCTCCATCTTTCCCAACATCAGGGTCTTTTCTAGGGAGTCTTCTCTTCTCATGAGGTGGCCAAAGTCTTGGAGCCTCAGCTTCAGGATCTGTCCTTTCAGTGAGCACCCAGGGCTGATTTCCTTCAGAATGGATAGGTTTGATCGTCTTGCAGTCCATGGGACTCTCAAGAATTTTACCCCAACTATGCCCACTCGAGACAGCCTGGGTAGCTCAGTTGGATAGAGAATGGTGCTGATAACACCAAGATGGCAGGTTTGATCCCCATATGAGACAGATGCACAGTCCTGCAATGCTGCATATTCCTGCATTGGGCAGGGTGGACTAGATGATCCTCAGGGTCCCATCCAACTATACCATTCTGGTATTCTGTGACGTCTCTGAACTGCGGAACCGGTCCTGCTATAGAGGCCACGTCACACTCACCCACACTTGTAAGAAATCAATATTTTAGCAAGGCAGCACCTACGTACACTTTGGAACTCCCTGCCTGTTGACGTCAGGCAGGTGCCTTTACTGTACTCTATAACAACAACAACAACAACAACATTATTATTATTATTATTATTATTATTATTATTATTATTATTACCCTGCCCATCTGGCTGGGTTTCCCCAGCCACTCTAGGGATCTGCTTGAAACATTTTTGCTTAGGCAAACCTACCCAGACACGAACAAATTAACATGCATTTTATCTTCTTTTAGCCACTGTTTAATCATCTTTTGGATGTTTACAAATCCTGTTTTAACTGTTTTTATTTATTATTATTTTAAAAAACCAAAATAGGTTTGGCGGGTGGCGGTTGTTCTTACAATCAAGGGGGATATAAACGTTGTTAAACAGATATTTTCTTTTATTTTAATGCACCTGATAATCAATACGTAAGTAAAAGAAGACCTGCAGTCTTACCCCAAGCTAGTCCCCCAGCCCTCCCAAATTGCCTGGGGTGGTTTTTCAGTCTTGGGTAACTTAAAACCTACCCGTATCTCCGTTTATCTTCACAACAACCTTGCGAGGTGGTCTCTCGCCCAGAAAGTGTGGCTCAGAGGCCAGGAGCCAGCCAGCAAGCTTCTGGTTTGCGTGAGCAGGGCTGAGACCCAACCTCTTTTGCTCCCCGACTCCAAGGCCTCCCCGCCCGCTGCACCTCCCCACCCTCCCCTCCCCTGGCATGGAGGGACAGAGGAGATGCCACCTAATCTCCATCCTGCATCCTTCGTTCGCCACAAGCTGCCACCACCCCCCGCCCAACCTTGGCATCGCCCATGGCTTTCCAGAACTGCCTGTCTCCTTCTTCCAAAACTCTTCTCGCCCGAAAGGATTTGCCGAGAAGGGAGCCTCACCTCTTCACGGGCGGCGCCAGCAAACCGCAGATTCGGCGGCAGGGACAAAGGCCTCCAGTCCAGCTGGGCTTCCTGCGCCCCCCAAGGCCACCTCTTCTTCTTGACCTTGCAAGCTGAAGACCATGCCCAGAGAAAGTCCTTTTGGTCTGCCTGGTCCTCTCTCTCTCTCTCTCTCTCTCTCTCTCTCTCTGCCTCTCCTCCCGATTTCCTCCAGGCCTCCCTCTCCTCCCCACCCCCTTATCCTGGCCCAGCCCAGACCTGGCTCCCGTTCAAATTGCAAGCCCAGCTGCAGATGTGCTGCATGGGACGGTGGGGTGGGAGGAAGAAAGAAGGGGGGGCAGGCTCAGCCTACCCCACCTCGGCCCTCCTGCGGGACAGAGACCCCCCCCAACCCTCCCTCCTTCCTCCTCCTCCTCCTCCTCCTCCTCTGCCTGGGCCCTTGCTGAAACATACCACCCCCTTCCAAATGTAGGGAGGCTTCCCCCCCCCGCTCCCCCTGGATTCCTTTGCAGGAATGTGCAAGATGTGGAGGGCAGACACAACATGTGGGGAGGGGGGGAGGGCGGGGAGGAAAGACCCTCCCCTTCCCCAGCACAGATTCTCCGAGAGAGGCCTGGGGTGGAGAATTGCAGGAGGCCAAGAAAAATAGAGAGAGGAAAGAGGGGAAAGGTTAACTGCGTCTCATATATAGCCAGCCTTTAAAGATCTGTTTTCTTTTCCCTTGGGGGGGGGGGCTTGCAAACGTGCATAGAAAGCAACAGACAGGACCACTACTGAGAACATATTCTGCATCACCTGGCCAGTGTCTTATCACCCCCGTGGGCTATGGAGGGCTACTAAGCACAATGGCTAGTTGGAAGCAGCAATGCTTCTGAGTCCCAGTTGCTGGAAACCGCCGGAGGGGAGAGAGTAATAATAATAATAATAATAATAATAATAATAATAATAATGATGTTGTTCAGTCATTCAGTCGTGTCCGACTCTTCGTGACCCCATGGACCAGAGCACGCCAGGCACGCCTATCCTTCACTGCCTCTCGCAGTTTGGCCAAACTCATGTTAGTAGCTTCGAGAACATTGTCCAACCATCTCATCCTCTGTCGTCCCCTTCTCCTTGCACCCTCCATCTTTCCCAACATCAGGGTCTTTTCTAGGGAGTCTTCTCTTCTCATGAGGTGGCCAAAGTACTGGAGCCTCAACTTCAGGATCTGTCCTTCTAGTGAGCACTCAGGGCTGATTTCTTTGAGAATGGATAGGTTTGATCTTCTTGCAGTCCATGGGACTCTCAAGAGTCTCCTCCAGCACCAGAATTCAAAAGCATCAATTCTTTGGCGATCAGCCTTCTTGATGGTCCAGCTCTCACTTCCGTACATTACTACTGGGAAAACCATAGCTTTAACTATACGGACCTTTGTCGGCAAGGTGATGTCTTTGCTTTTTAAGATGCTGTCTAGGTTTGTCATTGCTTTTCTCCCAAGAAGCAGGCGTCTTCTAATTTCGTGACTGCTGTCACCATCTGCAGTGATCATGGAACCCAAGAAAGTGAAATCTCTCACTGCCTCCATTTCTTCCCCTTCTATTTGCCAGGAGGTGATGGGACCAGTGGCCATGATCTTAGTTTTTTTGATGTTGAGCTTCACACCATATTTTGCACTCTCCTCTTTTACCCTCATTAAAAGGTTCTTCAATTCCTCCTCGCTTTCTGCCATCAACGTTGTATCAACAGCATATCTGAGGTTATTGATATTTTTTTCTTTTTTCAATAATAATAATAATAATAATAATAATAATAATAATAATATATTTATACCCCACCCATCTGGCTGGGTTTCCCCAGCCACTCTGGGCAGCTCCCAACAGAATATTAAAAACACGATGAAACATCAAACATTAAAAACTTCCCTTCAGGTGTCTTCTGAAAGTCAGATATTTCCTGATTTCCTTGACATCTTATGGGAGGGCGTTCCACAGGGCGGGCGCCGCCACCGAGAAGGCCCTCTGCCTGGTTCCCTGTAACCTCACTTCTCGCAGTGAGGGAACTGCCAGAAACTGGACCTCAGTGTCCGGGCTGAACAATGGGGGTGGAGACGCTCCTTCAGGTCTACTGGGCCGATGGTTTTAGAAGAGGATTGGATAAATCAATGGAGGAGAAGGCTTTTGATGGCTACTAGCCAGGGTGGCTGTCCTCCACCTGCAAAGTCAGAAGCGGTTTGCTGGAACCCACAGAAGGAGAGTTGCTGCTGAACTCAGGTTCTGCTTATGGGCTGTCCATCAGGGCATCTGATTGGTTCCTGTGAGAACAGGATGCTGGACCAGATGGGCCCCCTTTGGCCTTATCCTGCAAGGTTCTTCTTCTGTTCTTACAGGGCTGAAACAAAATAGTCAAAGAGAAGCATTGTTTGCCCCATCGTGTGTATATGAACTCCTGTGTTTCGTTCCATTGTCACCTCTGGCCAAACAGATTTGGCAGACTTTCGGAACAAGGCTGGAATTTATAGTACCTGTTTACAGGAGGTGAAAGTGAGATCACTGTATTAAGGATGGGCAAACCTGTCGGGTTTTTTCTCTCTCAGTTCATAGTTTTCTCAATTCTCCATATGTGCATTTTTTTTAAAGTCCGTGTGAAAATTCTGAATTTTTGGATGCTGTTTTAACTAATATACATGCATTTTACAAGCACTGTCCCCCAATAGGATGCATTTCTGTATGTTATTTTCACTCATATAGGCATTATCTATGCACACCCCTTAATACACATGCGTTTTTGTGCATTAGAGAAGTGCATCACAAAATTCAGAGACGTGCGAATTTTGCAAGATAATTCTGTTTCAGTTCATGTCTCGATCGAGGATGTAAGAAGGAGGTAATTTCTCATAAAAAAAATACAAACAAAGATCGGTTTGCTGCAAGGCACTCTATGTGGGCCTGGTTTGGTGCAGAATGCTGCAGTCAGATTGCTGACGGGAGCATCTGAACCGAGATCATGTGACAGCATTATGAAAACAGCTGCATTGGCTACCCACTTACGACCAACCAATCCAGATTGAAGCTCCTGTTTGACAGTGGAATGAATGACCTTAGAACGTGGTGGACACCCCCCCTTCACTGGAAGTCCTATGGTTCAATGATACTACGACAGATTCCAGTGGCATGCTTCCAAGAGAGCAAAATGTTGAGGTCACCATGTGACGAAAGACTCATCAGATTGGGAGAGCGTTTCATCAGGGCTTCCAAGAAGCGCCACCCGACAGAGACGGCAGGCCTCGCACCCTCGAGGTCCTTCCTGACTCGTTCCGAGTTACGTTCTAGATGCTGACCTTCCTGCGGGGTCAGGCCTCCACCGGCACGCCTGAATTCCCAGGGTGGCGGCCGCCCTCCGGAACACTGCTTATCGCTCACCTCACTCTGCCCCGCCTTGTCCAGGGGCATGTTTTTGTCTGAAAATGTCCATGGCTATTTGTTGTTTAAAAAATAAAAGCCAAATCGTGGACTGCAGACCGAACACACCCTGCTTGGGAAGGGCTGGCTGGCTTCCTGCTTCACAATAGAGGCCGTGTTACTAAATCCACTCCGAAAGGTCTTTTGCCAGGTCCTAGAATAAATAACCCAAGTGGGACACTGGCACTGTAAAGACCGAGTAGTGGGTGTGGCTTTGGGGGGGCCTCCCCTAAACATCCCATGGCTCAGGAATGCTCCCTTGGAGGAGAACATGCACTCAGAGAGAACCCTTTGCAGAAGCTCAGGGAGGAATTGAAGCATTAGTTTTGCACTCTACGTGGGGCTACCTTTGAAGGTGACCCGGAAACTACAACTAATCCAGAATGTGGCAGCTAGACTGGGGACTGGGAGCAGCCGCCGAGACCACATAACACCAGTCTTGAAAGACCTCCATTGGCTCCCAGGACGTTTCTGAGCACAATTCAAAGTGTTGGTGCTGACCTTGAAAGCCCTAAACAGCCTCGGCCCAGTAGACCTGAAGGAGCATCTCTACCCCCATCGTTCTGCCCAGACACTGAGGTCCAGCTCCAAGGCAGGGGCGGAGCGAGCCGCTCTGCCGCCCGGGGCGGCAAACTTCAAGGCACCCCTCCCCAGGGCGCGCGCCCTGACGTCACGACGCGTGCGCAGCCTCCTGGGTGGACTGCGCATGTGTGGACATGCGCAGTCCACCCAAGATGACGGGCATGATCGGCCGGCGCCCCTTCCGACCGGCACCGGGCTGCGTTTTAAGGCTGCCGCGGGTGAACAGCAGCGCTGCTGTTCGCCTGCTGCAGCCTTAAAACACGGTGCGGCACGCCGCCGGTTGGAAGGGGTGCCAGCCGACTGCGCCCACCATCTTGGGTGGACATGCGCAGTCAACCCAAGATGGCGGGCACGATCGGCCAGCACCCCTTCCGTGCGGTGCGGCAACCTTTGAGGCTGCAGCACGTGAATAGCAGCACAGATGCTGTGCTGCTGTTCACACGTTGCAGCCTTTTAAAAGTTGCCGCACCAACAGTGTCTATTGCGGGGGTGGGGCCTGCCCCCAGAGTGTCACCCTCCCCAGGGTGGTACCCGGGGTGGACCGCCCCCTGCCCCCCTTGTTCCGCCCCTGCTCCAAGGGCCTTCTGGTGGTTCCCTCGCTGTGAGAAGCCAAGTTATAGGGAACAAGGCAGATGGCCTTCTCGGTAGTGGCACCAGCCCTGTGGAACGCCCTCCCACCAGATGTCAAAGAGAAAAACAACTACCAGACTTTTAGAAGACATCTGAAGGCAGCCCTGTTTAGGGAAGCTTTTAGTGTTAAATAGACTATTGTATTTTAATATTCTGTTGGAAGCCACCCAGAGTGGCTGGGGAAGCCAAGTCAGATGGGCGGGGTATAAATAAATAAATAAACAAACAAATATTATTGTTATCATTCACCCTCTTCAAGAAACTGTGGGGCACAGCTGGATTACCCCACAGGCAGACTAAGCATGTGGCTTGATTCTAGGAAAGCCTACATGGGGAGACACAAAGCCTCAAACTCTGGGGCAGGGCAGGGGTCCTACCATGCAAAGGCAGCCCAGATAGGCAGAGGGTTGGACTAGATGACCCTTGTGGTCCCTTCCAACCTTAAAATCCTGTACTCTGCCAAAGAAAAGCATGCCCACTCTAGGTAGAGATTTCCAGGTGATGCAGACGATCGTGTCCTGAACCAGGCTGCGAACTCCTCGGCAGGGCTTATCGGCTGCTGAGTACAAATCAAGCTAATCAGTAAATGCTTATTAGTGTTGATTTGTGCTTTAATTGCAAATAAAATACCCAGCACTCCCTGCTCCCCCGTCTCTTCCTCTCAGTCTCTCTCTCGCCTGTTATGTCTTTGTCTTCTCCTTGTCTCCCTTCTGAGCACAGGAACAGGCCTGGGATTATTGCAATCTACACGACGCCAAAAAGCTTTTAGCCGGGCCTGTCTCCTTGCCATCTTGGTGTTATGCTTTAATAGCTCCTTAATGTTTTGACTGAGCGGTTTAATTCCAAGGCTCCCTGTTCCAGCCGCGCTGAGAGGGAGGTTAACATGTCCTCCCATTTGCCTGATGTGATTGCCCTTGGCAGCAAAAGGTGTGACTCCATGTACCGCTGAAGAGGAAGGTTTCGGGTACATCCTAGCAATTGGCTTGAACGGCAGACTGGCGCTGGGGTGCAGAGAGTTGACACTCGCTCCATGCCACCACCCATCCCATTTCTCAATACTTTAAACTGAGAATATTGTCCCTTGGTGGAGGACAGAGAAGGGTACAAATGGTTCATGGGACCGCCTTTGGAACAGTGTCCAGTTTCGGTCGCCTCACCTGAAAAAGGATATTGTAAAGTTGGAAAAGTTTCCAAAAAGTGCATCTCAAATGATCAAAACAAAATAAAAAATAAAATAAATCCTTCCAGTAGCACCTTAGAGACCAACAAGCTTAGTTGGTCTCTAAGATGCTACTGGAAGGATTTATTTTATTTTTTGTTTTGTTTTGACTATGGCAGACCAACACAGCTACCTACCTGTAACTCAAATGATCAAGGTGATGGAGGGATACCCATATGAAAAAAGGGTCCAGCGTTTGGGACTTTTTAGCTTAGAGAAAAGGCAACATGATAGAAATTTATAAAATTATGTGTGGCTTGGAGAAAGTGCATAGAGAAACTTTCATTCTCTCTCTCTCTCTCTCTCTCTCTCTCTCTCTCTCTCTCTCTCTCTCTCTCTCTCTCTCATAGGACCAGAACTCTTGGACACCCGAAGCTGAATGTTGGAAGATTCAGGACAGGAAAAAGAAAGCCCTCCTTCACACAGTGCACTGTTAACCTATAGTTAACAGTGCACTTAACTATGAGACCCAGTGTGGTGTAGTGGTTAAGAGTGGTGGACTTCTAATCTTGTGAACCGGGTTCGCGTCTCCGCTCCTCCACATTCAGCTGCTGGGTGACCTTGGGCAAGTCACACTTCTTTGAAGTCTCTCAGCCCCACTCACCTCACAGAGTGTTTGTTGTGGGGGAGGAAGGGAAAGGAGAATGTGAGCCGCTTTGAGACTCCTTTGGGTAGTGGAATGGCAGATGAAAATGATGGACTATATGGAGCTCACTGAGATGACCGGGAAACTTCGTGACCAGAGGGACGACGCGGTGGAAGAAGAATGGAAGAAATTCAAACTGTATTTAAAAAATTATTGTTTCATTGATAATTAGATATAAGTAGGAAGGAAGGCTAGACTGTAGATTTAGAGTAAGGTTAAGTGTTTAAGATAGATGAATATGAGTTAAGAAAAATAGTTAAGATTAAAGAATTAGGTAATTTTTCATAGTAAATAAGATTTGGCAAGATGTTTAGAAATTGCTAAAGATGATAGACAAGGAACGTGGGAAGAGGAGATAGGAGAAAGTCTATATACAATGTGAGGGACAATTATTAGGTACAAGTAATGAGATTTTTATGTTTTTGTTTTTGTTATAGTTTGTATTGTAGGTTTGATTCAATGTGATTCAATGTGATGATCATGCTTGATTATGTTGTATTTGTTTTTTGTTTTATAAAATTTAATAACTATATTTTTAAAAAAGGAAAAAAGAGACTCCTTCGGGTAGTGATAAAGCGGGGTATCAAATCCAAACTCCTCCTCCTCCTCCTCCTCCTCCTCTTCTTCTTCTTCTTCTTCTTCTTCTTCTTCTTCTTCTTCTTCTTCTTCTTCTTCTTCTTCTATGGAACTCACTTCCACAGGATCTTCGGGAGGGGATGGTGGCCACCTGTAGTTCTGTGGTTTACCACAGCTGCACCCCAATCAAGCAATCCTTGACAGATGTATACAGCCAGGCAAGGAGGGATCCTGGCCCCAGCAGGAATGGAAAGCACAGGACCACCTGGCCTCTAAGCCTTTATCCCATCAGGGCCCAATCAAAAGAAGCCTGGGCGGGGCTGAGAAACCAACCCTGCTAACAAGCAGAGCCCTCTGGGGGTAATGGCCTGAAACCCTCCCTGACACCCCTTAGATAAGCAGCTAGTTCTTAGAGACAAATTGGGGGATATCAGGGCTCAGTTCTATGACCCAAGACCTCAAGTCCCCAAGATGGATGACACTTCTGGGCCCCACAATTTAAGAAGGGCATTGACAAGCTAGAAAGTGTGCAGAGAATGGCAACCAAGAGGATCATGGGTTTGGAAACCAAGCCTTATGAGAAATGGTGGAAGGAGCTGAGTGTGTTTAGCCTGGAAAAGAGAGACATCAAATATCTCAAGGGCTGACACATGGAAGAGGGGGAAAGCTTGTTTTCTGCTGGTCTGAAGGGTAGGACTCGAACCAGTGACAAGGAAGGAGATTCTGACTAAATACAGTCGTAGCTTGGTTTTCGAACAGCTTAGTTCTCGAATGTTTTGGTTCCCAAACGCCGCAAACCCAGAAGTGACTGTTCCAGTTTGCAAACTATTTTGGGAAGCTGAACGTCCGACGGGGCTTCTGCAGCTTCCGACAGGAGCTTCTTGCAGCCAATCGGAAGCCGCGCTTTGGTTTCCGAAAGTTTTGGAAGTAGAATGGGCTTCCGGAACGGATTCCGTTCGACTTCCAAGGTACAACTGTATCAGGAAGAACGTTCTGACAGTAAGAGCTGTTTGACAGTGGAACAGTGTCCCTCAGGAGGTTTTTAAGCACAGGATGGATGGCCACCTGTCATGGATGCTTTAGTTTAGATTTATGTACGGCAGGGGGTTGGACAAGATGACCCCTGGGTTCCCTTCCAACTTTACAATTCTATGATTCGGTACCTAAAGGCCCAGTGGCAGGACCTCTTCGGCACACTATCCTGGCAACCATTGCCCGGAGCCCCATGTGACCCTCATGGAAACAAACAGGACATGGGCAAGAGTGGGGTGGGGTCTTTGCAGGAGAACCTCCTGCTGGGCTGCACCCCGTGGGTGAGATCTGCAGCTGCCACCGCCAGAGGCTCCGAAACCCGCCATCTGAGGTTGCTGCTTCGCCTTACCTTACAGCAGGGGAGCTGCCCGCATCTGCAGGCGCTCGTCGCAGGAGATCGTTCCTGACGCGGCTGCCCCGATCTTGCTCTTAAACACTGTGTTCAAATTAGACAGGGACATTATCTCCCCTCCCACCTTCCCTCTCAGCATGTCCCTCCACGGCCTGGAGAAATGGAGACGGCGAAATGCCAAGGAGTCCGGGGGTTGAGCAGCGATGGCACCTTGTGTCTTTGTCACAAAGATTTAGGCTCCTGAGCCTTGAAGGACAGGGAGATGCCACGCTCCCTTCGCCGGATAAATGGATACACTGTCTTGCTATTAAGGCATGTCTTGTTCTATCAAGGCTTCCTTACCCTATCGCTCACATTCGCTGCTCTTTTGTTTCCAGATCTCTCTCCTTCACTCCCGCTCTGAGCCATTAGCAACTGATGGGAAAGTGCGAGAAGGGGGCAGACTTTGCTGGAAACTTTGGTGCTGACCTGCTAATAAACTGGGTTCCGTCACAGAATCATGGAGCTGGATCAGGCCCCAAGGGGATCTGTCTCTGTCTATTTATCTAAGGGACTGTTAGCATTTGGCAAAAAAAAAAAAAGTGAGGAAGAAGATATACGTGGTACGGAGGAAAGGGGGAATTTGCAGGACAGGGTTAAGCTATGGAACTGCAGTGACCGCCACAAATCTGGCTGGCTTTAGAAGAGGATTAGACAAATCCATGGAGAAGGAGAGGGCTGTCAATGGTTACTA